>NC_134359.1:111345784-111677728 GCF_048569485.1 Anomaloglossus baeobatrachus | reverse complement strand
GCGAAATTAGAGCTTGCACACGACCTCGGTCTCTGCCTGCACCACCATCACGTCCACTTCCTTGTTCGTTGCCAACGCCATTGTGCATTTTGCAATGCTGTGCTGATGTGTATTCACTAGACTTGTGCGTTATATCCAGGTTTGTGCAAAACGCACACAAGTGCACCTGAACGCTGCCACCAACAGGCACACACGTGCGGTTTTTAAATGCAAGCACGGACGCACTAAGAACCTAACAGGTCTCTATCCAGGGACAATGTGGAGCCTCCCAATTTTTGGCTGCCCTGCCAAAGGGCTATACTACAATAGACCTACTTCCTTACAATGGGCACTTCAGGTTTACAGGCCCTCATGCACGTCTCTATCCAGGGACAACGTGGAGCCTCCTAATTTTTGGCTGCCCTGCCAAAGGGCTATACTACAATAGACCCACTTCCTTACAATGGGCACTTCAGGTTTACAGGCCCTCATGCACGTCTCTATCAAGGGACAACGTGGAGCCTCCCAATTTTTGACTGCCCTGCCAAAGGGCTTTACTACAATAGACCCACTTCCTTACAATGGGCACTTCAGGTTTACAGGCCCTCATGCACGTCTCTACCCAAGGACAACGTGGAGCCTCCCAATTTTTGGCTGCCCTGCCAAAGGGCTATACTACAATAGACCAACTTCCTTACAATGGACACTTCAGGTTTACAGGCCCTCATGCACGTCTCTATCCAGGGACAATGTGGAGCCTCCCGATTTTTGGCTGCCCTGCCAAAGGGCTATACTACAATAGACCTACTTCCTTACAATGGGCACTTCAGGTTTACAGGCCCTCATGCACGTCTCTATCCAGGGACAACGTGGAGCCTCCCAATTTTTGGCTGCCCTGCCAAAGGGCTATACTACAATAGACCTACTTCCTTACAATGGGCACTTCAGGTTTACAGGCCCTCATGCACGTCTCTATCCAGGGACAACGTGGAGCCTCCCAATTTTTGGCTGCCCTGCCAAAGGGCTATACTACAATAGACCCACTTCCTTACAATGGGCACTTCAGGTTTACAGGCCCTCATGCACGTCTCTATCAAGGGACAACGTGGAGCCTCCCAATTTTTGGCTGCCCTGCCAAAGGGCTTTACTACAATAGACCCACTTCCTTACAATGGGCACTTCAGGTTTACAGGCCCTCATGCACGTCTCTATCCAGGGACAACGTGGAGCCTCCCAATTTTTGGCTGCCCTGCCAAAGGGCTATACTACAATAGACCAACTTCCTTACATAGGGCACTTCAGGTTTACAGGCCCTCATGCATGTCTCTATCCAGGGACAATGTGGAGCCTCCCAATTTTTGGCTGCCCTGCCAAAGGGCTATACTACAATAGACCAACTTCCTTACAATGGGCACATCAGGTTTACAGGCCTTCATGCACGTCTCTATCCAGGGACAACGTGGAGCCTCCCAATTTTTGGCTGCCCTGCCAAAGGGCTATACTACAATAGACCTACTTCCTTACAATGGGCACTTCAGGTTTACAGGCCCTCATGCACGTCTCTATCAAGGGACAACGTGGAGCCTCCCAATTTTTGGCTGCCCTGCCAAAGGGCTTTACTACAATAGACCCACTTCCTTACAATGGGCACTTCAGGTTTACAGGCCCTCATGCACGTCTCTATCCAGGGACAACGTGGAGCCTCCCAATTTTTGGCTGCCCTGCCAAAGGGCTATACTACAATAGACCAACTTCCTTACAATGGGCACTTCAGGTTTACAGGCCCTCATGCACGTCACTATCCAGGGACAACGTGGAGCCTCCCAATTTTGGCTGCCCTGCCAAAGGGCTATACTACAATAGACCCACTTCCTTACAATGGGCACTTCAGGTTTACAGGCCCTCATGCACGTCTCTATCCAGGGACAATGTAGAGCCTCCCAATTTTTGGCTGCCCTGCCAAAGGGCTATACTACAATAGACCAACTTCCTTACAATGGGCACTTCAGGTTTACAGGCCCTCATGCACGTCTCTATCCAGGGACAATGTGGAGCCTCCCAATTTTTGGCTGCCCTGCCAAAGGGCTATACTACAATAGACCTACTTCCTTACAATGGGCACTTCAGGTTTACAGGCCCTCATGCACGTCTCTATCCAGGGAAAACGTGGAGCCTCCTAATTTTTGGCTGCCCTGCCAAAGGGCTATACTACAAAAGACCCACTTCCTTACAATGGGCACTTCAGGTTTACAGGCCCTCATGCACGTCTCTATCCAGGGACAACGTGGAGCCTCCCAATTTTTGGCTGCCCTGCCAAAGGGCTATACTACAATAGACCCACTTCCTTACAATGGGCACTTCAGGTTTACAGGCCCTCATGCACGTCTCTATCAAGGGACAACGTGGAGCCTCCCAATTTTTGACTGCCCTGCCAAAGGGCTTTACTACAATAGACCCACTTCCTTACAATGGGCACTTCAGGTTTACAGGCCCTCATGCACGTCTCTATCCAAGGACAACGTGGAGCCTCCCAATTTTTGGCTGCCCTGGCAAAGGGCTATACTACAAAAGACCCACTTCCTTACAATGGGCACTTCAGGTTTACAGGCCCTCATGCACGTCTCTATCCAGGGACAACGTGGAGCCTCCCAATTTTTGGCTGCCCTGCCAAAGGGCTATACTACAATAGACCCACTTCCTTACAATGGGCACTTCAGGTTTACAGGCCCTCATGCACGTCTCTATCAAGGGACAACGTGGAGCCTCCCAATTTTTGACTGCCCTGCCAAAGGGCTATACTACAATAGACCCACTTCCTTACAATGGGCACTTCAGGTTTACAGGCCCTCATGCACGTCTCTATCCAAGGACAACGTGGAGCCTCCCAATTTTTGGCTGCCCTTCCAAAGGGCTATACTACAATAGACCAACTTCCTTACAATGGGCACTTCAGGTTTACAGGCCCTCATGCACGTCTCTATCCAGGGACAACGTGGAGCCTCCTAATTTTTGGCTGCCCTGCCAAAGGGCTATACTACAAAAGACCCACTTCCTTACAATGGGCACTTCAGGTTTACAGGCCCTCATGCACGTCTCTATCCAGGGACAACGTGGAGCCTCCCAATTTTTGGCTGCCCTGCCAAAGGGCTATACTACAATAGACCCACTTCCTTACAATGGGCACTTCAGGTTTACAGGCCCTTATGCACGTCTCTATCAAGGGACAACGTGGAGCCTCCCAATTTTTGACTGCCCTGCCAAAGGGCTTTACTACAATAGACCCACTTCCTTACAATGGGCACTTCAGGTTTACAGGCCCTCATGCACGTCTCTATCCAAGGACAACGTGGAGCCTCCCAATTTTTGGCTGCCCTTCCAAAGGGCTATACTACAATAGACCAACTTCCTTACAATGGGCACTTCAGGTTTACAGGCCCTCATGCACGTCTCTATCCAGGGACAATGTGGAGCCTCCCAATTTTTGGCTGCCCTGCCAAAGGGCTATACTACAATAGACCTACTTCCTTACAATGGGCACTTCAGGTTTACAGGCCCTCATGCACGTCTCTATCCAGGGACAACGTGGAGCCTCCTAATTTTTGGCTGCCCTGCCAAAGGGCTATACTACAATAGACCCACTTCCTTACAATGGGCACTTCAGGTTTACAGGCCCTCATGCACGTCTCTATCAAGGGACAACGTGGAGCCTCCCAATTTTTGGCTGCCCTGCCAAAGGGATTTACTACAATAGACCCACTTCCTTACAATGGGCAGGTTTACAGGCCCTCATGCACGTCTCTATCCAGGGACAACGTGGAGCCTCCCAATTTTTGGCTGCCCTGCCAAAGGGCTATACTACAATAGACCCACTTCTTTACAATGGGCACTTCAGGTTTACAGGCCCTCATGCACGTCTCTATCAAGGGACAACGTGGAGCCTCCCAATTTTTGGCTGCCCTGCCAAAGGGCTTTACTACAATAGACCCACTTCCTTACAATGGGCACTTCAGGTTTACAGGCCCTCATGCACGTCACTATCCAGGGACAACATGGAGCCTCCCAATTTTTGGCTGCCCTGCCAAAGGGCTATACTACAATAGACCCACTTCCTTACAATGGGCACTTCAGGTTTACAGGCCCTCATGCACGTCTCTATCCAGGGACAATGTGGAGCCTCCCAATTTTTGGCTGCCCTGCCAAAGGGCTATACTACAATAGACCCACTTCGTCAAAATGGGCACATTAGACTCAAGAGGCCTTCATGTACGTCTCTTCTCAGGGACATCGAAGTGCCACACAATGGTTTCACGTAAAATCTTTCATGTAATCTCCAAAAGTAACATACACCAGCTCTATCTCACTATTGGGTATGTGCCCTTAACATTTCCGCCATGAAAATTTATTTTGGTGTCATTTTGGAAGGTTTTCTGGTGAGTCCGTAAAAATGGCGTAAAACACGGAAAAAATTGTTCACAGCTGTGACTTTTGAGTGATAAATGCTTCAAGGGATCTTCCCCATGCTGTTGCCATGTCATTTGAGCACTCTTCTGAGACTTTTGTGACATTTTTAGGGTTTCTACATGCTGCCGGGGGTCATTTCATAAAAATACTCGGGTCTCCCATAGGATAACATTGGGCTTGGTGCTCGGGCCGAGTACACGAGTATCTTGGGATGCTCGGCCCGAGCCTCGAGCACCCGAGCTTTTTAGTACTCGCTCATCACTGCTGTTCACCCCTGGGCCATGCAAAAGAATAAAGATAGAATAAGTAAGAACTTTTATTACTTTCACAATGATGGTGATATATTTTACTACCACCATCATTGTGAAAGTGATAACAGTTATTGGAGGTACAGTAGAGATGGGAAAATTTATTAGAGTGGAATTGATTTTTACTGAAATGTATTAAAAAAAAATCCACATTCTAGAGAATACAGATTTTTTGAAATTCGCACTGCGGAGATTAATTTCATATTTCTCTTGATTCACACAGTGGATTAAGATACCCCTGACCTGCCATACTCAACCGCAGTTCAGCATTATATGGTACTTTAATATCCAATGTGTTTTGCTCTAAATTATCAAGTTATTTTAATGATTTTTAGAATTGGGTGTTGGAGGCCCCAGGGCAATGGCCCCTTCTTATAATCTGATCCCATATTTCCCTAAATGAATCTATGGACATAGCACAAATTTACATCTTCCATGTTATTGCATATACTATAGTAGGAAAGTGACTTCTCCATAACAAGAACTATTCATTACTGTGATGTAAGATCAGACTGGCTCTTATCAGTTTTGCTGTAGTGGATTAATACACTTGAAATGTGCTCTGGGAGTGCATTACAGTTTAGTATCTTCAGGGAAAGTCTGTTGAGTTCATAATAGCTGGCAATAAAAATATATTTGCATTTACATACAGAAAATGTATTACTGCACAGATCATCATAAACTAGCAGAGTCGGTAACATTGTTACAAGCTCCAGATATCGGTTGCATTAATAAAGACACGATTAGGGTCGTCTAGGTTATTAAATCCCTTTTCAAGGGCATTTTAATACAAAGCTACTTCAATTGAACTAATTCATATCTCTAATAATTTAATAACATTTGATAAACCCGAGAGGTTATAAAGGGATTAATTTTACTTGTCTGTTATGAAAGGATTGCTTTCACGAGTACAAAATCCACTTTCGGATTAATATAGAAGAATTTTTTTCTTTTATCTGTGAAATATAGGTGGGGCAGGTAGAAAAGGATTTGTGCATATTAGCAGCTGGGCTTCGCCATAAATTCTGTATATATGATTTGTGGTGATTATTTAAATATAACAATACTTTTTTTTTCCTTTTTATACTAATTATGACTAAAAATTAGTCATAGTTTAATTCGTAAACATTCGCTGAAAATATTAAAGAGGCAAATATATTTTGATAGTTTTCTGCTGTAAAATACCTTGACATATCCCAAATTGTTTTGTACAACTTAAAGTTACTTCAAAAGGAATAATAAAATAGCTCACCAGTATGCTCAGGTCCGGCACGGACAGAGCCCAGCCAGGGCCAACAAATCCAATACAGAAACAATCCAGCGGACAGGCCAGGTAAGGATATCCATGATTAAGACATAAGTTATTGTCGAAATGCATTGGATTGCTAGCTTGGTATAGCTGTTGGTGCCATGTCTGCTATGCTGCATACAATTTTTAAATGTATGGAATAAAGGATATGTTTTACTTAACTGGCCTGTCTGCTGGATTGTTTCTCTACTGGACTTCAATTTTAGTATTTATACACCAACAGTAGACTGGGTAGGGGGGTAGTCAAGGCCCACCCAGCAAATTAATCAAAATTCATGCCAATAATAGTCCGTGCCTAGAGTAACATTTCTGACGAAGGTGTATAGCAGTTGTAAGATGCACATATTTATTTATCTTATGCATCTTACTCCAGCAGTGCCTTCATTAACACTGGAGTAACACAACTCCAGTCTTAATGCCCTTTATGGACAAAGTATTGAATATGTTGAACATATTAAAGTAGATAGCAACTACCTTACTGTCCTGCTGTCAGCCCCTCTCCCCCGGCTCAGAGCGGTCATGTAACCGCTGCTGCCGTGATTTTGATGCTTCCTGTGATGATACGACAAGAGGGGCTGCACCTTGTTGACGGGCATCACAGCCGACGTCATGTTGCTGCCCTGCCGCCGACCAGGTACAGTGCGATGAGCCCCCGCCTCTCTCACTCTTCCCCGCCCTCTCCCCGCACCCTCCCTCCCCCGCTCCCTGTGCTCTGCTATCTGTGCCCGGGTCCTGGACAAACAGGGTTGCCCTCTCTGTCTAGGACACAGTCAGTGCTGTTTGCCACAGCTCATTGTGATATATGGTGCCGGGGTAACTGTGCCCCCCCTCCCCGTGCACTGCCTCTCTCCTCACACTGTGATTAATGCAGCCTCCGGCTCTCCAGGCTTTTGAATACAGCCAGGAGCAGATAGCAGGGACGTCACCTGACACCAGCAAACAACAACACTGAGCTCTGCATCACCTAGCTGTAAGCAGGCTGCACTCATCACAGCACAGGGGAGAAAATAAAGCATGGATGAGAGAGGGGGGCAGAGAAGAGCATGCAGGGGGAGAGAACAGAGTGCATGTATGAGATACAGAGCAGTGCAGGCAGAGAAGAGAAGACAGAGCGAGGGAGAGGGGGCAGCAGAGAAGAAAGTGCAGTGGGAAAGAACAGAGTGCATGGTTGAGAGACAGAGTGGGCGAGGGGAAGGCGACAGAGAAGAGAGTGCAGGGGGAGAGAAGACAGTGCACGGGTGAGAGACAGAGCGGGGGAGGGGGGCGGCAGAGAAGAAAGTGCAGGGGGAAAGAATAGAGTGCACAGGTGAGAGACAGAGTGGGGGAGGGGTGTGTTGGGGGGGGGCAGAGGAGACAGAGTTATTACATAGCATTCATTTATCTATCAGGTGCTGGGGCAGAATACTGACAGCCAATGAGTGTGCAGAGGGCGGAGCTGGACAGTGAGGCTGGGCGGTGTCGGCTCTGACTGAGTTTGGCACAGGAAAATGTTATGTTTGGTTGAACTGCATGTAAACAGAGAGCTTCAGAGAATAGGGATAACTCAAGAGGAACAAAAGTTAGAAAAAAAAATGTAGGGCTGTGTAAGGTTTTAAATACTGTTTGTATAGAGTTCAGTGCAAGGGTACAAGGGAAACACAGACACAGGTTTGCTAAACAGTTCTTGTATTACTTCATACAAGTAAGTGCACAAAACATGAAGGGTTAAACAGTTGCAGGGTGCAGAGGCTGGGAACAAATTAAGCAGGAATGGATCCTCAAAGTTCAGCAGAAGTGTCAGTATAATTCAGTCTCTTACTGTACTTGTAAATGTTCATGGCAGAGCAGAAGGGTTCCTGTGTGGACACGAGTTCCAGGGATCCAAAACAGAGGATGGCAGAAAAGTAGTTCTTCCAAAGACTTCAGGACACCAGGTTACAGGCAGACTGCAAACAGGATTCAGAAGCACTGGTCCATCAGCTGAGATGGCTTAAGCAGGTACCTGGCAGGGAACATAGAAGCTGAGGAATCCATATTGACTGAGGGCAAAGGTGAGGGCAACAGAACAGGAAGCAAGATGGCCAATGAAGAAAAAACAGATTAAAGCAAAATGACAAAACAAGGCAAAAAGTCAGAAAACCTCACATTACCCCCCCCTTAGGGACGGCCACTGGACGACCCCAGACAAGGCTTGTCTGGGTATCTCTGATGGAACTGGCGGAGTAAGTGAGGAGCATTGATGTTGTCGACTGGTTGCCAAGAGTTGTCCTCAGATGAGTAGCCCTGCCTCTTAATCAGGTATTGTAGCTGATTTCTGTGCAACCTTGAGTCCAGGATCTTCTTCACTACAAATTCTTCCTGACCATCAATTAACACTGGATCAGGAGGGGAAGGAGAACGTCCAGAAAATGTATTAGGTACTAGTGCCTTTAGGAGAGAAACGTGAAACACAGGATGGATTCTCATAGTTCTGGGCAGTTGAAGACGACAAGCCACAGCACTTACAATCTTAGTGATCTTGTAGGGTCCAACATACTTTTGTCCCAATTTAGATTATGGAATTCCCAACTTAAGGTTTCTGGTTGATAGCCAGACCAAATCTCCTACCTTGAAGGCTGGTGCAGGCTTACAAAACTTATCAGCTGCTTTCTTATACCTCTGTTGAGCCGATCACAGGTTCTCCTTTAGAAGATCAAGATTCTGCTGTAGCGAAGAGATTCTGTCAGCCACAGCTGGTAAGGGCGAATCTATGGGAAGCCGAGGAAGAATATTAGGGTGATAGCCCAGATTAGCATAAAAAGGAGACTGTTTAGTGGAGGCGCTCTGAGAGTTGTTATATGAAAACTCAGCCAGTGGGAGTAGATCTATCCAGTCATCTTGTACATGGCAGATCAAACAGCGGAGAAACTGTTACAAGGTCTGGTTGGTCCGCTCAGTTTGTCCATTTGTCTGGGGGTGAAAGGCAGAAGAAAGATTAACTTTGATGTCTAATGCCGTACAAAAATTCTGCCAGAACTTTGAAGTGAATTGCACCACTCGATCAAAAATAACCTCATCTGGTACTCCATGCAGACGGAACACATTTTGAATCATTAGGTCAGATGTCTGTTTTGCAGTGGGTAAGCCGATACAGGGGATAAAATGAGATGCTATCGTTAAACGGTCCACCACCACCAAAATAGTGTTCTTCCCTTGAGAGGTTGGCAATTCTACAATAAAGTCCATTGCAATGGAACCCCGTGGACGGGATGGAATAGGTAGGGGCTGTAATAGACCTGTAGATGAAGAACGTGGAGTCTTGAATCTCACACAGACTTCACATGAAGTAAACGTAATTTTGAACGTCTTTTCTGTAAGTGAGCCACCAAAAGAAACGAGAAAGGAAATTGTATCGCCCCGGGGCTCGGCCGGCTGCTGAGCCGCTCGGATCCATGCTCGTCGGTGGGTGGCCCGAGCTCCTCCCAGACCCAGGGGTCACGTCGCTCTGAAGGGAAGCTGGCGCTACGTGTAGGGATTTCGGTGGGGAAGGTTCACGGCCGAGGCTGTGGCGTTTAGGGATGTAAGTTTGTGACGCTACCCACGGGTTGTGGTGAATGTGGACATCACCGCTGCCGTTAACTAGGCTCCCAGGGACAGTGTTATGCAGCCTAGTGTTGACCCCTCCGTGGGCAGGGGGTGATGGTCCCGGCGCCCGGTGGTTGTGAGGTGCAGTCGGGATGGTGCAGTGTGGTGCGCGGCCCGAGGGCACTGTTGTACTCAGTATGACAGATACACCGGAGTCTCTTGTAAACCAAAAAGGATGGTGGTCGGTGTCCAAAGCCGGCTGCGCTTTGCCCATTACTCAGGGTGGTGGTTCCCGCCTTTCTCCTGCACCTCTGTGGTAGAACTTGACTGCCTATGCTTCAGCAACGGTAGTCCGCTCGGTGGCTATATGTGTGTCGGGGAACCCGTTTGCCCGCAGGCGCTGGCCCGTGGGATCTCTCTGCCTGTGCGGTGGCTTTCTATCCCCCTCGGTGGGCTGTTGCCGTCTTTCGGGTCTTGGGACGGCAAAGGACCTAAGGTGCAGACCTCAATCAGTGAATTCGACCTGGTCCAGTGGCTTCTGGACCTCGTTCTGGGTCTGAGTACCCCTCCTGGTGCTCCGGTGTCCAGTTGGCTCCCTGGTTCGGTAGCGGCGGGCTACTACCCTGTCCCGGTCCCTTACGGTTCCACCAGCCGTCTTCCCGGCTCCTGCAGGCGGCAACCACCGTCTGCCTCCTGGTCACAGGGTATCTGGGCTCCTACCCAGATCCCTGATGGACGTCGACACATTGCTACTACTCTCCTCTCCTCCCTAACTGATCTGCTTGTGTTTTTCCCGCCTCAGGGTACCTGAACTCCACGAAGGGCGTGGCCAACCGCCTGGCTCCGCCCCCAGGTGTGAACATCAAGACCTGAGAGGGGTGGCTCAGGGTTTTTTAGGTTGGCTGGTTACACCTTTTTAGGGGCTGGTGTATGTGCAGGGGGTCTACCTGTGACTACCTGGCTAGTCCAGGGCGTCACATTCCCCCTTGGTTTAAAGCAGACCGTCCACGGGCTGCCCGACCACCACCGGTTTATTTTTGTTTGCTGTAAAGATAAAACGGGGAAAAATAAATACAAGTATACTAACCTTTTTACAATTCAAGCGTGCTTTGGGAGAATCATCCCTTGCGGGAGGCACATTTTTAAACGTTGCCTAATAAAACAGTTTTATTAACGGGAACGGGACCGGGTCCTTCCAGTTGCCCACCCAAGTAAACCTAGCCTTGATGCTGCCTCTAGGAAACAGGCAGCACCCCTTTTCCCCAGTCCAGGAACGGTTCAAGGCCCGGGTATTGCCCTTGCGGGCCGGGTAAAATAGTTCCTTACCCGGCAGTCTCTGAGGCCCCAAATCCATGGGACCCCTGGACCCAGAAGGTCATCACCGGTTACATTGGTGACGGGACCTCGGCCTCCTCTTCTTATATTCCTAATTTTGTGGTTGATCCCGTCTTTGGTATACCTTTCTTTCTAAAAAACTTTGGTATTGTGTCTGTATACCAGGAGATCCCACTGGTTGGTGCCCTTCCCTTTTTCTATGCTGATCACTTCTTTTTTGTGTGCAACTTGGCACAATTTCTGGAAGGAGGCACACCTTCACCAATATTGAGTGAATTTATTGTTTTTCATTGGGTTGCTTATTGTGCCTAATTTTTTATTATAATTTGGTCAACCATATGGACCTAGCAGCAAGAGAGGCGGCTTGATCCTGCCAATCTTCAGATATTTTTGGTGCCCCCCTCAGCTCTGGAGCTACTGGTGGAGCAGGTAGTCCGCAAGATGAAAATGAACAACTCATGCAAGATTTAATCAACTTGCACAAGAGAGTAGTTAAAGTGTGGTGGAACATTAGAACTCTAGAGGAATACAAGAAACTCAATATTACACCTAGAGGCTTAAGAGTACAAATATTCCCAGCTTGGGAAACTGACGCTCAATTTAGAATTACATGGGAGCAGGGACTACAGACTTGTTCAATCATCCTTCTGGATATGCTAATTGAGCATGATCACTCACTACTTACCCAACTGAAGGAAGAAATTAACAACAAAGAGCATATATTGAGACAGCAAGACACACAAATGGTGGTAATTCCGTTCCAGAGTAAACTAAAAAACATTCTTGATAATTACGAGAAAGATATTATCAAAGGCAAAAAGAGTAAGTTCCAACGAGATAGAAGCGATTACGCTGAGAACAGAGCTTATAAGTGGTCACATAAGGGGAATAAACGCCAACCGAGTACCAGAAGGGGCCGTCGGAAACCAAAACACCAGGAAAAAGGGCAGGAGAGCCCAACCTTGGCGGTCACCTCCACAGAGGTTGACGAGGAGCCGGAGGCAGAACTGGTGACAGGTAATATGAACGATTTACAAATAGTGAACCTTTCCAAATACCGATTGTCTGAAGCTGAAACCAGCCTACTCACTAGGGGGCTCTCCTTTGCGCCCATGAGCAGGATGGATAAATTTACTGTGACCAAGGACCTTTATCTCTTTTGTAGACAACTTACCTTTAAATATCTTTACAGTTGACCAGTGCTTATTGATACATTACCTCCCGAGGACCGGCAGGTGTTTAATGATCTCTTGGATCTTTTGGAGGAGAACGAGCGACAAACTGGTAAGAAGATCCCTTTCACAGGACGACTTTTGTCCCAAGCCACACCCCCCTTGGCCTTTGTCCAGCTGTTGGTATCTTTTTCAATAAGATGTGTAAAGATATTGAGAAACTCAAGTTTGACAATAATAGAGCCAACAACCTAACTGCAGGGAAAAGACAAACTTTATCCAAATTGAAAAACAACAAGGAGTTCCTTATTAAGGAAGCGGATAAGGGGGGGGGAACGTGGTTTTATGGCCAACAGAAATGTATGTGAGGGAGGCGAAAAGACAGCTATCCAATAGAGAATGCTATATGGTACTGCCTTCAGATCCGACGAGCATTTTCAAAAAGAACTTGGATAGATTTTTGTCTGCAGCACATGAACAAGGCACCATCACCCTGAAGGAAAAAAACTATTTAACAACAAGGTATTCGGTGATACCGACATTTTACATGCTACTCAAAATCCATAAGGGCAGTCCGGAACCTCCGGGTAGGCCAATAGTATCGGGGATCGGGGGCCTATTTGAGAGGCCGTGCATTTACTTGGATGTTTACCTTCAGCCCCTGGCACAATCTTCCCCATCCTATGTGAGGGGCTCTACCCACTTAATTGACCAACTAATACAACTGGAAGTCCCGCCTGAGGTCCTTCTAGTCACACTTGATGTACAATCTCTATACATCTCGATTAACCATGAGCTGGGATCACGGGCAGTATCATTTTTTCTGGACCATAGGACAACTGGTAACAGGAGGCATGACTCCTTTATCCTGGATCTACTCTATCTAGTATTGGATAAGAATTACTTCCTGTTTGATAGGGTGTATTATCGCCAGACATCCGGGACCTCTATGGGGGCTTGCTGTGCACCACCCTATGCTAACATCTTTTTAGGGTGGTGGGAGGAGACACAGGTCTATACCCTGGAGCACTACAAAACCAATGTGGTCCGTTGGTTTAGGTACATTGATGACATTCTGCTTTTCTGGTCAGGAACTCTGGAGGAATGCAAATCCTTCATTGACACCCTCAACAACAACACCTTCAATATTAGGCTGACTTCCAACATAGCCTCTGAGACAGTTGATTTCCTTGATCTCCAGATCACTAAGGTAGAAGGTACCATTCGAACGACTCTATTCCGTAAACCAACGGCCACTAATAGTCTGCTGCACTACAGCAGTTTCCACCCTAAACATGTCAAAAACGGTATCCCCAAGCGATAATTTATGAGGGTGAAAAGGAATTGTAGCGAAAACATCGATTTTGAGTCTCATGCCCTTGATTTGACCAACAGATTCTGCAAAAGGGGATACCCGAAGAGAGTGGTCTCTGGAGCCCTACAAGCCTGCAAGACAATGGAACGACACACTTTACTTCAACCGAAAATACGACAAAAACAGGCAACAGTGAGTATTATCATGCCTTTTAATAACCAGTGGCAAGATCTCTATGGACTTCTTCATAGCAACTGGGACATCCTGTTGAGCGATAAAAAACTGATCCCCTTTGTAGGGGAGAAACCCAAACTTGTAGCAAGAAGAGCCCAGAACTTACGAGGCATTCTTTCCAGCAGCCACTTCACAAGGCCAACACAAAGTCTAAGTACAGGCGTCAAATTGAGGGGAACTGTTCCCTGTGGAGCATGCACAGTATGTCCCTACATGGTGGCTAGTGATCACATCTCTCTATCAATTTTTCCTAGGCGGATCACTTCTGGAGCCTATTATAAATGCCGGACCAAGAACGCAGTTTATGTTCTCATCTGCGGCTGCCCTAAAGTCTATGTGGGCGAAACCACATAAGAGGTAAGGAGGAGGGTCCAGCAGCACTTCTTGAGCATTAACATGGCTAGTGCAGATTTTAAAGAAGGGCAAAGTACTTACCTCAGTGGCTGCCCACTTTCTTACCCATCATGGGGGGCGCTATAGCACAATTAAGGTAATTGTTATCGACTCAGTTAAACAGAATATTAGGGGTGGGAATTGTACCAAGGAGCTGTTACAGACGGAATCCAGATGGATATATACCCTCAAGAGTTTGGCCCCACATGGCTTGAATGAGGAGCTACTCTATACCGGATTCTATAACATCCTCTGAAACTGTAGTTTTCTTATATTCCCTTGTCTCTCACCTTCCTTATCTCCTCTCCCCATCAGTTTCCCGTATTGTCTAAGAAGAGAAATATTAGCAATCAAAGAGGAGAGAAAGAAAGGAAGAAGAAAAGAGAGAAAGTAAAAAGTACTAAGATTCACAAACTGTACCTCCTTGCTACGCGCCATGTGGACTGCCATAAAGTAGCACCTTATATTCCATCACAGGACCCTTGTGACAACTTTCATATGGATTGGTTGTAAGAAGTGATGAATATAAATCACGACCTGTAACTCAATCTGCTGAGGATGAAGATACAACCCTGGGCTTGGGACTGAGTGTAAGACACTACATTTACTTTATGCTTTCATGTTGGGACACAGAGACCCTGGTATGGAGTGTTTTATACCTTCTACCTGGTGAGAATCCATCCCTACAATGTTTTTGGACTAGGCAAATAACCAATGAGGCCCTATGTAAACCTTTAGGGTATTACTTACTCCCCCTCTTCTGGCTTACAGGTCGCATGCATTTAATTTCCTGAACCTTTCTGCCAATACGGGAGTTTTTCTTAATTATATATTTGTATATTGTGTGGTACACAATGACCCAAATATAACTTCCCTTCTAGATCTGTAATTTTTGCCTGATGTTAATTACCTGGTGCTTGGTGATTGCGGTTGGAAATTGGATAACATGCCCATATATGGTCCCTATGATCCCTGAAAGGGCTTTACCATCACATATCATGCCCCCCGATAGACACCCAATATAATGTAACCTATTTGTAGATAGGGCTAGGGGAGGTGCAATGCCACACTCCATCTTTAATCTGGGATCACTATGGACTATGACTAGGCATACCTGTCGAGCCAGGTGGACATTGTGCGCCATCGGCACGACAGCTTATACTACACTATACTTTACACTGTGTTATCCGGTATGCTACAAACCGTTACACTTAGGCTATGGTACCCTCTCCCGTGTGAATTGACTAGGTACAGACATTTTATTGGGCGTAGGCCACTGTATATTTATGATGTGGGCATGCCATCTAGCTCGCTCCTATATACATGGCTCCTACGCCCTCGTAGACTTAGGCCTCTGTCTTGTGCTATGCTCTACATTTATTTGGCAAGAATGTAAGTTCGGTCTGACCAACATATTTGGGATACTCACCCTTGGAACCGATATATACAAATTTAATCAGTGTTCCAGATTTTGTATTACCATATATATGTATTGAGCTCGACACCTGCAATAATAACAATGTTTTCTTCATTGGACCTCATGGGTGGTCACCACTCATTCTTCATCAGAATATATTTGGTATTTTTCCATTAAATTTGTTTTCCCTCCCTCACTGTATGTGTATGTAAGTAATAGGCCATATATACAGTATATATATATATGACTTTGCTTATATATCAACAAGGCTCATGCCTGTGAACGTTATTGAGTCTTATATCTTCTTTTCTTGGCCTCTAATCTCATTATGATCCATACTTTTCTTGTGTGAGACAGGGCCATAAGTTCATCCATCTGGTTTATATTTACTATTTGGTAAATATGGCCCTCGATGCCAGAGTACACCCTGGAAGGGTTAATACTCTGCACTGTTTGCCTTGCTTCTATTAATCAAGTCCCAGTATATCTCTCAACACATGCGCAGTGCTGGCTGTAAACTGCACATACTGAGAAGTGAAAGTGACTTCCTGTGTGTGCGCTCTATAAATCTGTATGACTATTAAACGTATAAAAATGTTATATCTAAGCGCCGCTGTATTTTATACCTATATGCAGCATTTACAACGCTATGCGCTGTGTCCAAATGTACTTTGATAGCGCTATTTGCTTTGACATCCAGCGCATGCGCAGTAGAAGACGGGGGCGGCACTTTACATATCATGTAGTACAAGCAAGATGGCGGCCGCCATCAGAACGCCCCAAACACACAAGACTCTCCAGCTGCGACACTGGTGAGTGTTAACTCATTTTCTTTATATATGGCACACAGGGAAGTGAGGCACAGCTTTCTTCTTTCCCCTGAGGAAGCCACCCTTATAGGTGGCGATACGCGTGGGGTAACCACGCTGGGAACCTCTCTCCTCATGCTATCCTTACCCACATGGTTTTGCTTAATTTATTTATAGTGAGTATACACTTGGCTACCTCAATGTTCTGATTAGGAACATTGTTTTGGTCTGTCTCAGGTGATCTCAGATAGATGGCTGTAGTTTTGTTGTAATATGCAGGCAGTCGGTCATTTAGGAGCTTAGGATCTTGACCTTGTGCTCTATACTGTATATTAACAAACCGTCTGTATTGCTGCTGTTTATCTTGGCTTATATAGCCCTATGTGACGTTTTTCCAAGCTCATCCTCAGTAGAACAACAAGTACATACCTTATTTGGTGCCCTCTGTTAGCTTACCACACTGCTAAGAGTGCTATATTGTTGTTTTTCACCTGTATCAGACCAAACTGAGTGTCAATTAAATTGAAACACCTATGTACTCACTACAACATGTACTTATTTGCCTAGATATTTATTGTGGATGTAGGAGAGTCCTTTACATTGCATTTGTATGTTACATCTATATTTATATTGGTTTCTGGCGTGTTAGGCGCATCATGCCATTGGCTTTTTAAGTGTTTTTAATTTCCTTCTGTGTGTGCCCCACTCCTAGTTTGGAGACATGTGGTTGTTTTTTCTACAATAAAGTATTTCTTATATTCCTAATTTTGTGGTTGATCCCGTGTTGGGTATACCTTTCTTTCTAAAAAACTTTGACCTCAGCCTCCTCTCCCGCAGGTCCCTCCTCCAGTCTGCCTCTCCGGAGGCTGTGGGATCTGAAGGGTGGTCCGGGAATTATTTACAAACCCAAAAGTTATTGGGTGGCTTGCAAGTTCACGGCCTTGTCTATGTTGGAATGGGGTAAAACAGTAAAGTCCCAATGAGGACGGGCAGCATAGTCCCAACAGGGACAACAACTGGGGTAGCCAGGATCCGCTACCTTTTCAACAGTCCATTCTCAACCGTGCGGCTCCAGTGCCACCTTCACATGGTGCACTGCTCTGGACCCTGGTGGTAGCTTGCTGCAGGTGATCTCTCTCCACATACATGCGGGCATGCACATCCGCTTTAAATTTTTTTGGGCAGCAATCTCCCCACGCAGCTGCTGTTGCTGCCGCTCTCAATACAGAGCACCAGCTCTGCACTCTGCTCCCCTCTGCACAGGGGTCTGGACCATTCGGACGGCCTCACTGCCGGCTACGACCGAGCTCACATGAAGTGGAAGAGGGTTCCGTTCATCCGCGGCCTGCTCTGCTGCCTTGCAGATTCATACCGGCTGCGCCCCAGCCGGGACCAGGTACTGGGAAGCGGTCAGCGTTGTCGCTGACTTCCGGACAGGCGTCGCCTCCTCCGGGAGCGGGGATGATGTCATCGCTGGTGCGGCCGGGCGGAATCTGGAAGAATTGTCTTAGGAGGCGTGAATGGGATGGTGTCAGTCGAGAAGATCCTAGACAGTGCATCAGCCTTCCCATTGTGTGACCCAGGCCTATAGGAGACTACAAAACGAAATTGATTTAAGAAAAGGCTCCAACGAGCCTGGCGAGGAGTTAAGCATTTGTCCGACCTGATAAATTCCAGATTGCGGTGATCAGTCAGGACGATTATCTGCTGTGCCGCTCCCTGAAGAAGGTGTCTCCATTCCTTGAAGGCAGCAATAATGGCCAGCAATTCTCTATTTCCCACGTCATAGTTCCTTTCCGCTGAAGACAACCGCTGGGAAAAGAAAGCACAGGGATGTAAAACATCCTTCTCACCTGTCCTCTGAGAGTATGGCACCAATGGCACAGTCCAAGGCATCCACCTCTACTATGAAGGCAAGCTCAGGGTTAGGATGCACTAAGATAGGTGCTGAGGTGAATTTACTCTTCAAAAGGGAAAATGCTTCTTTGGCTTGAGGCATCCAGGTGAAAGTAGACTTCTTACGGGTAAGTTGTGTGATAGGTAACACTACCTCAGAAAAGTTCCTGATTAGTGATGAGCGAGCATGCTTGTAACTACTCGGTACTCGCACGAGTATCGCTGTACTCGGGCTGCTCGGCGGGGACCGAGTAATCTCGTGATACTCGTGCTGTACTCGTGGTCTTCATCCCTGCATGTTGGCACTCTTTTGAGAGCCAGCCCTCATGCAGGGATTGGCTGGCAGACCACTGCAATGCCACAGCCCTGTTAGTTGTGGAATTGCAGTGATTGGCCGGCCTGCACAGCGTGACCGAGCCTTTATACCGGCCGGCGCGCTGTGCTCTGCTCACAGCTATCCAGACAGTGAGTGCAGGGAGAATGTCGCTGATTCAGGGAAAGCTTTGCGGCCCTTTATAGCTTTTTCAGTTGCAGGGCTGCAAACAGTGTGACCAAAAACCCTTCTCAGGACTATTCTAGTTGTATACAGGCAGGCAGGGTATAGCTAGGTCGGAGTACAGTAGCAGAGTCCTTCTCAGGACTATTGTTGCTATATACAGCCAGGGTATAGCCAGGTCTGAATACAGGCTAGTGACCAGAAGAGTCCTTGTCAGGACTATTGTACCAGTATACAGGCAGGCAGGCAGGCAGGGTATAAATAGCCATTCCTAGTGGTGACCGTATACCAGCCTTCATCATATCTGGGGCTGGTGTACACAGTGTAAAACAGTCCAGATAGTGTCTGACTTGTCTGTAATTGTCGCTCCCCAAAAAAACCTGTTAGGTTCTTATTGCGTCCGTGCTTGGTTTTTAAAACCGCACGTGTGTGCCTGTCGGTGGCAGCGTACAGGTGCACTTGTGTGCAATTTCCACAAACTTTGATATAACGCACAAGTAGTGAATATACACGTCAGCAGTGCACAGCATTGCAAAATGCGCAAGGGCATTGGCAAAAAACAAGGAAGTGGACGTGATGGTGGTGCAGGCAGAGGCCGAGGTCGTGGGCAAGCTCTAATTTCGCCACAACAAAGGGCCACATCTAGTCGCTCGCACGTCCTGTCCCAAATTCTTGGGGACCGCAGCAGTACACCGCTCTTGAACCAAGACCAGTGTCAACAGGTTGTTAGTTGGATAGCAGATAATGCTTCCAGTCAGATTGGCACCACCACAAACACTCTGTCTTCCACACGGTCAAGTGTCAGTAGCCGTGATACTGCACCGCACATTTCTGAACCTGATCCTCCTTCCTACCACCAGGCTGAGTACACGTCCTCCTCGGACATTAATGATCCCACACTTGGACACTCGGAAGAGCTGTTCACGTTTCCATTCACACATTCTGGCCTCTCGCCAGCTCATATTGAAGTGGGTCATGAGGAGATCGTCTGTACAGATGGCCAAATATTTGAGCAGCCACGTTCTCACGAAGTTGGCAACGTGTCTCAACAAGTGGTGGACGATGATGAGACACAATTGTCAGGAAGTCAGGAGGAGGAGCAGGGTGCGGAAGAGGAAGACGACGTGGTGGATGATCCAGTAACTGACCCAACCTGGCAGGAGGATATGCAGAGCGAGGACAGCAGTGCACAGGGGGAGGGAGGCATAGCATCACAACAGGCAGTAAGAAGCAGGGTGGTGGCCCCAGGCAGAAGTCAGGCAACCGTTCCCCGGAACAACACGACGACACAAGGTGCCTGTACAAATGTTAGGTCTTCCCGAGTCTGGCAGTTTTTTAAGTTGGATCCAGATGATTCAAAAAAGGCCATTTGCAACACCTGCCGTGCCAGCATCAGCAGGGGTACCAAAACTAGCAGCCTGACCACCACCAGCATGATCAGGCACATGTCAGCCAAGCACCCGACTTTGTGGGAAGTACAACAGAGTCGAGGAGCAGTGCTTGCTGATGTCACTGCTACGTCTTCGCTGGTTGTGCATGCGAGCCAATCCCCTGTCCATGCTGCCTGCGAACAAGCCTCCTCCACTCCTGCACCTGCAGTTGCCTACGCAGAAAGAACACCATCATCAAGCACGTCCTTGTCCCAGCGCAGCGTTCAGTTATCCATTCAGCAAACCTTTGAACGCAGGCGCAAATACACTGCCAACACCCCACATGCCACAGTTCTAAATGCTAACATTTCGCGACTGCTTGCGCTGGAAATGTTGCCTTTTAGGCTGTTGGAGACAGAAGCATTCCGTGACCTGATGGCGGCAGCTGTCCCACGTTACTCGGTCCCCAGCCGCCACTATTTCTCCCAGTGTGCCGTCCCCGCGTTGCATAACCACGTGTCACAAAACATCACACGTGCCCTGAACAACGCTGTTTCACCCAAGCTCCAACTAACCACAGACACGTGGACAAGTGCTTGTGGGCAAGGCCGCTACATCTCGTTGACGGCACACTGGGTTAATATTGTGGAAGCTGGGACCCAGTCTGAGCGAGGGACGGAACACGTCCTTCCCACACCAAGGTTTGCAGGCCCTACCTCAGTCAGTGTTTCACCCACACTCTACAGCTCCGGAATGTCATGCTCTTCAGCCTCCTCCTCCTCCTGCGCATCCTCATCCACTGTACCCTCCACACCAGTCACAAGCTGGAAGCACTGCAGCACTGCCTCGGCGAAGCGGCAACAGGCTGTGCTGAAGCTAATCTGCATAGGTGACAAACCCCACAATGCAGAAGAGCTGTGGACAGCTCTGAAACAGCAGGCAGATCACTGGCTCACACCTCTGAACCTAAAGCCAGGAAAGGTCGTGTGTGACAATGGCCGGAACCTGGTTGCGGCTTTGAGGCGAGGCCAGCTGACACATGTTCCATGCGTGGCCCATGTGCTCAACCTCGTGGTTCAGCGGTTTCTAAAGTCATACCCAGAGCTGTCTGATCTGCTGGTAAAAGTTCGCCGCCTGTCTGCACATTTTCGAAAGTCACCTACTGCTTCAGCCGGCCTTGCCGGCTTTCAGCGCAGTTTGCATCTTCCGGCTCACAGACTGGTGTGTGATGTCCCCACGCGTTGGAATTCAACTCTGCACATGTTGGTCAGGATATGTGAGCAGAAGAGGGCAGTTGTTGAGTACCTGCATCACCTAAGCCGTCGGGAAATGGTTCAAATTCCACACATAACACCTGAGGAGTGGAGATGGATGTCAGACCTATGTACCATCCTCCAAAACTTTGAGGACTCCACCAAGATGGTGAGTGGTGATGACGCCATTATTAGCGTCACCATACCACTACTCTGCCTTCTAAAACGGTCTCTGCTGAAAAACAAACATGATGCATTGCAGGCGGAGCGCGATGAGTTGCAGCAAGAAACAGTAGTGGGTGTGGGTGATAACACACAGCCCAGCCTCGTCTCATCACAACGTGCAGTGGAGGACTATGACAAGGAGGAGGATGAAGACATGGAGCAACTCTCCGGCCAAATTGAGGATATGACATGCACACCAGTCATATCCTCGGTTCAGCGTGGCTGGCCAGAGGACAGGGTAGATGAGGAGGAGGAGGAGGAGGACAGCATGTTCAGTCATCTTGTTGGTCAGGCTACTGAAGTCCTGGCTGTTAAGAGTCTGGCGCACATGGCTGACTTTATGGTAAGCTGCCTGTCTCGTGACCCTCGCGTTAAGAACATCTTGGCCGACAATCATTACTGGTTGGTAACACTGTTAGACCCACGCTACAAGGAGAACTTTTTGTCTCTTATTCCCGTGGAGGAGAGGTCAACCAAAATGCAGCAGTTCCGGAAGGCCATAGTCACGGAAGTAGGCAAAGCATTCCCCTCACAAAACGCTAGCGGCATAGGTCAGGAATCAGTGGACAACCGAGGCGTACAGCCGAGAGAGGCACAAGTCCAATCCGCCAGAGGTAGGGGAACAGTCTTTAAGATGTGGGACAGTTTTCTCAGCCCCTCACGTACCACAGCCCCTGAGGTGCGGGGTAGTGCCACAAGAAATCCTAAGTTTGCCCAGATGCTGAAGGAGTACCTTGCAGATCGAACAACTGTACTCCGACATTCCTCTGTGCCTTACAATTATTGGGTATCCAAGCTGGACACGTGGCATGAATTGGCTCTCTACGCCTTGGAAGTCCTGGCCTGCCCTGCTGCTAGCGTTTTGTCAGAGCGTGTTTTTAGTGCCGCAGGTGGAATCATTACAGATAAACGCACCCGCCTGTCAACTGAAAATGCTGACAGGCTGACTCTGATCAAGATGAACAAGGGTTGGATTGGGCCAGACTTCACCACACCACCAGCAAATGAGAGCGGAATTTAAAGTTTGCCATGTACCTCCACTCACCCATGGGTACACACTTCTTGACTTTGGATAATCGCTGGACTGCTCCTCCTTCTCCTCATGCGCCACCATGATGATGACCGTTACAAATTGCAATACTTAGGCCTTTGTTTCAGGTATACCCCCAGTGGTAAATTTTTTCGCCCATTCTTTGCAGAATGGACATTACAACGACAGGAGACCCGCTCCTTTGCAATGGGAACAATGTTTTGAGGCCCTCATGCACGTCTCTATCCAGGGACAACGTGGAGCCTCCCAATTTTTGGCTGCCCTGCCTAAGGGCTATACAATAATACACCCACTTCCTGACAATGGACACTTAATGTTTTGAGGCCCTCATGCACGTCTCTACCCAGGGACAACGTGGAGCCTCCCAATTTTTGGCTGCCCTGCCTAAGGGCTATACTATAATACACCCACTTCCTGACAATGGACACTTAATGTTTTGAGGCCCTCATGCACGTCTCTACCCAGGGACAACGTGGAGCCTCCCAATTTTTGGCTGCCCTGCCTAAGGGCTATACTATAATACACCCACTTCCTGACAATGGACACTTAATGTTTTGAGGCCCTCATGCACGTCTCTACCCAGGGACAACGTGGAGCCTCCCAATTTTTGGCTGCCCTGCCTAAGGGCTATACAATAATACACCCACTTCCTGACAATGGACACTTAATGTTTTGAGGCCCTCATGCACGTCTCTACCCAGGGACAACGTGGAGCCTCCCAATTTTTGGCTGCCCTGCCTAAGGGCTATACTATAATACACCCACTTCCTGACAATGGACACTTAATGTTTTGAGGCCCTCATGCACGTCTCTACCCAGGGACAACGTGGAGCCTCCCAATTTTTGGCTGCCCTGCCTAAGGGCTATACTATAATACACCCACTTCCTGACAATGGACACTTAATGTTTTGAGGCCCTCATGCACGTCTCTACCCAGGGACAACGTGGAGCCTCCCAATTTTTGGCTGCCCTGCCTAAGGGCTATACTATAATACACCCACTTCCTGACAATGGACACTTAATGTTTTGAGGCCCTCATGCACGTCTCTACCCAGGGACAACGTGGAGCCTCCCAATTTTTGGCTGCCCTGCCTAAGGGCTATACTATAATACACCCACTTCCTGACAATGGACACTTAATGTTTTGAGGCCCTCATGCACGTCTCTACCCAGGGACAACGTGGAGCCTCCCAATTTTTGGCTGCCCTGCCTAAGGGCTATACTACAATAGACCCACTTCCTTCCAATGGGCACTTCAGGTTTACAGGCCCTCATGCACGTCTCTACCCAGGGACAACGTGGAGCCTCCCAATTTTTGGCTGCCCTGCCAAAGGGCTATACTATAATACACCCACTTCCTTCCAATGGGCACTTCAGGTTTACAGGCCCTCATGCACGTCTCTATGCAGGGGCATTGGTGAACCTCACAATTTTGGACTGCCCTGGCAAAGGAAAATACTACAAAGACTCACTTCCTCAAAATGGGCACATTAGACTCAAGAGGCCTTCATGTACGTCTCTTCTCAGAGACATCGGAGTGCCACACAATGTTTTCACGTAAAATCTTTCATGTATTAATCTCAAAAAGTAACATACACCAGCTCTATCTCACTATTGGGTATGTGCCCTTAACATTTCTGCCATGAAAAATCATTTTGGGGTCATTTTGGAAGGTTTTTTGGTGAGTCCGTAAAAATGGCGTGAAACGCGGACAAAATTGTTCACAGCTGTGACTTTTGAGTGATAAATGCTTCAAGGGGTCTTCCCCATGCTGTTGCCATGTCATTTGAGCACTCTTCTGAGACTTTTGTGACATTTTTAGGGTTTCTACATGCTGCCGGTGGTCATTTCACAAAAATACTCGGGTCTCCCATAGGATAACATTGGGCTCGTTGCTCGGGCCGAGTACACGAGTATCTTGGGAGGCTCGGCCCGAGCTTCGAGCACCCGAGCTTTTTAGTACTCGCTCATCACTATTCCTGATGTAACGCCGATAGAAATTGGCAAGCGCTGAACCTCTTTTACATTCTTGGGAGCTGGCCAGTCTTTGATGGCTTGAGTCTTGCTTTCATCCTTGCTTATTCCCTGTGAAGACATTACATACCCCAAAAATTGAATCTCGGTCCGATGGAATTCACACTTTTCCAGTTTGATATAAAGATGGTTCTGTCGAAGGCGCTCCAATACCATCCTCAAATGTCCATGATGTTCATCTGTGGAGTTAGAAAAAAAATCAAAATATCATCTAGATAAATCACCACAAATGTATCCAAGAGATCCCTGAAAATATCATTAACTAGATGTTGGAAGGTAGCTGAGGCTGAACGGCATAACTAGATATTCGAAATGTCCATAGCGTTACCTGAATGCCGTCTTCCATTCATCCCCAGGTCTAATGCGGACCAAATTATAGGCCACACAGAGATCCAATTTAGAAAATATCTTTGCATGCCGAACTCTTTCTAATAATTCAGGAATCAAAGGCAGTGGGTAGCTGTTTCTGATTGTGACCTTATTCAGCTCCCGATAGTCTATGCAGGGCCTGAGAGATCCTTCTTTCTTTTTCACAAAAAAGATGGGTGTGCCTGCAGGAGATGAAGAGTGGCGAATGAAGCTCTTGGCTAAATTTTCATCTATATAGTCCTTCAATGCTTTTAACTCTGGTCCAGCCAGGGGGTAAATTTTGCCAAAGGGTATCTCAGCACCAGGTAAAAGTTCAATTGGACAATCATAGGGACGGTGAGGTGGAAGCTGGTTAGCGTTCCGCTTATCACACACATCCGCATACTCACGATATATTGCTGGTAGCTCGGAGACTGGTTTGGGTATCTTAGGGGCTGAACAGACTGAAACCCCAGGACTTATCTGCTTCTGCTTCTCTGGAAAATGCAGCTCCTTGGTTTCCCAGTTTATAGAATGATGGGAAAATGGGGAGAAGAGATGAGCATAAAAGACAGTCTCTCTTGATGATTGTTACCCAGGAGAAGCTTCAGGGACTCTGTCTCCTGATCCACTGGTCCAGAGGTTAACAGTGAACCATCCACAGTTTCCATCTGTACAGGAGTAGCCTTCTTTACAGAACGTATCCCATGTTTCTGGGCAAAGGAAATGTCCATAAAATTGCCGCTTACTCCGGATTCAATCATAGCAGAGATAGACACCCTGACTGTGTTAACCCAGAGCTTAATGGAGAGAAATATATGAGAATTGTTCTTCTTACAACTCGGCTGAGACACTGCTGAGGAAACCTGAAAAACTGCAGCATTGATGTGGGAATCGGAGTCAGAAATAACGGAGTTCGAAGTCTGAATAATCAATGTCTATAGCTGATGATCTCTCTGGAGCCCGTGATTCAGATATTACAGATCTCCTTTCACAGCATTTACAGTGTACGACCGCTGCGGTAGTCTTACGGGATCGGCTGGGGCAGTTTGTAAGGAAATGTCCTGACTTACCGCAATATAAACATAAATTTTCCTTCAGTCGATGTTCTTGCGTGCATCACTGACCAGTCGCTGTAGAGAGTCCACCTGCATGGGTTCAGGTTCAGGGTCTCGAGTTCTCCTACCAAGAGACTCCTTAACTGGAGAAGGAAGGAAGGAGATTGTTAACACAGTAATTTTCAGATACTCTCTCCTGTCTGCGCTCAGTAAGATGGACATCGATCTGAATGCAGAAATTGATGTAATCTCCTAAGGCAGAGGGAGGATCTTCACGAGCAAGTTCGTCCTTAATCACAGAAGACAATCCTTTCTGGAAGACAGACTTCTTGGCGGAGCTATCCCAAGTGGTGTCGAGGGCCCATCTTCTGAACTACAAGGCATACTCTGCTACAGAACTTTACCTTGACGCAAAGCCAACATACCATAGCTGCTTCTGCTGTAGCACCTCGGTTCGGGTCATCAAAACACATGACCCATGGCTGAAATGAAATCATTCAGATTATTCAAACATTCATCATAAGTCTCAGAGGATTAGCCCATGCAAGAGCCTTGTTGGTGAGCAGCATGATTATTGTTAGCCCTCTCGATCGCTCACTGAGGAACTCTGATGCATGAGCAGCAAAAAACAGTTTGCATTGGTTAATAAATCCCCTGAATTTTTCCCGTTCACCGCCAAAGTGGAATGGTGGCAACTTGGGAATTCCAGAAACTGGGGGTGAAGATGGTGCTTGGAGTCGCCCCTCTAGGACCTCAATCCGGGTTCGTAAATCTCAAATGGTTTGTCCGAAAACCTGCAGATTGTGATTATTACGATCCTCAACACTTGCACAGCTGGTCTTTAAAGCCTGTATCTCAGTAAGAATTGTGTCTGTCACTTCACACAGATTGCTAATATGGGCTTCCATATTCCCAGACCCTGCAGACTCTTCTATTCTTGGCTTCTGAATCTTGTCAGGTGTTAAATATACAAGTGCACAAAACATGAAGGGTTAAACAGTTGCAGGGTGCAGAGGCTGGGAACAATTTAAGGCTGTTTCACACATCCGGTTTTTCCTGTGCCGCACAATCCGGCGCTTTGCAGAAAAAAATGCAAAAGTTTTTTTTTTGCATAGACTTTCATTAGTGCCGGATTGTGCCGCATGGGCTTGCATTCGGTCCAGTTTTTGCCGCTTGCAGCAGATTTAGCCGATGCGTCGGCCAGATGGAACGTTGCCTGGCATGTTTTTTTGTCCGGCAAAAAAAACCACATCGCGCCGCATCCGTCCGATATGAACAACAAAGAGAAAATGGAGTTTCCAAGTCCATTAAAAAATTGTAAATTTTATTTTATTTTATCACATAATAAATTAATTACAAAAGATCATATACAAAAATACATTACAGAAAAAAAGTGAGGCAAAAGAAGGGGAGGAAATACCCCCAGGCAAAGTGATATGGCTACAATAACATGTGGGGGTTAAGTATTAACCTTTTCAAGAAGGGTACAATCCAATTACAACTGCATTCCTATCAGCAGTGGATTAGTCACAATGGACATTAGTAAACTGCAGTTATTTGCTTACCCATTTAAATTCACAGTTATCCCCACAGGAGGTTGATGTGCCCACCAGAGTATAATAGAACCCTCCTTGGGGTCACCCCTTAAAACCTCATTAATTCTGCTTAGCCATATTTCATCATGTGCTTTAAAATCCATACTACTTCGGAAATGAGCTGTGGATAACACAGAAAAGGCAAGTATTAATACAAACATTTCCATAGTTCCTACAAAAGGATGTCAAAAGACATTATAGACTACTCCAATGCGATGCGGCGCGATTTGCAATGCATACCTATGGACGCCGCATGCGGCGCCCTGCGGCAAACACCGCAGCCGGCCGCCGCATGCTGTTTTTTCCACTGCGCATGCTCAGTAGCATGCCGCAAGCGTCAAAAACCGGACGGGCCGCATGTCAACAACTTATGCAAAGGATGCGGTTTTGTCGCCGCATCCGTTGCATAGGTTTTAGAGCCGGATTGGCCAGCTCTGCTAAAACCGGAGGTGTGAAAGCAGCCTAAGCAGGAATGGATCCTCAAAGTTCAGCAGAAGTGTCAAAGTATAATTCAGTCTCTCTTACTGTACTTGTAAATGTCCATGGCAGAGCAGAAGGGTTCCTGTGTGGACACGAGTTCCAGGGATCCAAAACAGAGGATGGCAGAAAAGTAGTTCTTCCAAAGACTTCAGGACACCAGGTTACAGGCAGACTGCAAACAGGATTCAGAAGCACTGGTCCATCAGCTGAGATGGCTTAAGCAGGTACCTGGCAGGGAACAGGGCGGGAACATAGAAGCTGAGGAATCCATATTGACTGAGGGCAAAGGTAAGGGCAACAGAACAGGAAGCAAGATGGCCAATGAAGAAAAAACAGATTAAAGCAAAATGACAAAACAAGGCAAAAAGTCAGAATACCTCACAGGATGTTTTATATGACAATACAGCACAGATCAGCTTAAAAATGTTTTAGGAGTTTATGTCGGACAACTCCTTTAATCATTTTATTCAGATTTTTCATGCAGACCTGTTGCCACTGCTGTATAACCGCCAGTCACTAGACATACCTTCTGCCTTTGAAACGTTCACACAGCAACTCAGTCACAAACTGGCAGACCATGGAAAATTACAAAGCACGGTCACTGCAGGCTGAGGTGCATATTGCATACAAGTCACAAACCTCTTCTTGCATTAACGTCAGTACTAGTAATGAGCAAGCGCTAAAATGCTTAAGTGCTTGGTAATCAAATCGAGCAGGTCAGACACTTGGTTGCTCAATTCGAGTAACGAATATAATGCAAGTCAATGGTAAACTTGAGTATTTTTCCTGCAGACCTATCCAGGACGTTTGGGGGACCAGTAAAATTGCTGAAATGGATTGAAACAGCCCTCAAATAGAATGGGAACAGCGTGAGGAAAATGCCTAGATGCATCTCTGACTCTCAGGTCGCTGCTGGGAAAAATGTTGTTAGAGTATTGCGCCACTTTTACAGAGTGATAGTAAAACATTCAAAACTTTAGAGGAAGGCCTCAGAATTTTTTTTCCCATTGTTAAGTGTGGAACTCCTACACTAGTAAAGCCTATGCACTATATGCAAGGGCTGCTAAAAATCAGAAAGAGGTACTTCAATATACCCTGGAAGACACTCTGAGGAAGGCCTCAGAAAATCATTGTTCCCCATTATTATTAAGCAGTGGGACTCCTAGACTGGGAAAGCCTATGCACTAAGTGACAGTGCTGAAAAACATTTACCCCTAGGGGGTATATATATAAGGATGGAGGGCATCATACACACCCTTGAAAAATTCAGAACGAGGGTCACATGTGTTATGATCCGGAACCATGGAAGACCACCACAAATCATTGGCAAAAGGTGACAAGAGCATTGGCAACTAATCTGGCCGCCATCCCCTTACTAACCATCACAACTAGAAGTAGCCGAGGGGTGAACTAACATCCTGTGCACCGCGAACCCAGCTGGAGAACTAACTATCCTAAAGGTAGGAAAGATGAATAACTCTCTGCCTCAGAAAATAGACAAGAATAGCAAGCCCCCCACATTCAAAGACTGCGGTGATATAGGAAAAACACAATACACAGGTAGATGACAGGATTAGCAAAAGGTGAGGCCCCCCGCTGACTAAAATAGGAAAGGACAGGAAAGGGACTGATGGTGGCCAGAGAAAAACCCTGCAAAATACCAACTTCCTGATAGTACAAAAAGGCCCTCAAATCGCTCGATCTGAACTCCGTCCTATACCAGGTGCTCTTGTCATACCAATGAACAGAAAACAAGAATTATAACAAATTCAACAAGCAACAAACACATGGACCCAAAGGAGCTATACTCCACACAAAACTGCAGGGAGTTCCTCAACAATCCACTGAGGGGGGAAATCTGTTACATCTCGTGGCTCTCCTGAGGCAAGGACTGAGGCAGTCTCCCATTCCTTGCCTGCCACGAGCACTCCTGCTCAGCAGCGCCGAAGGTCTGCCAGACTGCGCAGTGTGCAGGAGATACCTTCTCAGAGAGGCAGCAGAAGGGTGACACCTAGTGGTTCTCCTGTTACAAGGAGTGAAGCGGTCTCCCATTCCTGGCCTGCCGCAGACTCTCCTGCTCAGCGGCCCCGAAGGTCTGCGAGGCTGCGCAATGTGCAGAGGTTTACTGCTCAGGGAAGCAGTGAGATTCCCGTTATCTCTCCACATTGTGAGACCGAGGATCCCGCCTCTATTTCCCAGAGGCAGGAGGGTGAGCATGTGCAATGTGTGGTGGGTCCTGATTCGCTCACTGACGTCACACGGCTTGATGACAAGGCTGGTGACGTGGTGAATCCTGACTGGCCAGGCTGGGACGTCGTGGACCCTGATTGGGTCAAGTCCGTCATCTCCGCCTCGCGCCCGCCCTCGGGTGGAGCTGCACCTCCTTAAAAGCTCCCCCTGCCATCATGGCGGCGCGCGACCGTCCTTCTATGTTTGGATGTCTGGCAGCGTGCTGCCACGCCACTGCTCAGGCATTACTGTCTCTTGTGGGCTTGGCCCTTGCTGCTCCGGCAGTACCTCGTTTGCAGGCCGTGTTCCTGCCTTGCTGCTCCGGCAGTACCCCCGTCAACAGGCCGTGTTCCTGTCCCAGGTGAGCTCCTCAAGTCTCCATTGGACTCACCTGGTTATTGAAAGCACACGTGCGTGGGCACCTCTGTGCTACCCTCGTGCCATATTCTCGTGACTTCCACTGGCACACGTGCGTGGGCACCTCTGTGCTTCCCCGTGCAACAGGTACACCGAGCCGTGAGATCTGTGCCATACAACCCTCACGGGTTAGGGCAGATCGGTGTACATAGATCGTCTGTGACATTCCAGACGATCGCTAGCAGCAACCCGCTCACTCTTCACCCACCATAGCGGCGGTCCCTTACACCGCACAGTGGACCTTGACCGGCGGAAGCAGTCCATTTCCCATCTTGGCACGCTTCCCCGGGTCCCCCTCGTAACAGAAATCCCTGGAAGGAAACAAACTGAAACCAACCACAACAAATGACAAACCCAGATAAGCAAAAGAACCAGACAATAAATAAAGAGCAAGCACTTATCTAGAGTAGATGTGGTGTAAAGCAGGATTAAGCAGGCTGGAGATACAAAGAACAACTGACATCCGGCAACAGCCTGCAATCAGACCAGGACTTAAATAAGCAGAGAGTTAGCAAAGGAAACACCCACTGCACAACACACCTGGTCCAAGTCCAAACCATTCCTGGCCACCAGAGGGAGCCTCCCAGCAGCCAAAACATAACTAACATTCACAACACACATGATTACACTGTTGATATTGTGGAAGAGAGGGAAGTAAAAAAAAAAAAATCATGCACCATACCCTCCTTTGGGTGGGAAGGGGGGGTGCATGGGAATACCACCAAAAATGGAACATTTTAATTGCCTTTATGTTCTGCTGCTTTCATCTGGTAGGGTGGAGAAGTCTGGGCAAATCCAGGTCTTGTTCATTTTTATAGGAGTCAGGCTGTCAGCATTTTCAGTTGACAGCAGATAAGCCTTCTAATTATTATGCGCTCTGTGGCACTAAAACCCCGCTTTAACAAAACACTAGCAGCAGGGTAGGCTAGCACCTCAAAAGGTATAGAAGGACAGTTCATGCCACATGTCCAGTTTTAATTTCCTATATTTGTACGGCACAGAGGAATTACAGAAGACGCTGGTACGGTTAGCAAAATACTCCTTCTCCATCTTCCAAAACGTTTCCCTCCTTGTCAAAGTACTCTGTGCATTAAGGCCTGGGTGCTGGCAGAGTCTAATGAAACAGTTTCAGACCTTTGATAGTGTTACCTTGTCTCTGTTGGACCTGATGTGTGTCTCCCTCATTTTTACGTCTTTGATGTCAAAGGAACCAAGACCTCTGCCGCCACCGTTGTCAGATGGGAATTTTATGACTAATTGTTAAACTTGGGGTTTCTGGTATTGCTCCATATTAGGAGAGATGGAAAGTTCTCTTTGTAGCGTGGGTCAAAAAGGTGAACAAACGGTAATCACTGTTGGCCAAGATGCTTATAACGTGAAGGTCACGGGAATGGCAGCTGGACATAAAGTCATCCATGTGTGCCAGACTACCAACAGGCAACACTTCCCTATCCCCACAATGAGGACAAAGCTCCATGTCCTTCTTCTCTCTCTTCTCCTCTTGCTCCTGCTCTTCAGGCCATCCATTCTGAACAGATGGGATGAAACTGGTGTGGGTAGTACCCTCTGTAGTGCAGGCAACCATCTTCTGTTTCTCCTCAGCCTCAGCCTCCCTCTCCTCATTATCACCTGATCTGCGCTGAGAAGATGACATGAGGTTGGTTGGGTAGTATCACCCTGTGTACCTTCTTCCACTATCTCCACCTTGTGTATATGCAAAGCTTCCACTTTAATTGTATGCAGTGAGCGTTTGATTAGACATTGAAGTGTGATGGATGTACTATTTACAATCTTGGTTGAGTTCACAAAATTTGGTAGAAGGCTCTTATGTGTGAAGGCTGACTGGAATACTGATGGGCATGTTGTTGCTGGCATCCAGCTATGGCCTTCTGCTGCATGTGCAATATGGTGTTCCAGTGCATGGGAACATTGCCCACCAGTTGGTGAGTTGGCACTTGCATGTGCTGCTACAGCACTGACAGAGTGACTTGCTAAAATAGGTGCACACGCGTCATACCTTCACAAGTAGCTCAGGCAAATCTGGGTAAGTTTTCAGAAACTGCTAAATCAATAAGTTGATCTGGTGGTCCAGGCATGGTATGTGTGTGTGCCGCCCCCACGTCAGCAGAAAGGCTACTCGGATCCGGATCTGCGGGGGCTCGAGGGACGTCCGGACCCGGGGGTCGTGCGGACACTCGAATTAAGGGGATATTGATGGGGGATAGTGTATTTACAGTTCGTGATGCCACCCGTGGTGTGTGGTAAGGTATAGTACCACCGCTGCAGCTGGGGAGTACTCTGTGGCGATGGAGTGGGCAGCCAGGTGTTTAACCCCTCCACGGTTAGGGGGGAATGCCCCGGGACTCGTTGATGGTGACAGGGATGTGCCGTTGGGGAGGTAAGGGTCACTGGCGTACTCACTCAGTCCAATAATGCTGACACCAACAACTTAGTAAACCAAAGTTACGGACACTGCTGCCGCTGAGGGGGAGCATGTTTGGGTCCAGTTTCTGCTGGTGTTGCCTGATGATCTGTGACCTTTCCCTTGGCACCTTGTTCTCTTCTTAGTTGGCCCCTATAGCTTGAAACTAGTCGGGTCCCGCTCCCCAGTGTGGCTAACTGAGGGAGCTTACTTTCAGGGTTCACACTTGGGATTTCCTGGACAATTTTAGTGGAAAGTCCTATCCCCCTCGTTGCGCTAGTATCCCTATTGTGGAGTGGGTGGAGAGCGGATCTTGAAGGCTCCGTTCTCGTCGGGTGAATTGTCAAGTTGCCTGAAGCTACTCCCTGACCTAGGGTCCACGTCATGTCCTGGTCCCAGCCCGGTGATGGTACAAGGCCACCGGCTGTCCTCCACGACAATACCTTGCCCCTTGTCATGATCCCCTGCGTCCGGGGGTCCAGCTCCTACCAGGCCCAGACCAACGTCTGCTACCTAGTACTTCCAAGGAGCCCAGCTCCTGACCTCCTCTCTTCTTCACTTCCAACACTACACTGGCCTACTCCTGACCTCCCCTTAACCAACCCCCCAAGTGGGTGACCCTATTCCACTCAGGCCGTCCACTGGTGTGTCTGGTGGGTGTTGTGCAGAGTGTTCCTAAGATTTTGATTAGCTGGTTTTGGCAACACCATTGGTTAGGGACCCGTTACCAAGGAGGAGGGGGATATTGCACAGAAGGGCAGATTGTACAATACCCTGTGATGACCTGATAGGCCAGGGCATCACATGTGCCACACACCCTCTGAGGAAGTTACGTGCACGAAATGCACGTTGGGCTTTAGAGGCGTGCTGGGAGAGCATATTTACATCTAATCATTTACAGGTATGCAGCCTATATTCACCTATTAATCAGGGCACTATTGCTATTAGCATTGCTGGACTTTGGATGCAAATGGATTATTGGCAGGCAGTATCTCTAGTTAATTAATTTTTAATTTGGTTAATTTGGTGTATGAGTTTATTCACTGTACTAAGTGTGTATTCACATCCTGGTTACCCACCCATATAATACTAGGGATTACTAGCAGCGAACTCTGTGTTGCTGTGTTATTACCTGCTCTTGGAATGCTTTAGGGTTATTACACTGTGTGCTAAATTATTAGGCAAATGAGTATTTTGATCACATAATACTTTTTATACATGTTGTCCTACTCCAAGCTGTATAGGCTTGAGAGCCAACTACCAATTAAGTAAATCAGGTCATGTGCATCTCTGTAATGAAGAGGGGTGTGGTGTAATGACTTTAACATCCTATATAAGGTGTGCTTAATTATTAGGCAACTTCCTTTCCTTTGGCAAAATGGGTCAGAAGACAGATTTGACGGTGCTCTGAAAAGTCCAAAATTGTGAAATGTCTTGCAGAGGGATGCAGCAGTCTTGAAATTTACAATATTTTGAAGAGTGATCAGCGAACAATAAAGTGTTTCATGGCAAATAGCCAACAGGATCGCAAGAAACGTGTTCGGCAAAAAAGGCAAAAAATAACTGCCCATGAATTGAGGAAAATCAAGCGTGAAGCTGCCAAGATGCCATTTACCACCAGTTTGGCCATATTTCAGAGCTGCAATGTTACTGGAGCATCAAAAAGCACAAGTTGTGCCATACTCAGGGACATGGCCAAGGTAAGGAAGGCTGAAAAACGACCACCTTTGAACAAGAAACATAAGATAAAACATCAAGACTGGGCCAACAAATATTTTAAGACTGATTTTTCAAAGGTTTTATGGACTAATGAAATGAGAGTGACTCTTGATGGGCCAGATGGATGGGCCAGAAGCTGGATCAGTAAAGGGCAGAGAGCTCCACTCCGACTCAGACGCTAGCAAGGTGGAGGTGGGGTACTGGTATGGGCTGGTGTGAGGAAATAAGGATATATTCTGGGCTATAAGCCATATTCCTATAGCCGCCATCTTGTCAGGGTACGACCATATCTCTTGTGTGTGACTGGGCCTTGAGGCCTAAGGAAGCTTCAATCAGTATGCTAATTAACTTGAGGAAATTGTGTGACCAAAAGGCAATCTCCTATGATATGGAAATTAGCTGAGCTATCAGGCCTGAGAACACAAAGGAAAAGGAAGACCCCCCTCCGTGGCACTGTAGAAGAAGTTCCTAACTAATTAAGGGGCCTCCTGTACTCCTGAGACAGACAGGCACCAGGAATACAGGTGTAATATCTCATGAGCCATGCTTCCTATAAATATGTCAAGCAGAAATATGGCATCCCGGCATGCTGACGATTCCAGCACATATTTTATATAGGTGTGGGGCCTCTGTAAATATCCCAAATTTGATATGGGCCAGTGGGGTACAGCAAACTACCCATGTGTCCTATCATTGTGAAGGTAAAATCATAACTGTAAAAATGAGAGCATTGGTGTCCACCTACGACATTCCCAGGCAAAGTTATGGCCAATAATCACTTTGGGATATTATTTTAGACTCAAGCCAGGGGTGGGGCAGTCCTCCCCTGTGAGGTCACTAGGTAGGAGGAGACATGGATTGTAGCCAGTTTGATAAAGGCAATGCGGCCATGTTCTGTTTTGTCTTTGCTTGGGGGTCATGTGTACTATACACTCTGAGAAAGTCCCTGGAACCCTGGTCGAACGGCGCCCCCCTGTGGCCAGATGCATAAGGTAACTGCTTGATCTGTGTGCCTGCTTGTGATCCATAACTTACCTGTAAATGTACTCTGACCCATATATATATATATTCTGTAAATTCCATATTGTATATATTGTAGTTTCTAGTGTGCCTTAGGCCAATTAAAATATATAATTTAATCTTGGGCTGTTCTGTTATCTCGATCCTGAATCCCACGTCTGTGTGCTCGGCGTAATAGTTATCGTAATCGATTGGTGGCAGCGAGTTTATGCCAAGGATCATTGTGGGGCGACCAGTGTGATTTGGGGAAGTTTAGATATATTCCGTCCGCTGAGGTCGGGGGAATATATACCTTACTTTCACCGGGAACCCTTCAATCATCGGCATAGTAGAATAGCGGCCTCCTTGCTTATTGTCGGGCAATTCCATAATTGGCCTGACTATAAGAGGGGCGCTAGAGAGCGCGTCACGTGCTCTGTCTGACGAGTGGTAGAAAGGAGGGGTGTAACTTCCACTTCCTACCCCCCGTTTCCTGACAGCTGGTGTCATCAAATGTGAACTTGTGGGACCTTTTCGGGTTGAGGATGGAGTGAAGCTCAACTCCCAGACCTACTGCCAGTTTCTGGAAGACAACTTCTTCAAGTACTGGTACAAGAAGAAGTCGGTATTATTCAAGAAAAACATGATTTTCATGCAAGACAATGCTCCATCACATGCATCCAACTATTCCACAGAGTGGCTGGCCAGTAAAGGTCTAAAAGATGAAAAAATAATGACATGGCCCTTTTTCACCTGATCTGAACCCCATAGAGAACCTGTGGTCCCTCATAAAATTTAAGATCTACAGGGAGGGAAAACAGTACACCTCTCGGAACAGTGTCTGAGAGGCTGTGGTGGCTGCTGCATGCAATGTGAATCGTAAACAGATCAAGCAAATGACAGAATCTATGGATGGTAGGCTGTTGAGTGTCATCATAAAGAAAGGTGGCTATATTGGTCACTAATTTTTTGGGGTTTTGTTTTTGCATGTCAGAAATGTTTATTTCTAAATTTTGTGGTTATATTGGTTTACCTGGTGAAAATAAACAAGTGAGATGGAAATATATTTGTTTTTTATTAAGTTGCCTAATAATTCTGCACAGTAATAGTTACCTGCACAAACAGATAACCTCCTAAGATAGCCAAATCTAAAAAAAAAAAAACTCCAACTTCCAAAAATATTAAGCTTTGATATTTATCTTTTGGGTTGATTGAGAACATAGTTGTTGATGAATAATAAAAAAAATCCTCTAAAATACAACTTGTCTAATAATTCTGCTCACGGTGTATTCTGCATACCCTCCCAGTAGCCTTTTTGTGTGCTGATTGCCTGTAGGCCACCGCAGAACCCACTTGGAGATCAAACAATATACAATCCCTGGCAAAAATTATGGACTCACCTGGCTCTGAGGATGTTTATTCAGTTGTTTACTTTTGTTTAAAAAAGCAGATCACAGACATGGCACAAAACTAAAGTAATTTCAAATGTCAACTTTCTGGCTTTAAGAAACACTAAAAAAAAATCATGAAAACATAATGTGCTAGTAACGGTTACTTTTCAAGACAAACGGGGAAAAAATTATGGAATCATGAAAAACAAACAAACAAAAGAACACTCCAATACATCATTAGTATTTTGTTGCACCACCTCTGGTTTTTATAACAGCTTGTGTGCTGCCCCCACGACAGCCAACGGGCTGCTCGGACCTGGATCCGCAGTGGCTCGAGGGGTCTACAGATCTGAGGTAGCGTCGCATGGCACCCTCGGAAATAAAAGGGGGGATTGTTTGTGGTTTTGGGATAATGTTCGTGATGCCACCCACGGTGTGTGGTAACGTGAGGGACCACCACTGCCGGTTTGGGGAGCCCGGGGATGCTGGTGTGTGGCAGCTTAAGTTGTTAACCCCTCCGTGGGCAGGGGAGTGGTGTCCCGGGGTCCGGTGATAGATGGCGTGGAGGAACCCATCGGGTGCAAGGGGGTAATTGTGTACTCAACAAGTCCAAAGTCACTGACGCTGACACCAGGTAAACCAAACTCTTGAGCACGCTGTGGTCCTTGGACGGGCACGCTGGGTCTGTGTCCTCTTGGTGTTGCCTGTTGACCTGAAGCCTTGTCCCTTGGCACTGTGTGTCCTACGTGTGGATCCCTTACACTTGAAGTGTTTCGGGTCCCGCTCACCTGTGTGGCTAGCAGGGTCAGCTTGCTCTCAGGGTTCATGCTTGGAATTTTCTGGACGGTTGTGGGAAGTTGTATCCCCCTCGTTGTGCTAGTACCCCGATTCTGGAGTGGGTGGGGAACGGTTCCTGAAGATTCCGTTCCTGTCGGGTGAATTACTGGGCTACGTGAAGCTACTTCCCAGCCTAGGGTCAACGTACCCCGTCGTGCCCTGGTCCCTGCCCGATTGTAGCACAAGGCAGCCGGCCCTGAGCTCAGCCCCATCTAGCACCTTTGGGATGAACAAGAAGATCCAACCTCTTGTTCAACGTCAGTCTCTGATCTCACAAATTGGTGTTCTGGACAAGTGGGCAAAAATTCCCAAAGATATATGAAAAAAACTTGTAGAAAGCCATCCCAGTGGAGTTAAATATGTTTAAGTTCCAAATGAAAGACCAGCTCTATGTTAACACCTAAATATGTAAAATGGTATATCACAAAATCATCAATACCTTTTCTGAAATATTGTATTTGGGATGCTATAGATTTCAAGATCTGATTTTTGTGCTTGCCTGTAACAAAGATATAAAAAAACAAAGAGGAGGCTGCATGAAGAAGACCATATCTCTGCTTTTTTGAGCCTTGACATTATAACTTTTGGGAAGGCAGTATAACAGTATAAAAGGAATCTGTCAACTTAATCATGCTGTTCAATGTATGGGCAACATGAATCAGAGGCCGTCTGCATGCTTGCATGCTGGTATAGTTTTCTTTTATAATCTCAATTCAGAGAACATATAATTTAAATATCCAGCTGGGAAACATAGGCAAAGACACGACTTGTGACTTGTGACCTCTTGCCCTGAAGACCATTTCTCAAGGCAGCACCCCATAACCGGAGGGACTATCTGAGAGTGAACCATCAGTCATGGTTTTGGAGATGCCCATGCAGCTTGGGGGAGCCACTACTTTGCATGTTCCACAGAGATGCGCAAAAAAAGGGGTTATTTTTTTTGTGGTAATAAAGGTCATTTTATTTGGGTCTGCCCCTCGGTTCCTAGGCAAAAATGAGCATCATGGACTTAGCTGACCCTTGGTGGTGTGGAGGTGGAAAATCGGTGGGTGTGTTTGTCTTCTCCATGTGAACTCTTATTTTCTTCCTGACAACAGAGGTGGTGCTAGAGAGCAGGACTGAGAACATTTCTGTGTTTGCGGACAATGGAGCAGGAGTCAGTATGGTGGATGCTCTGTTTGTTAGAACTCATGGACCTACATCCAGTATGTTAACTACACCCACCTCCATTTATGCCATAGAGTCATCGCCGCTTGGTCAGGGATGCCTGACATATCATGTGCATAATATAAGGCTGAGTGTAGAACCCCTCCATTATGAAGTAATTTTCTGTTATGTCCTGGAGGACTTTCCCACTCCTATTGTATTGGGTCCACCCTGGTTGGTGACACATAATCTTGTAGTGAATTGGCAATCCATGGAAATTGTGGAGTGGGGAAATTACTGTCTTGATAACTGCTTAAACACTTCCCTCTCTGCAATCTCTACAGAGACCTTAAAGGCATTTTTGTCTGGTTTTGAGGATGTATTTTCATAATGGGGTGTCAGGATTTGACTCACCATTGTGCATACGACTGACCCTTTAACCTGCTTCCTGGAGAAAAATTACCCAAATCCACACTGTATAATCTTTCTGGTCCAGAGAGACAAGCCATGAAACATTACATTGCTGAATGTCTGAAGAAAGGACATATCAGACCCTCCTCTTCATCCGTGACAGCAGGGTTCTTCTTTGTTAAAAAGAAAGATGGGGGTCTCTTCCCTTGTTTAGATTTTCGGGAATTGAATCACATTACCAGTGGGTGGTGTCACTGGGAATAAGGGAGTTGTCCAGAGGCACCCAAAGGAGAAGGAAGTGGAGGAGTCGCGTCTGGAGGGCAGAGCAGAGTGGAGCAGGGCCCTTCCAGACACTGCACTGTTCGTGGCTGCTGGCAGGGGAGAAAGGGCTACTTGGTAGTGCCACCCGAAAACCACCTGCTGCAGAGAGGTGGCTGAGTACGGAGACTGCCAGTAGACCCTGCCCGCACGGGGTACAGGTCCCCAGAGCAGGGGCCCATTCAGTTGGCCTGCCCAACCTACCGGTGAGGGCACTTTTTGCGCCTCACCAAACTTACACAGAGTCTGCAGCTACAGCAGCAATGAGGGGCCCATAAGTGACTGACAGCAAGCAGCCAGAATTACTTGGTCCACGCTGCCCGCAAACGGGCCAGAAAGGGGAGAACGGCGTAAGTGACTTCCCTGGGTGATCCCAGCAAGACATCTGGTCGGGGTCACCTCAAAACAAGAAGGGCTAGGAAGGCGAGTCAGCAGTCACCCCTACATCAGCCGAAGGGATATCTGGTTCCACCTGGTCCACCATAGCATTGCCCTGGTTAACTCACTCCTACCACCTGAAAGTGAGTAAAAACCCTGAAAGACATTGTTGCTTGTGTGTGAGTTCTTCTGCGACCTGTGGTACTACGCACTTACAGTGAGCCCTGGGGCCAGCCTCACTCTCGGGAGGCTACAACATCTGACTGCAACTAACATCAGCCCCAGGCGTCCCCTAAACTGCAATGGCGGTCACTCCCTGACCGCAAATACCGAGAGTGGCATCACGAATCCCCCATTGAAGTTAACCTACCTGTGACCAGAAGATTTCCAAGCCCGTGGAGACTCTGCGGCAACCTGCACCAGAAGGTAATGCGGAGCTCCACATCCCTGTTTCTCACCCTGAGTTTTCTTAGAGATAGGTTGTTCGTTCACATCTTTCTATTTGTGCTCCCTGTGTGTTCTTTAGAGCTTAGAGGGGTTAACTAAGCACTCATCCCATCCATTCCCTATCTAGGCCCAAGTTCAGGGTCAGCCAGGGCCAGGTATCCTGCTTGGTGCATAGGTACGGAACCTTTCTAGAATGGTCAGGGGAGTCAGGGACCAGTGGAAGGTTTAATCAGGGGTCATCATCTCCCCCTTCCAATGAAACAGGATTTCCTTTCCATTCTTGTTACCGTACATGGGGTACTTCCCCATAGCTAGCGTGAAAGAAGACTGCTTAAATGGTATGGAGCAAAACCTAGCGGAAGTAGAAGGCCCATCTAAAGGTGAACAGAAAGAAAACATGTTTATCAGCAGGACACTAGTGAACAATTTACTACAGTGAAAAGAAAGTCAATTGTGTTTATTAAAAGGAAGTTATGGTCAACATATGGGCACACGAGTTCCTCTATGGGGAACTGAGGTGAATAAGCTGTGACCTTCCAAGAATGGACTTTTGTAGTAGCAGCGAGGCCTCACAAGTCAATTCGGAACTTAGAGCAGCTGTGAGTGGCCATAACGTTACACCTTGACCTGTGCAGCCTTCCAAGGGAAGATGAGGTCTCCCAGAATTGTTGGCTGGATTGTTATGCGATAAAAAAGTTTGAAGGGACAAGAAAGAGCAGTGTCATTATATGTAACTGAGAAGTTTCCATGACTGCTTTATGCAAGTGAGGCATACACTGATGAGCAAAAGGGTAACAATTTCTTGAACTTTTGACTTTCAGGTTTCATATCTCATGAGATTTTTCCATCACTAGGAGCAAAACAGTAACAGTGCAGTGACATGACAAAAATCTGCATAACTAATTATATGCTAAATAGTTGCAAGTCAAATTTATGTATGAGATAGCCAAGATGATTGTCTATAAACTTATGGTAGTCTCACATTTGAAGCTGTAGTGGATGGTGAGATATGGAGCCTGAAGGTCAAAAGTTCAAAACATCGTCACCCTTTTGCTTGAAACTGTATGTGAAGCTTTGCATCTATCATCTGATGTACAGTATATAGTTTCTATCAAAATGAAATTCAGTAGAAAATATATTTTTGAACATTGGTGTCCCTCAACTTGTAAAAAATCTGGTCCTGGCTTGACATCTGCAAGAGTAACATGCAGTCTGCAGAGGCGTATCACCAATGTAATAACTACGACAAAAGCACACACACCTAGACAGAACCCCCATTTTCATGTAGTGTTGCGGGGCGTAGGAGATGAATACATCACCCATGGCTAGTGCCCTCGACTACATTACACTTAACTTATTCAGCAGGATCGAGTCTTGCAAAAGAAGTGGAATGCGTGGAAGACTTGCTAGTAAAGGCAAATGGTGTTGAAAGCATCTTTAAAGATGGTGCCAGGAAAGGATCCCAAGATGGCAAGTGGTATTACAGCTTAAAAAGTAGAACCCACCCATTGTGCATGTAGAGGACAGAAAAGAGTGCAAAGAATTGTCCACCTCTTCACAGGTTCCTCCTTAAGAAGGGAGTGTCCTGCTGAGAGTAGCCATCCCGCTGTGGGTGGTGTCATCCCGCTGTGGGAGTACCTCATTTTTCAAAACAGTTTCTATAGCAGAGATGCAATTTCAATTTCATACATTCAATGTTTACATATTATTGCATTCCAGAGAGCAGCTATATTTTTTTGGTTATATTGACTAGTTGACTCGGCTTACAGCTGTTCACGCTTGTCTTATTGTTGGCGGTTTTAGTCAGTTTTTTATTTTTGCAATATTGTCGCGGGCGGAGGAGGGGACGCTGCGCTCTCCCACTGCTCGGGTCCGGCTGCTCCTGCTGCTGCTCGGTGGTGGCTCGAGCGGTGGGCCGGATCCCGGGGACTCGGGCGGCGTTCCTCGCCCGTGAGTGAAAGGGGGTGGTTTGGTTTAGGGATATTGTCCGTGACGCCACCCACGGTTGTGGTGAGATTGGGGACACCACCGCTGCTCTGGACGGGGATCCCGGGAGCGATGACAGGGAGCAGCTTGGATGTTGGTTCTCCCCTCCGTGGGTAGGGGGTTGGTTGTCCCGGGGCCCGGTGATGGGGTAGGGATGGATGGCAGGCGGGTTACGGGGCCTGGCGAGGTCCAGGGTCGCAGGGGCAGCGCTGTGCCGCACGGCACGGTGGTACTCACTCAGCCAATGATGTACACACAGTCTCCGGTAAAACAAACGGCTGGATGGACGGGTCCCACAGACGGCTGCAGTGTTTCTCCTCCCGGCAGGTTGATGGTGACTGCCTTTCCCTGCACCTGTGTAGTGTAAACGGTTCCAATGGGTTCCCACTGGTAACCCGCTCCCCAGCTTGAAGGTTGCTGAAGGAGCCCCTTTTGCCCGCAGGCTCTGGCCCTGGGAACTTTAACTTTAGCCTTGGCGGTGACTGTGTTTCCCTCTAAAGGTTGGACTGTTGCCTTCTGTCGGGACTTGGCTGCTGGGAAACCCAGGAGGTTCCCTTTGCTAACGGATTTGACAAATTGCACGGCGACTCCTAGCCTTGTCGGGGTCCGTAAGCCCCTGCCGGATGGTGCTGGCTTCTCTTTGCGTACCGGTCCGGTACCGCCGGGCCACCGCCCGTCCACGGTCCTTACGGCTAGCTCCAATAGGCCTCTCCTGCAGACGGTCACCACCGTCTGCCAACCTTGCTGTACCGTCCGGGCCACACACCCGGACCACTTTGTGTCTGCTCCTCTACCACTTCACTCCTTCCACTTCAAACTCTAAAACTCCTCTCCTCTCTCCAACTGACTTCCTTTTCCCACCTCCAGGACTGTGTACTCCTCGGTGGGCGGGGCCAACCGCCTGGCCCACCCCCTGGTGTGAACATCAGCCCCTGGAGGGAGGCAACAAGGATTTTGTGTTTTGGCTTTGGTGTGCCTGACCGGGGTGTGGGGTGTGTTGGTGTAGTGCTTGTGATGTCCTGGCTTGTCCAGGGTGCCACATTCCCCCTTAGTAAAATGCAGACCGTCCGCGGGCTGCCCGTCCATCACCGGTTTTATTTTCACAACTGAAAAAGATAAACGGTAAAACATATAATACAAGTATATTAACTCTTCCCACATCGGGAGGCACATTTCTTAAACGTTGCTAAACGGTACGGCTTCCGCTCTCTGCCACCCAAGCAACCTGGCCCTGATGCTGCCACTAAGCAAATGGGCAGCACCCCTTGACCCCAATCCAGCACAAGTTACCCGAGCGGGTTCTGTCCTTTTCAGGGGACCCACGTCCATGGGGAACCCCTGAACCCCCAGAGGATTGCCACCGGTTACGGTAGTGGTGGGCCTGGGCCATCCCTTTCCTCCAGGCCCATCCTCCAAATCAGCCTCTCCGGAGGCGGTAACGGTTTAGCCATAAAAACATATTTATTTACATGCCACAAGTTCGTGGTTGCCCTGCCAGTTCTCAGGCTTGTCCGTAGCAGTTTCTACGCATTGATTGCAAACAGTCCCCACAGGGACAACAGTTGCCGGCAACGACCGGTTCAAATCAGTCAATCAGGTAACTTCTTCGGTAATCATTCACTTATCATTCACAATCTTTTAAAACGGTACTTTCAACATACAAAGTTCTGGTGGTCCCAACGGGGACAACTTGCAGCGGGACTCCGCTGCCATTACTGCTCGCTTTCATCACCCTCTGCTGAGGTGGCCTCATCCTCTGCCACCAACATATCGAACATGCAGTAACAGGCCTGCTGGGAGAGGGGTGCTCGGTATCCGTTCCCACCGGTGCGTGGGGTGTAATAAACCACCAGCTCTCCTTCGTAGCGGAGACGCTCACTCGCCTTCTCGAATTCAGAGGTGGGCTCGGCGCCGGAGCTGGAGTCACTATCACTTGTCTCTGCGCCAGGCGGGTTGCCGCCAGCTGCCGCAGCCTCCAGGCTTCCAGTATCCAGCACATCAGATCCTTCTGTAGTAGTACGGGGTAGCAGGTCGGGTTGGTCAACACTGAGGTGCCTCATGAGTAACAGCAGGGATGACGCGAGGGCCGAGATGGGACCGGGCCCCCCAGCCGCAGTGGCCGGTCCTGGTAGGACATGGAGACGTGGGTTACCCGTCGGCTCCGTCACATCTGCTCCCATCCCATACATTGGAGAATAAAACTGTGGAAAGAGAGCGCAATAGGGTCTTACCCCAAAAACATATAGGGTGAAATGCACGTAGGTTACTCACCAAGTGGAGTTGTGAAAGTCACAACTACTGTACAGGCATGGACAATCGGTCAGCGGCAGCAGTTACCCCTCAATGGTAGTAGAAATGGGTAGGAAAAGGGTAATTTCAATACCGCGCCAACGACCACTCATGAAGATGATGAAATTAATGTTACTTTATTTCATGCTCAGGTCTGGTCTACGCATTTCAGGAGGCTCTGCTCCCTTCCTCAGGACAATACAAGCACAAGAAACATCAAAATTTTGATGTTTCTTGTGTTTGTATTGTCCTGAGGAAGGGAGCAGAGCCTCCTGAAATGCGTAGACCAGACCTGAGCATGAAATAAAGTAACATTAATTTCATCATCTTCATGAGTGGTCATTGGCGCGGTATTGAAATTACCCTTTTCCTACCCATTTCTAATCCCATACATTGGGGCAGCCGCAACCAGCATTTCCACCTCATGGGTCCACTGCTCCATCATGAGATATATCTGATGTTACTGGCGCTGGTTGAACTCGACCACTCTGGCCTTCATCCACGCCACGGTCCCGGTCTCGGGCACAGCGCCTGGTGCCATCCTGGCCGGGGCCTCCGATACATCTTCATTAAGGGGACGCAATCTCGGCGGTTCCCCCAGGGGCGATTCAGGATGGCCCCGCGCGTCTGCAGCCAGTCGGTCCGCCGGGGCAGATTGGCAGGGTGTCGATACCGGTTGGACGGATAGCGGGCCTAGTGGCGGGGCGGCAGCGGCGAACACGGGCAGCGGGAGAGGCGGCAGGGTGAGCGGGTGCAGGCCAGGCCCCTCAGCCGCAGTGGCTGATCCCTCGGGAATACAGGGGCGTGGGTCCCTTACCCGCTCCTCCGAATCCTCCTCCACCTCATGTCTCCGCATAGCAGCCACCACGTCCGCCATGTCGGTCTCCCACTCCTCCAGGAGGAGTTGCATGTGGACCTGCAGATGGTTACTCAGCGGGGCGGTCTGGTCTCTCAGCCACGTCGCCGTGCCGGGTGCGGGGGCTTCATCGTTGGTAGTCGGACTGTGCATCTCGGCAATGAGGTTTTTCCAGGAACCCGGTATCGCTGCAGAGTCCTGGCGTCCCTGCTTTTATAGCCGCGGGCTACATGCGGCCAGACGCCATCAGTCCCCCTTAGTTTCTTTCCGGTACCTCCTCTACGGGGGCGGGGCTTCAGCTTTCGCGCCTCTACTGCTCGAGGAGACGCTCAAGCGGGAATCCTTCGCGCCCAAGATGGCGGCTTCACAAATTTTCCGGCCAGACACCTCCGGTGGTCACAAGGCGCACCTCCACCAGACGGCAGAGCGGTAAGATCCTGTTCGTGACGCCAAGTTGTCGCGGGCGGAGGAGGGGACGCTGCGCTTTCCCACTGCTCGGGTCCAGCTGCTGCTGCTGCTCGGTGGTGGCTCGAGCGGTGGGCCGGATCCCGGGGACTCGAGCGGCGTTCCTCGCCCGTGAGTGAAAGGGGGTGGTTTGGTTTAGGGATATTGTCCATGACACCACCCACGGTTGTGGTGAGATTGGGGACACCACCGCTGCTCTGGACGGGGATCCGAGGAGCGATGACAGGAAGCAGCTTGGATGTTGGTTCTCCCCTCCGTGGGTAGGGTGTTGGTTGTCCCGGGGCCCGGTGATGGGGTAGGGATGGATGGCAGGTGGGTTACGGGGCCTGGCGAGGTGCAGGGTTGCAGGGGCAGCGCTGTGCCGCACGGCACGGTGGTACTCACTCAGCCAATGATGTACACACAGTCTCCGGTAAAACAAACAGCTGGATGGACGGGTCCCACAGATGGCTGCGGTGTTTCTCCTCCAGGCAGGTTGATGGTGACTGCCTTTCCCTGCACCTGTGTAGTGTAAACGGTTCCAATGGGTTCCCACTGGTAACCCGCTCCCCAGCTTGAAGGTTGCTGAAGGAGCCCCTTTTGCCCACAGGCTCTGGCCCTGGGAACTTTAGCCTTGGCGGTGACTGTGTTTCCCTCTAACGGTTGGACTGTTGCCTTCTGTTGGGACTTGGCTGCTGGGAAACCCAGGAGGTTCCCTTCGCTAACGGATTTGACAAATTGCACGGCGACTCCTAGCCTTGTCGGGGTCCGTAAGCCCCTGCCGGATGGTGCTGGCTTCTCTTTGCATACCGGTCCAGTACCACCGGGCCACCGCCTATCCACGGTCCTTACGGCTAGCTCCAATAGGCCTCTCCTGCAGACGGTCACCACCGTCTGACAACCTTGCTGTACCGTCCGGGCCACACACCCGGACCACTTTCTGTCTGCTCCTCTACCAATTCACTCCTTCCACTTCAAGCTCTAAAACTCCTCTCCTCTCTCCAACTGACTTATTTTTCCCGCCTCCAGGACTGTGTACTCCTCGGTGGGCGGGGCCAACCGCCTGGCCCACCCCCTGGTGTGAACATCAGCCCCTGGAGGGAAGCAACAAGGATTTTGTGTTTTGGCTTTGGTGTGCCTGACCGGGGTGTGGGGTGTGTTGGTGTAGTGCTTGTGACATCCTGGCTTGTCCAGGGCGCCACAATATACTCAGTACTCTTTCCTTCAACCTAGGCTGTATTTAAATAGAGCTGGATCCTGCCTGCCCTTAAAATTGTAGGCTTTTAGCCTGGGAGAGGGAATGTCTTGTCAGTGGGTGTTCTGCTCTCATGAATTTGCCAAATTTTAGGAGCGAAGTACCTCATTTTTTAACATAGTTTCTATAGCAGTAATGCAATTCCAATTTCATATATTCAATGTTTACATATTATAGCATTTAAAAGTGCAGCTGTATTTTTTGTGTTTGGTCTAAATAACAGTAGCCTGGTGACTGAACTGTTTCCCAGTTTTGTTGCACTTGTGCTTTTTCCTGCTGGATTAAAGGTGCTAATGTAGTCGGGGGGTCCTACAACCTCAGTTAAGGACTGAGCCTTTTTCAGGATTCCTATGGCATTCTATGGACTGTATTTCTGTCCTATGGACTGTTAGTCCTTACAAAGCAGGTACAGAAAAACCTATGGACTGTTACTGGACTTTGCCTGTTATTGCGCAAAGGTTTTTAACCGAGAACAACTGGATGCTGTGCACAGGGTTGTGTCCTAGAAGAATGGATTCAGATGTGACCAGTCAAAAATTGATTGTTGTTTATATATGTGGTGCTGGTTTGGTTGCTCTTGGTGTGTTACAGATCCCGGATGGCCAAGAATGGCCATCATTAAAGGAGGGGGAAATGTAAGAAAGTGGAAATTCTGCCTACAATCCCTCAAAGAAAATGTGATGTTGTGTGTAATGCAGTGCACTGTTTTAAATGTCTATTTATGTGTTTGATAATTGACATGTATTGGTCAAGCACATGTAGAATTAATGGTTAAGAGTGCCCAAAATGGGAGGAATTATTTGGACATACAATAAAGTTGTTTTCTGGGAGCTGACAGAATCTGGAGTTCAGTGGTGTAAGACCTAAGGTCTGACAGTTAGACTGCCATGCTACAGGGTGTGTGTGAAATTGGAAGATGTCAAGTTCTAAGGACAGAAGAACCATTATCAGAAACGTGAAAGACCACAATTTTTGAAAGACCACAATTTTTGAAAGACCAGCTCATTTGATAAACCGGAATCCAGGTCAGAAAAGCAGATTAAATGGTGCAGAGAGAAACACAGGAGAAGTAGAAGGCCCATATAAAGGGGAACAGAAATAGAAGGGCTTGTATCAGCAGGATGATAGTGAACAGTTGGCTATGATGAAAAGAAACTCAATTGAGTATTGAAAAGACGGTATGGTCGATATATTGATGTACAAGTTCCTCTATAGGAAACTGAGGTTGCATTACAAAGCCTATGACCCTCCAAAAATGGACATTGTCAGTAGCAGTGAGGAGTCATACCAACGTGACCTCTCCATGGAAAAGCTTCACAAATCAATTGGAAATTGAGAGTAGCGGTGAGTGGCCCTAGCGTTACACCTCTACCCGTGCGGCCCTCACAAGGGAAGGCAGGGTCTCCCAGAATTGTTGGATGGATTGTCGTGAGATACAAGAGTTTGAAGTGTCAAAAAGAGGAGTATCATTATATATAACTGAGAAGTGCCCATGCCTGCTTAGAGAAAGTAAAATGTGTGTGACGCTTTGCACTTATTATCTGATGTATATAGTTTCTATCAAGATGAAGTTCAGTAAAAAATGTACTTTCGAACTTTGTCTTCCTCAATTCATTGTAAACCATCTGCTCTTAGATTGCCATCTTCAACGGCAAGGTGCAGCCTTCGAAGGCATATCGCCCAGGTAATAATAACGAAAAATGCCCTGATTCATCTTTACTTTTTTGTCAGTTTTTTGGTGTGAATAGCTTTCGATAATTGACTTTATGTGCGACAAAATTAAATGATTTGCACATTTTTTATTGTTGTCTTTTGTGGTTTAGTTATTTTTCAGATTTTTATGCCAGTGTGGCTTTTCCAAATGTTTTTGAATGGTTTGTCAAAATTTGGCACAAATGTACAGGAGTTAACCCCCCCCCCCCTTAAACAATAGGATAAAGAGTTGCACACCAGACACAATATATAGGGGAATAATGAAAAGCAGAACTGATATGGGAATACTAGACTGAAAAATACAATGGACTATCTGATAAAAGTGAAAAACATGAAAATGGTATCTGCATAACTGCTATGAGTAATAGGAATGAGAGATGTTTAGCCATTGTATTGATCAATGCAAAGGAGCCCTAAAACCAAACGCCAAGGTAATCTCTATTTTCTATTATAGAAAATTCTATATTCAAAAAATTATTATAGAAAATTCTATTCAAAAATAGAGATTACCTTGGCGTTTGGTTTTGGGGCTCCTTTGCATTGATCAATACAATGGCTAAACATCTCTCATTCCTATTATTCATAGCAGTTATGCAGATACCATTTTCATGTTTTTCACTTTTTTCAGTCCATTGTATTTTTCAGTCTAGTATTCCCATAGCAGTTCTGCTTTTTATTATTCCAATATACATTGTGACTGGTGTGCAACTCTTTATCCTATTGTTTAGTTGTAAATTTTTGAGTCTTGCACCTTGTTCACACCATGGTGTTCCAGACGTACATTCTTTAATTAACCCCCCACTTAAGTGATTTTATCTACACTACAATTTAAAGGGTTGGTTCAACTAGCCACATCGATATAATGTTCAGAATCAAGGCTTCTCTCAAATACCTTGTGTTGGCAATAGCGCCTCTGAGCTGCGCTATTGTGGTCCACTCATCCCCATTGCATGACCCTCGGACTCCGTCACCTCTAAGATCTGGTGATGTCAAGTCAACTTCCAGTTGACCTGACATCACCGAGGACGGCCCCAGTCTTCCTGAGTTACTGGGATGTGGGCGGTGTTTCACTACTCGTCACAGCCTAGCATTGCTCTTGCTTGCTGTGCTCTGCAGAGAAGGAGAGAGCACACAAGATGCTGGGCTGTAACAAGCAATGAAACTCCTCCCGCAGCCAAGTCGCTCACGGAGACTGGGGCCGCCTTGGTGATGTCGGGTCACCGGATCACCGGATCTTGGAGGTCATAGAGCCGGGGTTCATATGTAGGGGATGAGCAGACCGCAATAGCATGGCTCACAGACACTATTGGCAACTTAAGGTATTTGAGAGAAGCTTTGTTTTTCAATGTCATATTGATGTGGCTTGGAAAAATAAATAGTGAACCACACCTTCAAAATAAGTAAAAAATTATGGAGGTTCAGTTTATATTCCAAATACTATTATCACCTATTTAGTCACATTCTTCTAATCCTTGATTTTTCTTAGATGGATCACTGCTGTGCAGAAATACTACAATCCAGTAGGATTTCAGGCTCTTAAGCATCATTGCTTTCAGTCCTAAATAATTACATATAAATATATATACATCTTATCTGATGTACTAAATAAAAAACATGAAGCCAAGCTCCTGAGCACTTGAACAGCGATAACCTCTTGTGTGTCATACAGCACAGCTAAGCCACTTAATAAGAGAGTATTAGCTATTCTCTACTGAGAGCTTGTGAACAATGTGCAAACCCCAAACAGCTTGACTGACTTCAAAACAAAGGGTTTAGTTACCTGCAGATTTCCTAGCAACTTTCCTTCACAGTGACCAGTCGAGGAATCCAATACTGTATACATATTGAGTGATAACAAACACATGGATCTAATGTGTATAATTATATTTAATTCCAGATCATTGTTCCTTCTCTTTCCCAAGTGCCTTACTGACCTAGTGATCCTGTTACAGTTAAATGGTTTTACTACACACACAGCTAGATCCAGAAATATTTGGACAGTGACTGACAATGGGCTCTGAATGGCACTATTTTTTAATTAAAGTAAAGTAACTGAGATGTAATTGAAGTGTATACTGTATATTCAAGATTAATTAATCTGACTGGACAAAAATATCCAGTAAAACGTTCAGGAATTGCAATCTTTTTTTTTTTTCATTTTAAGGGTAGTTTTACAAATTTACTTTACTATAATTAAACTATTAATTTTTAATACTTTGTAGAGAATCCTTCCCAGACAATGACTGCCTGAAGTCTGAAAGTAATGTGTCATTGGATGTCACGGGGTATGTAATGATGGGACAGGTGACCCTAGGCTGACCCTCAGACAAGAGTCCCTGTGCTGTCCCGTATGTCTGAGGTAAGTTTGATGGTAACCAGGTACGAGCCACCAGTGTGACCCTAACTTCTGTTCGAACCCTGATCTTACTCCCCCTCACCCTCACCCTCGGGGTGGGCCGGAAAACTCAAAAACAAAATCCCAAAAAAATGACACATACAAGGGAGAACGGAAACTCATACATATGTCGCGGGCGGAGGAGGGGACGCTGCGCTCTCCCACTGCTCGGGTCCGGCTGCCGCTGCTGCTGCGGCCGCTGCTGCTCGGTGGCTCGAGCGATGGGACGGATCCCGGGGACTCGAGTGGCGCTCCTCGCCCGTGAGTGAAAAGGGGTATGATTTTGGTTTAGGGAAATTGTCCGTGACGCCACCCACAGTTGTGGTGATTTTGGTGACACCACCGCTGCTCCGAACGAGGATCCCGGGAGCGGTGACAGGGAGCAGTTGAGTTGTTATTTCTCCCCTCCGTGGGTAGGGGGTTGGTTGTCCCGGGGCCCGGTGATGGGGTAGGTAGGGATGATGGCAGGCGGGTTGCGGGGCCTGATGAGGTGCAGGGTCGCAGGGGCAGCGCTGTGCCGTACGGCACGGGGGTACTCACTCAGCCTGAGACGATGACACAGTTCTCGGTAAAACACACGGCTGGATGGATGGGTCCCACAGGTTGCTTCTTCCCCGTAGGTTGGTGATGACTGTCTCTCCCTGCACCTAAGTTCAATGTTGGTAGCGATGGGTTCCTACCGGTAACCCACTCCCTGACTTGGATATGGGCCGGAGGAGCCCCTTTTGCCCGCAGGCGCTGGCCCTGGGAGACGGTTGCCCTTGGCGGTGGCGGTGTCTCCCCTTCACGGTTGGACGGTTGCCTTCTGTCGGGACTTGACTGTTTGGAAACCCAGGAGGTCCCCTTCACTAACGTATTTGGCAAATTCACGGCGACTCCTAGCCTTGCAGGGATCCGAAAGGCCCCTGCCAATGGTGCTGGCTTCTCCTCGTGTACCGGTCCGATACCGCCGGGCCACCGCCCGTCCACGGTCCTTACGGCAAACTCCGCTAGGCCACTCCTGCAGACGGTCACCACCGTCTGCCAACTTTGCTGCTCCGTCCGGGCCACACACCCGGACTCCCTTCTGTCTGCTCTCTTACCACTTCACTACTGCTCACTTTCCTTCCTTCCACTTCACTGTCAAAACTCAACTCCTCTCACTTCCTCCTCCAAACTCTAACTGCTCCTTTTCCCTCCTCCAGGACTGTGAACTCCTTGGTGGGTGGAGACCAACCGCCTGGCTCCACCCCCTGGTGTGGACATCAGCCCCTGGGGAAGGCAACAAGGGTTTTGTGTCTGGCTTAGATGTGCCTAACCGGGGTGTAGGGTGTGGTGGTGTAGTTACCTGTGGCCCCTGGCTTGTCCAGGGCGCCACACATACAGTACTCAAAACACACAGGAGAGACAATATGTGTACTGGGAAACAATGGAAAAAAGGGGGGAAGTTACGCGCAACAGGGGAGTGCTCACTCCACTCAGAAGTGCAACACGGATCACCATACACAGGAAAATCATCAAGACTGAGAATCGTTGGAGCTAAACCTGAACCTATCATTGGCAAAAAGAGGAAGGAAACTGTGCTTTAAATAGAGAGGAGACAACTGCACAAAGCAATTAGCAACCTGAGATCTTAGGTCCTGCTCACCAGTCTGCAGGAACTAACTCCTCCAGAGCTGAAAACCAGCTGATGCCCGACTCTGGCTGAATGATACAAAAGCCTCAGGTTGTCAGGCTCTGTGGTGTGAACAAAGTCCGACAACGTCATTCCAGCAGGTGTGTGCAAAGTCTAAAATCACATGACATCATGGCCATCAACAAACATTGGGTTTCCTCCTTTGTGATGCTTTGCCGGGCCTTTACTGCAGTTGACTTCAGTTGTTGCTTGTTTCTGAGTCGTTCTGCCATAAATTTTGTGTTAACCATGTGAAATGCAGCTCATTGGGATTGAGATCTGGTGATTGCCTTGGCCAATGCAGAATTTTTCACTTCTTTTGCTTAAAAATTTCCTGGGTTGCTTTTGCAGTATGTTTTGGGTCATTGTCCATATGTACTATGAAGCGCCATTCAATCAGCCATGTTGTATTAGGTTGAATCTGAGCATGTAGAGTGTAAACTTCAGAACTCATCTGTCTTTTTCTGTTTTCAGCCAAATCAACAATAAACACTAGAGCCCAAGTGCCATTGGAAGCAATGCATGCCCTCCATCACATTGCGTCTTCCAAGTGTTACAGAGGATGTAGTGTGCTTTGGATCATGAGCTGTTCCAAATCTTCTCCATCCTTTCTTTTATACATAATTCTGGTACAGGTTGATCTTGATTTCATCTTAGTGTCAGAATACTTTTCCAGAACTGGGCTGAGTTCTTTAAATGCTTTTTTTTTTTTACAAAGTCTAATTGTCATGATTCCTCCAAGCTGAGTTTCTGGACATGTGGCGCCCCAGGACCTGGTCGCCACAACAGCATTGCCCCTCCAAAGGGTTAATCCTGAGCCTGGAGGTAATTGGGGGAATCATTGGCCAGTAAGTTCAACACCCAACGCAGTTTCTCTCTCAGGCCAGCAGGGGGAGCTCTGAACCTGGAGTTCCAGGGAGCATTCCTTAAGTCTGACCTGAGGGAGGAGTTAGTGGTTAGTCTATTTTAAACAAAAAGCAGAGAGGGAGCATTAAAAGGCCATACATCATAATAAATAAACATTGAGACTCCTTGTAATGAAAAATTATTGACAAATTTATTTCAACATTACAGTAACAAGGAGACAACATTGCAATTAGTAAGAAAAGTGCATAAGTGCAGGAAAAATGGTTCCAGAGAAAGTTCCCAGATCATGGGCCCCTGCCATAGTGGCTACAAATCACTGGGTCAGCAGTATAAGTTCAATACATTACAAATAATACATATATTGCCGCTTACCCATAAAGAAAAAGGTGCAAGAGTGCTATGTAAACGCCCAGGCAGGGGTCCAGTACAGGGGAAGGAAGCCCCAACGCGTTTCACTGCGTTAGCTTCTTCGGGGGGCAGTGTGTACACCCGGCAGGGAGCCACACTAGACTCTTATAGTTTTATTTAAGTTTGTAACGTTTAAGTAATGCGCCTCCCATAATGGGATGAAATGTTCTAACATGCTATGTTTTGTTTCTTCAGTCCGGGAGTACTGAGTTTAACTAAGGGGGAGTGTGGCGCCCCAGGACCTGGTCGCCACAACAGCATTGCCCCTCCAAAGGGTTAATGCTGAGCCTGGAGGTAATTGGGGGAATCATTGGCCAGTAAGTTCAACATCCAACGCAGTTTCTCTCTCAGGCCAGCAGGGGGAGCACTGAACCTGGAGTTCCAGGGAGCATTCCTTAAGTCTGACCTGAGGGAGGAGTTAGTGGTTAGTCTGTAGAGAGAAAGCAGAGGAAGCAGACGCAGAGTAGTGCTGTCTTGTGGAACTGGGTCCTGGAGCTGGAGTAGCTTGGCCCAGTGAAGCAAGATTTGCAGAGAGGCACAGAAAAGACTCAGACATCGGAGTCTGTGGTTGCCAGGGTATAAAATTCTTCCCTGGTGGCCGAATCCGGAGGGCAGGAGAGCTGCAAGCCCCCTGGCCCATCAGCAATCTGAAGGTACAGCTGCATTCCAAGGGCCCGGTGTGGACTCCAGCAGAGAAGCACCCGAGAGGGCCTGCGCAGCCTACCACACAGAAAAAGGGACGAACCACCGGTCCCAGCAGCAAGAGGGCCATTGCTAAATTCAGAGTGCAGGATCCAGTAGAAGAAAAGAAAGATCAGGGAGTAGGCCTCATACTCAACTGGCCAAAGAGATCACCCCCAGGCACTTCCAGGCCGGCCGGATCATCTTTACCACCTGTGACGGTCTTCCTGGACTAAACTGTTGCCAAGTAAAAGAGGAGAAGGTAAAGATGCCTGTTTCTTTCACTGCCTGTCGGCCCTGCACCGTATTATTCACACAACATCACACCATAGACTCTCACGAGCACCAACTGTTGCCCCGGGGTACCGCTCCACCTGTGGGGAGCAGGACCATCCAAGCTGCCATTCCATCAGCCCCGGAGGCCCCATACAGCAGTGGCGGCTTAATAGCCGCAAACCACAGGTGGCGTCACGACAACCATAAACTTTATTCACCAGCCATATTTAATTGACACCCACCAGGGCCACGGAGCCGGGCCCCACCATCACTGATGACCCCCGGACTAGTCCGGCCCGGCACCGGGTGTCCCATAGCCCTGGGGTGAGCGAGTCAAATTTTGGCATCACGAACAGGATTTCGTGCCCGGTCCCACCAGGTACTGTGCGCCTGCAGAAACTGGGCTTAAAAGACTGTGTTACTGTTTGAAAACTGCCGCCACCATTAGCCTCGCTGAGCGCAGGAAGAAGGGGGGCGTGCCCGAAAAAGAGCGCGAAGGGAGCGCGCCATCAGAGCAGAGAGCCGTTAACCCCGCGCGACCCAGAAGGGAATTTGAAAAGAAAGCGGAGCCTGGTAAGGTCCACTAAGGGGGAGGAAGATGTCCGATTCAGAGGGAGAACAGGTGGCTGTGATAGCTCAAGACGCAGCAGCACCGGCCAATGTAATCCCAGTCGCCGTCGCCCCAGCCCCCGCTGTAGCGCCAGTAATGCCGATCACAATGCCGTACATCCCGGGAGCAGAATGGCTGCCGCAGTACTCCGGGGAGTCACATACCCTGAGCGACTTCAGAGAAAGGCTGCACAGCTTGTTTAGAGTGTATCCTCTGACTGAGAGCCAGAAGGTGGGCATAATAATGGGGCAGCTAGGCGTCGCGGCCCAGCGTGAAGTGAAGTCCTGGCCTGATACAGATAAAGGGACAGCAACCCAGATACTGGCCAAGTTAAAGAGTACTTTTGACACCCGCACCGCAGCAGAAATAAAAATGAGATTCTTCCGGTGCAAACAACGGGCCACAGACAGCATAAGGGACTATGCCTTAAACCTGCAGGAGGCCCTGAAAGCAATTAAACAGGTGGACCCAGAGAGTGTACGTGAAGAAGACAAACTCCTAACTGAGCAGTTCATAGAAGGGCTCCTGTCAGATGCCCACAGGACACAGCTGCGTATCATGGTCCTGCAGAACCCTGCTCTGGACTTTGCAAAGTTTAAAGACCAGGCCATCCGGGTACTGAGAGAATCTACACCGAATGACCCAGTACGCCTCCGGCCTCTTGCTATCACATACCCAGGGGTGGTGCCTGCAACACGAGCCGCTGCGGGGGCTGAGGCGCAGTCCCTGGATAAGGATCCCGCTGCAGAGCTCAGACAGCAGGTCCAGGAGCTGACCAAGACTGTGGCTGCCCTTGCCAAGACCGTGCAGTCTCTACAAGTGACCCCATTGCCTGCAAGAATCGAGTTGGCCTCCAGTCCAGATGACGTCCCATGGATGCGACAGAGGAGGATTACGCCGACCCGAGGAAAAGACACAGACCGGTATGATTCAACGGGACAACCGATCTGCCGCCGCTGCAGTCAGGCGGGCCATATTGCAAGACACTGTCCTTTAAATGGGCCGAACCTGGGGCCAGGAGCCAACCCCCAGGTGTAAGGAAGCCCGGCTCAACCCCCAGTCGCAGCAAGTATGTGGGAGGACGCCCGGTCCTTCCTATTGTGCTGGATGGGATCCCTTTGAATGCCCTCCTGGATACGGGGTCCCAGGTAACAACCATCCCTTATAAACTGTACAAAAGATATTGGGCTGATTCAGACATTGACCATGGCCCAGATGATGATTTAACAATTGTGGCCAGTAATGGTCAGCCCTTGCCTCAAATTGGGTATAAGGAAGTAACCATTAAAGTGGGGCGGGTAGAATTGCCATGTCAGGGGATGATAATTGTAGATATTGATCGCAAAGAATCTAACCCACTGCCAACCATTGGTACAAATGTGATGGAAAATTGTATTGCCGAAGTGATAATTTTGTTGCAGCAGGCGTCTGAAACTGCCAGCTCCGGGCAGCAGCGTGCCCTACAGAGAGAAATCCGAGCCCTGATGAGGAGGCAGCAGGTAGAGCTGGCCAGAGGAGAAATTGGCAGTGTGAGGGTAAGTGACCCCCTCCCCATTGCAATACCCCCAAGAAGTGAAATGTTGATATGGTGTCGGGCAGCAATAGGCCTCAAGGGTCAAGATTACCAGGCCTTGGTAGAACCGGTGTATTCAGACAGCAGGCCTGGAGTCCTGATAGCCAAAGGGGTAGCAGACGTCCGCAAGGGAAGAGTGCCCGTCCGTGTCCTGAATTGTGGGGAGGAGGAAGCCAAATCGCCCTGGTACGCCACCATAGCAAAGCTGTACACTGTCAGTAACAATACCATCAAAACAGTGGAACCCTTGATCCCGTCCGACCAGGCGGAAGACAATGGCTCCAAGGGACAGCCGGAGGACTGGTGCCAAAAATTACATGTGGGCACCGACTCCACCCTCTCACACCAAAAGCATGGGGTTTACCGGGTGGTACAGGAATACGAGCGAGTCTTCAGCAAACACCCCCTAGATTTTGGGCAGGTAAAAGGGGTTAAATATCAAATCGCCACTGGTGACCATCATCCCATTAAAGAGAGATACCTCCCTGTACTCCCAGCACAGTATCAGCGTGCCAAAGAAATGTTATGGGAAATGAAGGAGGCTGGGGTTATCAGAGATAGTTGTAGCCCCTGGGCAGCTCCACTAGTGCTCGTAAAGAAAAAAGATGGTACAATGAGAATGTGCGTAGATTACAGACAAATTAACCGCATTACACATAAAGATGCTTATCCACTACCCAGAATAGAAGAGTCACTGTCAGCCTTAAAATCAGCTAACTATTTCTCCACCTTGGATCTCACCAGTGGGTATTGGCAGGTTCCCGTGGCAGAGGCGGACAAGGAGAAGACTGCATTCACGACACCAATGGGCCTCTGCAAGTTCAATTGTATGCCATTCGGGCTCTGCAATGCCCCAGGGACATTTCAGAAATTGATGGAGTGCTGCTTGGGCCATCACAACTTTGAAACCGTGCTATTGTACCTGGATGACGTCATAGTCTACTCCAAGACCTACGAAGACCACCTGAGGCACTTAGCAGAAGTGTTTGAGTCCTTGTCGGAGTATGGCCTGAAGATAAAGCCGTCCAAATGTCACCTCTTGAAGCCAAAGGTACAGTACCTGGGTCATGTGGTCAGCGCAGAAGGTGTGGCACCTGATCCGGAAAAAGTCACCGTAATCAAGGACTGGCCAAGACCCACCACGGTAAAGGAGGTGCGGCAGTTCCTTGGGCTGGTGGGCTACTACCGAAGGTTCATTGATGGTTTCACCAAGATAGCAGCGCCTCTTCAAGATCTCCTGGTGGGCCAGCCAAAGAAGGCTAAGAAGCAAAGCCCTCTATTTTAATGGAACAGCCAAATAGAAACATCTTTTGTCCGGCTGAAAGGGGCTCTCACGGGAGAAGAAATTCTGGCCTACCCTGACTACAGCCAGCCGTTTGTACTGTACACAGACACCAGCAACGTGGGACTGGGAGCAGTTCTGTCCCAGGTGCAGGGAGGCCGAGAGAAGGTGATAGTTTACGCCAGTAGGAAGCTTCGTCCCACAGAAAGGAATCCAGAAAACTACAGTTCCTTCAAGCTGGAGTTCCTCGCTATTGTTTGGGCAGTGACTGAACGCTTCAAGCACTATCTGGCGTCGGCCAAGTTCACGATCTTCACGGACAACAATCCGTTGACACATCTGGCAACAGCCAAGCTAGGTGCGTTGGAGCAGCGATGGATGGCCCGGCTGTCTAACTTTGACTTTACCATCAAGTACCGGGCTGGCAAGAAGAATAACAACGCTGATGCGCTGTCCAGAATGCCTCACTTACCCGAGTCTGGAGAAGACCTGGATGAACTCGAAGAGGTAGAGTTACCGGCTTTCCATCACCAAGGTGTCTCCCAGTGTGAGCATGCTGTAGGAGGAAAGCGCTCGAGCCCGCACGAGGTCTCGGTCAACCCATTACTCCATCATAATTGGGAAGAGACACAGAACAATGACCCGGCCGTGCGATTGGTCAAAGAAAAGCTAGCACAAGCTGAGACCCATCTCGGTCCAGATGCTCCACAAGAAGCCCAGCAGCTGTGGAAGGAGAGGGGACGACTGTTCACCTACCAAGGCAAGCTATGCAAGAGATATGTCAACTGGCGAACGAATGAACTCGTCTGGCAGATAGTGGTCCCACAGAGGGATGCTCCAATGGTCCTGGCAGCTTACCATGATAAAGCAGGACACTTCAGGTGGAAGAAGTTGGAGACCCTACTCCGCGATCGGTTCTACTGGGTGCACATGAGAAAGACAGTCGAGAAGTGGTGCCGAGACTGTGGTCCGTGTAACCTGAGGCGGAAGGATGATGCCAGCCAGAGGTCTCCCCTACAGCCAATTGTCACGAAGCAGCCCCTGGAGTTGGTGGCCCTGGACCACGTGAAGTTAACACCAAGCCGGTCAGGCTATGTGTACGCCCTCACCATTGTGGACCACTACTCTTATTTCCTGGTAGTAGTGCCTGTGAAAGACCAGACAGCCAGAACAGTAGCTAGAGCATTTCAGGTATACTTTTGTCGACCTCACGGTTATCCGGAAAGGGTACTGACTGATCAAGGTCCTGCATTCGAGGCAGAAGTGTTTCAAGAGTTCTGTAACATGTACGGCTGTAAGAAAATCAGAACAACACCGTACCACCCCCAAACCAATGGATTGTGTGAGAAGATGAACCATGTGGTTATTGATATGCTCAAGACTCTACCTCTGGAAGAAAGAAACCAATGGCCAGAGAAGTTATCAGATCTGGTAGACCTGTATAACCATATCCCAGTAAATTCGACCAACTGCAGCCCTGCTTACCTGATGCGAGCAAGACCTGGCAAGTTACCTGTAGACTTTGAGATGGGATCTTTGTCACCGGAAGCGGTTCAAGAGATAGAAGATTGGGATACAGAGCGACGACAGCAGTACCGCAAAGTCCAGGAATGCGTAGAAAAAAGCCTGTCCCAAGCAAGAACGAGGCAAGAACAGAACTACAATCAAACAGCCCCAGCAACTCCCTTAACGCCTGGAGAACAGATCCTCAAGAAGAAGTGGAGAACGCACAAACTAGATGATCAGTGGGAGAATGAACCCTACACCATTATTCCCTCCAATTTTGATAACAGTAAAGTGTGTCTCATAAGCAAAGATGAAGGAAAGACCTATCAAGCAGTTTCTAGAGACCGCCTGAAAGTGTGCCCTGAACGGTGCAAAATCCAAAAAGAAGTAGAAGTACAAGAAAGTCCCCAAATTCAAGAAAAAGAGGAAGAGATGATCCAGACAATCCTTGGAAAATTCCCCAAAACTTGGACCCGAATAAATAATGCTATAGTGGTACCAGTCTTGACGTTCCCGCAGTTGGTCGAGCCAGAAACAGAAGAGGTTCCAGATCCACCTAAGGAACTGTCCGCTCCAACACAAGATGACACGCCAGCAGTGGAACAGGAGGATCAACCCCCTGTCAGTGGTGAACCTGTCGTACCCTTGGCGACTCTCAGACCATGTAGGCAATCATCACGCATACCTATCAGGGTTAGGCCTACCCGTAGCACTGAGGTAGCAGACACTCCAAGTAGTCAGGGACAAACACCAGGGCTACGCAGGTCCCAACGTAGCACTCGGGGACAGCCCCCTCCAAGGTATAGAGAGTAAAAAGAAAAGTACCTATTAGAATGTATATAGTTATTTAAAATGTCTTGTGTAAAATGCTTTTCGTCTTAGGTGATTAAGTAAATGGACAATTGGGCCACTGGACTATGGGTGGCCAACCCTCTAACTGTACATAGTTAGCACCAGTGTGCTCAGCACCCCTGAAGAAAAACCCATCCGGCGTGCATAGAGTGGGGTCATCAATGCTGTGACGCACGCCCAGAGCCTACGTTGGGGGTTTTATCGCGGCGGGTCCCCCATGGAGCAGTGTATTGGACACCCGGCAGGGAGCCACACTAGACTCTTATAGTTTTATTTAAGTTTGTAACGTTTAAGTAATGCGCCTCCCATAATGGGATGAAATGTTCTAACTTGTTATGTTTTGTTTCTTCAGTCCGGGAGTACTGAGTTTAACTAAGGGGGAGTGTGGCGCCCCAGGACCTGGTCGCCACAACAGCATTGCCCCTCCAAAGGGTTAATGCTGAGCCTGGAGGTAATTGGGGGAATCATTAGCCAGTAAGTTCAACATCCAACGCAGTTTCTCTCTCAGGCCAGCATGGGGAGCTCTGAACCTGGAGTTCCAGGGAGCATTCCTTAAGTCTGACCTGAGGGAGGAGTTAGTGGTTAGTCTGTAGAGAGAAAGCAGAGGAAGCAGACGCAGAGTAGTGCTGTCTTGTGGAACTGGGTCCTGGAGCTGCAGTAGCTTGGCCCAGTGAAGCAAGATTTGCAGAGAGGCAAAGAAAAGACTCAGACATCAGAGTCTGTGGTTGCTAGGGTATAAAATCCTTCCCTGGTGGCCGAATCCGGAGGGCAGGAGAGCTGCAAGCCCCCTGGCCCATCAGCAATCTGAAGGTACAGCTGCATTCCAAGGGCCCGGTGTGGACTCCAGCAGAGAAGCACCCGAGAGGGCCTGCACAGCCTACCACACAGAAAAAGGGACGAACCACCGGTCCGAGCAGCAAGAGGGCCATTGCTAAATTCAGAGTGCAGGGTCCTGTAGAAGAAAAGAAAGATCAGGGAGTAGGCCTCATACTCAACTGGCCAAAGAGATCACCCCCAGGCACTTCCAGGCCGGCCGGATCATCTTTACCACCTGTGACGGTCTCCCTGGACTAAACTGTTGCCAAGTAAAAGAGGAGAATGTAAAGAGACTACTGTTTGTGCCTGTTTCTTTCACTGCCTGTCGGCCCTGCACCGTATTATTCACACAACATCACACCATAGACTCTCACGAGCACCAACTGTTGCCCCGGGGTACTGCTCCACCTGTGGGGAGCAGGACCATCCAAGCTGCCATTCCATCAGCCCCGGAGGCCCCATACAGCAGCGGCGGCTTAATAGCCGCAAACCACAGGTGGTGTCACGACAACCATAAACTTTATTCACCAACCATATTTAATTGACACCCACCAGGGCCACGGAGCCGGGCCCCACCACCACTGACGACCCCCGGACTAGTCCGGCCCGGCACCGGGTGTCCCATAGCCCTGGGGTGGGCGAGTCAGACATATTTAACACTAGAAGTCCCAGGAATTTCGAGCTCCATAGGGTTCCAATCGTAGAAATGTTAAATGACCCCTCTCTGTGACTTCTAGTGTTAATGACAGTTCAGCCTTCCAATCTTGGGCAGGGGCATGCTGAGCTGTCAGTATGGCTATGGAGAGTTACATTGTCCAATAAAAGGCTGGGACATGCTAAAGCTGTCAGTATAGTCATAGATAATTCGGAGGGTGGGGAAGCCTGGATTTCTTCTATGTGTCTCCTGTTCAGAGTGATTACCTGGCTGTTGAGCTTGCTCCCTGACTCCAAATTACTGCTGGTTGTAGATTATGCATGATAGGAGGACAAAGGAGATCGGGCAACAACGTGCACATAAAAAATTCAATTTTATTAGATAAAATCATGTGAAAAACAACTAGTACAAAAGACATATAGTAAGACAAGTCATACCAGGATGAGGAACAATAGGAAAAAGTGGTAAAAATTAGGTGGGCAAATCAATGCCACACAGCCTGCCCATATACTGTACAGGGGTAAGAATGTAGAAGGGCGTCACATTCCACAGTTATATGGCGTGGTGATATAGTAATAGAGTGACAGCCTAATGGAGAAAAACAATAGCAGGCATAAAGTGGCGTGCTATATATTAAAGTCTTAAGTATAAAAGACTAATATTAAAATATATTGTCTCCATATAGGCACATCATGACAATAATGGCACCACGTCGCAGGGGCACTCAGGCTAGGACAAAAGGGAAATGCTATCCCAGCATGAGTATGCGCAGATGGATATATCCCAGCATGAGTGGCCCAGCTGTCAAAACAACACAGGGAGCGTGAACAATACCTGAAGTGTAGCAGGGCAGGCTGTGGGGGCAGAGAGCCTCCTTGACAGCTGTTTCGCCTATGGCTTTATCCTTTCGATAAAGCCATAGGCGAAACAGCTGTCAAGGAGGCTCTCTGCCCCCACAGCCTGCCCTGCTACACTTCAGGTATTGTTCACGCTCCCTGTGTTGTTTTGACAGCTGGGCCACTCATGCTGGGATATATCCATCTGCGCATACTCATGCTGGGATAGCATTTCCCTTTTGTCCTAGCCTGAGTGCCCCTGCGACGTGGTGCCATTATTGTCATGATGTGCCTATATGGAGACAATATATTTTAATATTAGTCTTTTATACTTAAGACTTTAATATATAGCACGCCACTTTATGCCTGCTATTGTTTTTCTCCATTAGGCTGTCACTCTATTACTATATCACCACGCCATATAACTGTGGAATGTGACGCCCTTCTACATTCTTACCCCTGTACAGTATATGGGCAGGCTGTGTGGCATTGATTTGCCCACCTAATTTTTACCACTTTTTCCTATTGTTCCTCATCCTGGTATGACTTGTCTTACTATATGTCTTTTGTACTAGTTGTTTTTCACATGATTTTATCTAATAAAATTGAATTTTTTATGTGCACGTTGTTGCCCGATCTCCTTTGTCCTCCTATCATGCATGCTATTTGGAGTAGGCTCTTGCCCTAGGGGGTCCCTATTTGTGGCCTCCATGGTGTTATAAGTATGATGGCGAAATTGTTATACCTGGTTGTAGATTATGCTCAGTGGTGTCTTTGTGCCTTTGGTTCCTGTGCTCAGTATTTGATCTAATCCATGACTACAACAACTGTCATGGAATAGCGTTCTTATCTTCTTTGAGCCCTTTTTCATCTCTTGCCTCTTGATGAACCGGATCGAGGGTGGGGAAATGTGTCGAGGCTGTGCCATCTATAGGGAAGTGTACCTTTTTTTTATACCAGGCAGTAAGCAATATTGTGGATTATTGTATTGGCCAAACCACACATGACTGTATTTTGCTGGGGGATATCAATGCTGTATATGAGAATGCTTGGAAATACATTTGATTAATATTTTCATCTATATACAGTATATATATATTTTTGCTCCAATCCAAAGCCGTTATGAGACATAATAATAGTGTATCTTGACTACATTGCGCACAAGAGATGCTAACCAGCATGTATCTGTATACCATTCATGCATTTGCAGCATATCTTCTGGTATATTTGTTTGAGGGAGAGGGTAAGGTCACATTAGGATTAGCCAACGAGGAACGAGTTTGCCAATTTACTTTAGGGTGTCGTACCCTCCGTTGTCAGGCAGGGGTTATGATAGGGCATACATAGAGTCATTTGTATATTTCATCTTTTTATATACCATACTATCGGACCAGTAGTGGCCCATTTGGTAATCCTCTTGCGCCATAAACCTGCCCTGACATGTAGGGTCATTTGCATATGCCATCCCTTTATATACCATGCTATCAAACCCATTTTTGGTAATCCTTTTGTGTCATACCTGCCCTCCCCTATCTGCTTTTATTATGCACATGGTCTTACTGGTGTATTTTTAATATTTGTAATAAAGTATATTCTTTTAAGGGGGGTTATATACACTTTTTGTAAATCATTTTTCGTGATCCTCCATTTATCCTGTCAGTTAAAGGGAACCTGTCACCAGATTTGGGGCCTATAAGCTGCGGCCGCCACCAGTGAGCTCTTATATACAGCATTCTAACATGCTGTATATAAGAGCCCAGGCTGCTGCGTAGAACATAAAAAACACTTTATAATACTCACCTAGGAGGTCTCTCCGATGCAGACTGGTCAAATGGGTGGTGCCATTCTTCGGGACCGGTGCCTCCTCTTTCAGCCATCTTTGTTTTCCTTCTTCTGAAGCCAGGGTGCATGACATGTCCTACGTCATACACACTCGTCGGCACTGAGGTCCTGCTCAGGTGCACTTTGATCTGCCCTGCTCAGTGCCCCTGCGCAGGACCTTAGTGCCGGCTAGTGTGTATGACGTAGGACGCGTTATGCATGCCGGCTTCAGAAGAAGGAAGACCAAGATGACTGAAAGAGGAGGCGCCGACCCCGGAAAACGGTGCCACCCATTTGACCAGTCTGCACCGGGGCGACCTCCTAGTGAGTATTATAAAGTGTTTTTTATGTTCTACACAGCGGCCTGGGTTCTTATATACAGCATATTAGAACTCTGTATATAAGAGCCCACTGTTGGTGGCCGCAGCTTATAGGTCCCAAAGCTGGTGACAGGTTCCCTTTAACTAATCTTTTAGCCACAAATCTTTCACATATGCAAAAGGTAACACCAAAAACTGGACCCCACAGTTTGTTATCCACTTTCTTGTGAGGGCAGTTATACCCCACATGTAGTTAAAGAGTTTTGTTTGGACAAACGGGAGGGTTCATCACAAAAGGATCAATATTTCAGTTTTGGAACACAAATTTGGCTGAAATAGATTGAGGCACTATGTTACTGTACATTTGCAGGGCCCCTAAGGTACCTAAACTGCAGAAATCCCCACACAAGTGACCCCATTTTGGAAACCAGATCCCTCAAGGATTTTATTCAGGCCTACATGGAACATTTTAAACCTACAGATACTATACAGAATTTAATAACACTAGGTCGTCTTATTCAGAATTTTTATTTTTTTTTCACAAGAATTTTGCTTTAGCCCCAAATTTCTCACTTTTGCAAGAGGTAACACCAAAAAGTGGACCTCCCAGTTTAACACTTTCTTATGAGCATGGTGATACCACACATGTAATCAAAACTTTCTGATTGGACAAATGCGAGGGCTCGGAAACAGAAGGAGCACTATATGAATGTTGGAATGCAAATTTGGCTTTATTTGGAATAGCACAGCCTGTGTAGTTCAAGAACAACATAAAATCCTCAGAATTTATTTTTTGTAAATAATACCCTCTAATGTATTTATCTAATGAGATACTGAGTACTTTGATAACATCATTTTTATGAAGTTGATGCCTTACAAGTTTTAAAAATTACAATTTGCATTTTTTTCATTCATTTTTATGAATCATGTTTGTACGTTCTGAGGAACAGACCTCAAATTTATTGCACTAGTTTTTCAGTGTTCAGTAATATATCCAAAATGGCATCAATGGACACATGGCTGTGCCTATAATAGATGGTGTACCACCTAGTCTTCAGGGTAAAATCGATGGAATTCCAGGCCCCATTCAAGGCTTACAGAGATAACGAGTTACCAAACATTTGCTTTGGTCAACTTCCACTACTGCCATCCAGGAACTCTCACCATTAACAGGGCCACAATAGGACAATCGCTTCTCCCCTGGCCCAGAAATACCAAGTGGCCATCTTCCATTAACACTAGAAGTCCCAGAAATTTCGAGCTCCCCCCTGAAGTCCCGAAAGAGGGTCAAATGACCCTCAGTCCAAACTGAATAGAGCTAACTAGAAACTAAATGGCTAAAACTCAATGGAAAACAATAACCTCCTGTGGTGCGACAGTAATGACCTTAATTACAGAACAAAAGACGGTGATTATAGGATGTTAGCTAAAATCCTTCAGGTCATTCGACCCGTCTCTGGGTTCCAAAGGTAGAAATGATAAATGATCCCTCTCTGGAACTTCTAGTGTTAAGCTTTTATACACTGAGAGAGCCCCAAGAGGTTTACCACCTGTGGAATGTCCTTGTCTTTTGATTCACCAGATAAGGTTGAAGCACCAGGTCCGAAAGGTCAACGCCTCCCATAAAAATATTGTACTCTGTTATGCAGACCGGTTTCTACTTGTCTCTGGTAGTGCCTCTGTCCTGACCATCACAGTGATGTCCGCATGCAGGGTGGTGAGCATGTAGACATCCTTCCTGTCATTCCATTTCACTGCAAGTAGTTGGCCACCTGCCATTGAGAATGACGCCCCTTTCTCTAAATGTCTGAACACCAACAGTGCTGTCAAACCCACTCATTATTCTCTGACTATCCCATACGGACCTGTATTTTCAGCGTGGTGAGATTTGTATAGAGGGATACTGGTGTAATAATTGTCTGTGAACATGTGGTAGACTTGTTGTAAATCTGGCATCATTAGCCTACCACACAATTCTCTTACCAGAGATACATCTAATAGTGATGATGCCTGGACCACCTTCCTTGCCCTGCTCCTGAACAGTCCTGATTTAATACCACCTCTCACTCACCCCAGGGAAGGGCTGGGACAGGAGTGGTTGAACCCACAAATAAGGACAAGCAGGGAAAAACAAAATTTTATCACACAGCACACTCACACAGAAGTATTAGATCATAAGTGATAAGGACGAAAATAAGAGCGGGGAGGACACAACAAGACAATGGGAGAACTCCACAACAACTCCACGCATAAAGCAATACAATCACTAACAGGACTGAGATACACCTGCACACGGAACAGTATACCTAAAGCCATAGTCAGCATGGGAAGACAGACTCCTCCATCTTTAAAAGGCAGGGAGTGACTGGGATGGGTCTCCCACAACATGTGATCCAAGAGGTAACCAGAAAGTTAACAGAAATTAAGTCCAGCAAGACCGATCACTAATGAGAACACAGCTGGTCAATACCCAAGCTTATCTGTGTAGCTCAGAAGCACCAAAGGAGGCATAGTGAGGAGTGTCAGACTCTGCAACCTGAACAGCGTCAGGTGCCACCATAATACTTACGCGTTTAGAGCCAAACACCATGTGACAGAATTTCAATTGTCTAGGGCAGTTTGATGGGTTAATTTGGTGGTCCCCTACCCTCATAAAAGAGAAAGGTGCATGTTTACCTGCTTGTGCTTTCCCACATTGATTTAGCACAACATTAAAAGAATAATATATTTACATTTATTTAAAATTCTACTCTTGAATTTCTAAAACAAAAAAGCCTAATGAAAAATATTATTTAATAATACTATGTGTTGATTACATATGCAAAGTAAGGAAATTACATTTTATGTTACAAGATGTTATTATACTTATTTGTGACCAGGAATTGATAATGAATAAATGTGGCAGGATCTGAAGGTTTGGTGCAGTTTGCTTTATTTTATGGAAGAACACAAGTCAGCTAGATGTCCTGCCAGGTCTATTCACTGAGGATCAGCACTGTAGTGTGTTCTTGGCAAAGTTCTCAACAGGTATTGAAACAGAGTCTCAGTATTGAACAGAATGCATAGTCTGGCATATCATTTAAAAAAAACCCAATGTGCTAGACGAAAACAAGTCACAAATTTTGCACTAGAAAAAAGAATGGTATCAACTAAAGAGTTTATATTTTTATTTCTATATACCTCTGTAGAAAATTATCAAGAAAATCTAAAATAAATATTGTCTCATTTACTTAGTAATAATTTCAAATAACTGAGTTTGAAAAGTCTCATTTGAATGGAAATCACACTGGATGTGGATATCAGAATATTGTACAGTGAATTGTCTGACCACCTCTAAAGACAAGAAGATTTAGGCTAGTCAACTATCTCATGCAGGGCCGAAATGATCGAGGTTGCAATGGTCGCTACTGCCCACCGACCCCAGTACCTACTTCAGCTCGATGCGCATCCTAGGATGCAGATCCAGCTGAAATGCATTGCTGCATAGTGTAAGTGCATAGTGCATAGAGCAGTCGGGTCCTTACACTGCATCACATGTTGTCGGCCAAACAGAGGCCAGTAGCTGATGTTGGCATGCCCATGATTAGGGTGCATGGCAGTGACGTCATGCATCATCATAGGCATGCCACTGTCAGCTGCCGGCAACTGCGCTGGCTACAGAAGAGGACACCACACAGCAGGGGAGCAAAGAAAGGTGAGTATAATGGGGTTTTTTTATGCGGTACAGGCAAAATGTGGACTATATATACACCATGAAGAGACCTAGGATAACGACATATATATTATGATAGGGACATATATACCAGGATGGGGTACATATTTACAGTGGCATAACTAGAGTCCAATGGTCCCCGATGCAAAGTTTGAGCCTGCCCCCCCCCTACATGTTGGTCAGATGCATGGGGCATTGTAGCATTCTACAACCTTTAAAGACATAAAAGTTGCTCCCCTTCCCCCTTAATTGTGTAGTACTGACGCCCATTCTGTACTAATGTCCCCCATCCTGCGCCACTTTCTGTTAAATACTTCCCCCATCCTGGTGTATGACCTCATCATGGCTATATCCTGGTATATATGGCCCCATCCTGGTTACCCATCATTGCACATTAATTAATAATTAATTAATAATAATATTATTCATTTATATAGCGCTATTAATTCCACAGCGCTTTACATACATTGGCAACACTGTCCCCATTGGGGCTCACAATCTAGAGTCCCTATCTGTATGTCTTTTGAGTGTGGGAGGAAACCGGAGAACCCGGAGGAAACCCACGCAAACGCGGGGAGAACATACAAACTCCTTGCAGATGTTGTCCTTGGTGGGATTTGAACCCAGGACCCCAGCGCTGCAAGAACCACTGAGCCACCGTGCCGCCCATTCTGGTATATATGTCTCTATCATGGCCTCATCCTGGTATATGTCCACATCATGCCCACATAATGGTGTATGACCCATCATGGCTATATCCTAGTATATATGTCTCCACCATGGCCCATCCTGTTACACATCCACATCCTGATCCTATCCTGGCTTATGTCCCCATCCTGGTATATATGTCTCCATAATGGCCCCATCCTGGTAAATAGTTCCCATCCTGGTATAGATGTACCCATCATGGCCCGATCCTTGTATTAATGTCCCCATAATGGTACCATCCTGGTATACATGTCCCCATAAAGGCCTCATCCTGGTAAGTATGTCCCCATTCTGGTATAGATGTCCCTATCATGGCTCCAGCCTGGTATAGATGTCCCCATAATGGCCCCATCCTGGTATACATGTCCTTATAATGCCCCACCCTGGTATACATGTCCCCATAATGACCCTATTCTGGTATACATGTCTCCATAATGGCACCAATCTGGTATACATGTCCCCATAATGGCCCCATGCTAGTATACATGTCCCCATAATAGCCCCATCCTTGCATAAATGTCCCTATAATGGGATCATACTAGTATACATGTCCCCATAATGGCCACATCCTGGTATACATGTCCCCATAATGGCCCTAGCTTGGTTTATGTCCCAATCCTGGCCGCATCTTGGTGCATATGATACACCCGGGCACTGCACACAGTAAAAAAAATGATTCTACTTACCTTCCCCTCACTCCCCGATGTCCTCCTCCAGTGACGGCATGCTGCAACTTACAAGCATGTAAGCGGCACAGCACCTGACATCACTGTGCACCCACTTACAGCGTGGTCAGCTGCCGGCATATTCTCTGCTCCCTACACCTTGTATTATGGGCGTGGGGAGCAGTGAATATTCATAGCCTTAATCAGCGACCAGGACATCGTAGTGCAGGGACCCAATGAGTCTCTGTGCTGCAATATAGTTTAGCTGGATAAGCACCCTCAGACACACATCCAGCTGAAACAGGCGCTGGGGCCGACGGGCTCCCTGTATCCAATGTCCAGTCATGATCACTGTGACTGCGATCGTTACGCCCCTGCATATTTACCAGGAGGGGCACAGGATGGGGGACATATTTGCTATGAAGGGTCTTAACATGGAGACATATATACCAGGAAGGGAGACATATAGACCATCGTGGGGCCTAAGAGGCAGGGACATATATAACAGGATGATTGACATATTTACCAGGAAGAGGCTCAGGATGGGGGACATTATTACAAGTTGGGGGACATCAGTACATAATGAAGGGGGAGGGAGGGGCAACACATTTTTTTACAGGATTTAGAATGCTACAAAGGCCTATACATCTGACAAAAATGCAGACGGGGCCCAAGTCCATATCTTGCACAAGACCCATCAGACTCCAGTTACACCACTGATCTGATGTGTATATGGACTTTATCTGTCAAGTAAAATAAATACAAGCTGTAATGATAGTCCTGGGAGTGGACCCACTGGACCGTGCACCAGACTCCCCTGTGGTGTCGCCTCGAGCGAACCCCTATACAGGGACTGTCGTGTGTAACCCCAGATGGCCTAGATTCACGGAAGCCGGGATCAGCAGGATTTGCAGGATAGCATCTTATAGAGTCTGTGGTGGATACAGGACCAGATCTGGGCCAGGTACAGGTTAACGGGATCAGGATAAAGTCCAGAATCGAAGACTGGTGCAGGTTAACGGGATCAGCCTGAAGTCCAGAATCGGAGACTGGTGCAGGTTAAAGGGAAAAGGCTGGGAAGCGTGCCCAGGGGGCGGACCGATGGGTGGTGGGCGGGGCGGTCGGACCGGGAGCGTGACAAAAGGCAGTAGAGATAAGCTAATTTTTCATTATATTGACCCCTTCACAACCGGCCGATTTTTCGCTTTCCGTTTTATTTTTCACCATTCTTCTTCTGAGAGACGTAACTTTTTTATTTTTCAGTCAATATGGTCATGTGAGGGCTCATTTTTTGCGGAGCGAGTTGTACTTTTAAATGAAAGCATACGTTTTATCATATAGTGCACTGGAAAATGACAAAAAAATTCCAAATGCAATAAAATTGCAAAAAAATGCGATAGCACTATGGTTTTTTTTTTATATGGTAAAACTGATGTGTGCCTGTGATGCCTCAGGTCAGTGCGAGTTTGTAGACACCAAACATGTATAGGTTTACTTTTATATAAGGGGTTAAAAAAAAAATCGGAAGTTTGTCCGAAAAAAGTGGTGCACGTTTTACGCCATATTCTGTGACCCGTAGTGTTCTCACTTTTCGGGATTTATGGCTCAGTGATGGCTTATTTTTTGCATCTCGAGTTGATGTTTTTAACTGTACCATTTTTGAGCAGATGCTACGTTTTGATCGCCTATTATTGCATTTTGCGCAAAAGTTGTGGCGACAAAAATATGACATTTTGGCGTTTGGATTTTTTTTGACGCTACACCGTTTACTGATCAGATTAATTGATTTTATATTTTGATAGATCGAGTGTTTCTGAACGCGGCGATACCAAATGTGTGTATATTTTTACATTTTTTTTAACCCTTTAATTTTCAATGGGGCGAAAGGGAGGTGATTTGAACTTTTAGGTTTTTTTGTTTTTTTTAATCTTCTAAAAAAATTTTTTTACTTATTTTTTATTTTACTAGTCCCCCTAGGGGGCTATAGCGATCAGCAATCTGATCGCTCTGCACTATCTGCTGATCACAGCTATACAGCTGTACACAGCAGATACGCTCACTTTCTGTTTCACTGAGCTGCGGGCCGAGTGAAACTGAAAGTAGTCATCACATGACCCTGTGCTACCATGACAACTACCGGACGTCACGTGATCACGCGATTATAATGGTCTTGTCACATATTGACAGCACCATTTCAGGGGTTAAATTGCACGAGCAGAAATCGATTCTGCTCATGCCCAGCAGGCACACATCTTGGCTGTGAAAATCAGCTGAGATGTACCGGCGGCAGACCGCGGGCAGTTCCATTATGACCACTAGGACATAATATTACTGCCCGCGGTTGTTAAGGGGTTAATAAACTATCATGGAAAAAAAAACATTGTTCTATTACAGGACAGAATGGGTATAAAGAGTGTCTCTTGTTCCGGACAGCTCAGTCCATTCATGTATTAAATAGAAAAGTACATACATTACATAGACTTTAAACAATATTATAGAGGCACTGGAGTCCATGATTACAAAAATCATTCCAAATTCTAATTTGTCAAGTTTGATTCATGGCAAATAATTTTGCCACGAATCCCAAGTACTCAATTTGTTCTGAAAAGGTACTATAAAACTCAAATTTGGTCACCCCAACAAAGAGTATAGAAATTGGTTATGATTTAATCAACATTTTTTAACGGAAGAAGTCAAACTTAAATTACCATCTATGATAGCCAATCTACTAAACAACCCCTTAAGCGCCCAAACATGGAAAACTAAACATATTTATAAGGTATTTAATGAAGACTCAGGCCTTTACAAAGGGCCCAATCTAACAACATGGGAAAAAGACTTGGGAATAAATATTGAGGAGAGGTTTTTGAAAACCTTAGATACTATATACACAAACTCCCCCTGCGTTACTCTTCAAGAAATGTACTATAAGGTACTCTCTAAGTAGTATTTCAGCCAGCAAAAATTAAACATAATATATTCAGAAAAATCACCCCTCTGCTGGAGGAATTATGGGGAAAAAGGATGCCTAACCCATATATTTTGGAACTGCCCAATCCTTGATACTTTGTGGCTGGACACACAAGGCCTTGTATTAAAAAATACTCATCTAAATATTTCGCTCAATCCCCAGCTATTTTTGCTCTCAATAGGTCTTGAAGACACACAGCCAATGGATCATCATTTCATAGGACCCTTTGCCTTCTCCATAAGCCTCCTGATAAACCTTTGAATGGGAAAGGGGAAACGCGTTGAGGCTAGGCAGGGTTGGAGACCTGCATTTACAGGGAAGAGATGATTTTTTTCTCACTACTGTCTCATGTTTTTGTCTTTTTGCCATGAATATTGGAATTTTGAAACTTTATTACTCTTTTGGTCATTTTTTCATGGGATAATATTGTGTATATGTGGTAGCACTCTATGTATTCCTGCGGGTTGCAATTATTGGTGATCGTGGTACATCTCCCTTATACATCGGGGTCATGAATCATCCAACTGACTATTACTCTCTGTACCAAGGGTGCTTGCTGACCCATTGTGCAGGGCTATATTGTTTGTGCTCCATATTTACATTTATATATGTATCATCTGGCAGTGTTTTCCTTATCAGTTGGGTCAGAATTAGTTTCAAATGGTGTACAGTAGGGGTGTTTTTTCAATTCTGTGACGTAGCCCTTTCTGTGATTAAATATCTGTATATATACACATCATTTGGACATTCAACTTACCCCTCAGTGTTTTTTATTCTTTCCTTATTAGGGTTGTCCCTTATATTTAGGGATAGGGAAAGGGATAGCCGACGTGGAACGGGGGCGCCTGAAAACGTAAGGCGTCATACCCTCCATTGTTAGGTAGGGGCATATCTTTCCTCCAGGGCTTGCCAGGGCCCCCCTCACATATTTTTTCCTTTTCTTCTGGTCATCCTGACCCAGTGCTGATTTTTATATTTAATTGTGTATTTTGGGTGTAAATTTTTATGAATTATCAATAGAGTATTTTTACTGGGGATTTGAGGTTACTTGTTAGTTCTCCCTTGAAGATATTCCAAACAAATTTAGACATATCTTCTGCCATATTTTACTAACCATAAAACATCTTATAGCATCAAGATGGAAATAGGTGTTTCCCACCAAACTAGAGGACCTAGTGGAGAGTTTCCCTTCACAATACATTTGAATATAATTTGGCCCTAAAGCCTGCTTTACACGTTGCAATTTCGCATGCGATATCGTATGCGATTTGCAACGCCCCCATCGTATGTGCGGCACGTTCAATTTGTTGAACGTGCCGCACATACGATTAACCCCCTTCACATGTACTTACCTTCCATACGACCTCGATGTGGGCGGCGAATGTCCACTTCCTGGAGTGGGAGAGACGTTCGGCATCACATCGACGTCACGCGGCAGCCGGCCAATAGAAGCGGAGGGGCAGAGCTGAGCGGGACGTAAACATCACGCCCACCTCCTTCCTTACGCATTGTGGGCCGGAAGCCGCAGGACGCTGGTAAGATCTGTTCATCGTTCCCGGGGGGTCACACACTGCAATGTGTGCTACCCTGGGTATGATGAACAATCTGACGTGCAATTCTAGAGAAAGGTACGATGTGTATGCGATGAACGTTTTAACGTTCAAACGCAATCGCACGTACCTGTCACACACTGCAATGTACCTTACGATGCCGGATGTGCGTCACTTACGACGTGACCCCGCCGACACATTGTAAGATACATTGCAGCGTGTAAAGCAGGCTTTAGAGAGAAGAAGTACGAAAAATACAACCAAAATATGGCTTCCTTGATTCAAAACCTTCACACTCAACTTGTATATTAATAACTCCATTGACTAGGACAAAACTTTCTTTATGCTATTATATATCCATATACATATATATATATATATATATATATATATATATATATAATTGTAAAAATACTCACTCAGATTAGCGAACTGTTAACAAAAGAAAAAAGCTCTGATCTTATTTATTTTCCCCTCCTGTTTACCCCATGTAATCACCATCGATAATTTTGTCTTTCTGTATCCCCAAACTTTTCTAGTTCATACCCTACCACACATTTGAAAATCAATAAAAAGCATTTAAATGAAAAGGTATTTACAAGACTCTAAGGTCTTTTAGTACTGTATCCAACCCCTATTCAATCTGTACTGCAAACACAGACTTCATTTTGCCAAAGTGACCTCACCATGAAAATAATTGGAGGCAGTAACCAACAGCCCATTTAATAACACAGTGCATCGACAGACTTATCACGGTTTTAAGATTAAATATATTTCTAAAAATTATTTCCTGTGCAGAACACTGAGTCAAACGTACGGTGTCGCTGTTAGAGGCAACAGTCCTGATGTGACTGAGGCGACTGATGTGATATATATTTCATAATGTTAATGTCCACTGCTTCCTCTACACTTATATACTACTTACCAAAGTCGAATTAGGCCAATTGTAGCCTATGTTGGATAGTCCTACATCCCTGGCATATAGTGTCAGTGGGGGGGGGGGGGGTTATCTACTACTGATAGTGACTTCCACATTCTGAGCAATGGTATATTTTTTTTCATTACACTACCCCGTCCTTTGCCATTTCCACTTCTTCTTTTACCATATATTTTGTTCAACACTATAATGAATTTTTTGACAATCTTTTAAACCCCAATTATTTAGTCCTTGCCAAAAAGGACATAAGAAATGCTTGGTAGGTAGGTGTCAAAATGTCGTAAGCCGAGGCAGTACAGGTGTCATGTGTCTACTTGTCAAATTAGACAAGCAAAACAGATATGCAAGTTTCTGCATGTCTACATTTTTTATGTATTTATTTCTTCATCAAAATTTAACCCCCTTCTCAAAAATGACATAAAAAATAGATAGATACTTGTTTAAAAGGTCAGCACCTAGAGCAGATCACTTTATTGGATGTAAAATTTGGGTGTGAAAAAGTGAATTTCTTTTGTATTTAAAAAAAAAAAAAAAAAAAAATTCCACTTCACAAAAACAATTGCACAAGAAATGCAAAAAATGTTAAAAAATATTTCTGCAATAATTATTGTGCTGTTTTGCTTCTTTTTCTACTGCTTTAGGAATGAAGAGCAAAATGTGTAATTGTACTTTAGATGTAGCAGCACACATGCCAGCTACACTGTATCATTAATCAATCACACTCAGTTTGACCCTGATGATACTAGTACCTCTTACCTCTTCTTTTTCTATCTCTCTCTCCCCCTATAAAGTGAAATTATGTACAATATATTACTTGCAAACTTCCTTCCTCATTGCTGCAGCTATACAACATAATACTATGTGGAGTATTTTTCCAAAGTTTTAGGGCCTTCTCTGTCACGGATGTGTCACGGCCTGTTAACACACGGCTGATAATCCAGTGGCAGCGAGTGTTAAGGCTACTTTACACACTGCGATATCGGTCCCGATATCGCTAGTGTGGGTACCCGCCCCCATCTGTTGCGCGACACGGGCATATCGCTGCCCGTGCCGCACAACATCGCCCAGAGCTGTCACACATACTTACCTGTCCGGCGACGTCGCTGTGACCGGCGAACCGCCTCCTTTCTAAGGGGGCGGTCCGTGCGGCGTCACAGTGACGTCACTGAACCGCCGCCCAATCGCAGCGGAGGGGTGGAGATGAGCGGGACGTAACATCCCGCCCACCTCCTTCCTTCCGCATAGCGGCCGGGAGGCAGGTAGGGAGACGTTCCTCGCTCCTGCGGCGTCACACGCAGCGATGTGTGATGCCGCAGGAACGAGGAACAACCTCGTTACTGCTGAAGTAACGATAATTGGGAATGGACCCCCGTGTCGCCGATTAGCGATTTTTCACTGTTTTGCAACGATGCAAAATCGCTAATCGATGTCACACGCAACGGCATCGCTAATGCGGCCGGATGTGCGTCACGAATTCCGTGACCCCAACGACTCCGCATTAGCGATGTCGTAGCGTGTAAAGCCCGCTTTAGAAAATTCCAAAGATTGGCAGCACGTGTTGTTATCTGACAGTTCCCTGTTTCTGCAGCAGAAGACTCTAGGACCCTGGGAAACTGTTTGTTTTTTCTCTCAGTTGTCAGCCTTTGACTTCCATTACCTCACCCTGGGGTGCTTTAGGTGCGGTTTATAGTTGTTCCTTGCTGTGGTCTGCAGCAGACATCTCCTCTTGTTGTTCCAGAAATTTCTGTGGTAGCTGCTCCTAAGATATGTGTTTGACTTTTGCTATCTACCTTGGCTCAAATGGTAGCATTTGTATTTTGCCTTTATTGTTTCCTTTTGACTCCCTTAGTGTTAGTGGTGTTGACAGGCACTCATACTCACCATACTTACTTAGGGTCCAGATCAGCGTTTTCCTAGGGTGAGGTATTCCTGCTTGGCAACAAGAGGGGATCCTAGATACGGTTAGTGAGGGTGTCGCAGGCGGGGAGGAGGGTGTCGGCACACTACGCTCACCCCTTCTGCTCGGGTCCGGCAGCTGCTCAGTGGTGGCTCGAGCTGTGGGCCGGATCCCGGGGTTTCTCGAGCGACACTCCTCGCCCGTGAGTGAAAGGGGGATTGTTGTGGTTGGGTGTGGGGGAATTGTTATAGTTCGTGACGCCACCCACGGTTGTGGTGATTTCACCACCGCTGCTCAATTCGGGGATCCCGGGGATGGTGATGCGGAGCAGCCAGGTGTTGTGTTGTCCCTCCGTGGGTAGGGGTTGGTGATCCCGGGGCCCGGTGGTGGAGAAGGAGGTGCGGGGCCTGGTGGGCACAGGGACGCGGGGGCAGCGCTGTGCCTTGCGGCACTGTGGTACTCACTCAGCCTGAGACACGGACACAGTTTGTACAGTAAACCAACGGCTGGTAGGACGGTCCCACAGACGGCTGCACCTGCACTCCCGGTAGGTGACGGTGACGTCTCTCTTCCTTGCACCTGTGTTGTCTGATGGTAGCGGTGGATTCCCTCCAGTTACCCGCTCCCCGACTGCAATCTGGGCCGGAGGAGCTCTACACTTTGCCCGCAGGCGCTGGCCCTGGGGAAACTGGTGCCCTGGCGGTGGCGGTGTCTCCCCGGTAATGGTTGGGCTGTTGCCGTCAATCGGGACTTGGTTGTTGGGGGATCTGCGTCCCCGTCACTGACGGATTCGGCAAATTTGGCGACTCCTAGCCTTGCCGGGGTCCGAGAGGCCCCTGCCCTGGTGCTGACTGTCCTTCGGAACACTGCTCCAGACCACCGGGCACACAGCCAACGGGGTCCTTCCAGGAACTTCCAAACGGTCCCCCTCCAGACAGTCACCGCCGTCGCTGACCTTGCTGTTCTGGCCCTACAAAGAGCTGGACCCTTCAGGCTTTCTTTCCTTCTGTCACTTTCTTACTTTCACTTAGCTGTTTACTTTCCACTTAGCTCCTCACTCCTGCTCCTCCCTGAGCTATCTTTACTCTTGCCCTGCCTGGGCTACTCTGCTGTTCACTCAAGCTCGTCCCTGAGCTGACTGCCTGGTTACTTCCTGCCTCCAGAGCTGTGAGCTCCTTGGTGGGCGGAGCCAACCGCCTGGCCCACCCCCTGGTGTGCATCAACAGACTCCTGGAGGAAGGCAACAAGGATTTGTGGTTAGCATAGATGTGCCTACCTGGAGTGTGGGGTGTGGTGGTGTTGTGACCTGTGTCCCCTGGCTTGCCCAGGGCGACACATTCCCCCTTAGCAAAATGCAGACCGTCCGCGGGCTGCCGTCCTACACCGGTTTTATTTTTCTGTAAAAAGGGGATAACAGGGTTAAGCAAAACATGAATACATTTTTAATCAAAACTCTTCCCAAGACGGGAGGCACATTTCTTAAACGTTGCAATGGTTTACGGTTACGGTTTCCGCTCTCTCCCACCCAAGCAACCTGGCCCTGATGCTGCCCCTAAAGCCCAGGCAGCACCCCTTGACCCACAGTCCAGCACAAGTTACCCGAGCGGGATCTGTCCTTCCCCTTCAGAGGGTAGCCACCGGTTCCTTTGGTGGCTGGGCCCTAGCCTGCTCTGCTCAGGGCCCTCCCTCCAACCTGCCTCTCCGGAGACGGTGTTGCGGAAACGGTAACGGTAACCAACATATTTACAAGCCACTTAACGTTTGTGGTGCCCTGCAAGTTCACGGGCTTGTCCATGGATAGTTCCCATGCATTTTAAACGGTCCCCACGGGGACAACGGTGCCGGCTCCAGCCGGTTGCAAATCACAAGGCAAATCAGGTGAAAAACTCGGGGATCATTTTACTTATCATTCTTCAACTTTTAAACAAACTTGAACTCAGTGGTGGTCCCAACGGGGACGGTGCAACGGGCATCCGCTGCCCTACTCCGGTCCTTCTGCTGCTTCATCCGAGGGAGGGGGTGCAGAGCTCACCTTGCTCTCCGGGCTGCCCCTCAGCTTTACATCCAGGGCAAACCACCCCCTCTCTCCGCAAACCACCCCCTCTCTCCGCAGTGCCGAGTATACCGCACCATGTCTCCCGGTATAAGATTACGGCCAGGATGCTCCTCGGGCAGGTGGGCATTCACATCTCGCCGGGCTACAAACACCTCGCCTCCAGGCCCGGTTCGTATATGAAGCCGTAGCCCCGGCGGACATCAAACCGCCTCACCTGCCCCTCGTAGAACGGGCCCCGGACACGGAAGGTCGCTTGCTGCAGGTTCTCTTTTTCCCGTATAGCTCGGGCCACCAGCTCGGCTTTCCTTCGCTCCCTCTCCGCGATCTCCAGGCCCAGCGGTACCGGCTCCCTATCCCAGTACGGCGCTGCTGCCAGCGCCGGCGCACGGGTCGGGCCCCGCGGGACATCCAGAACGTTACCCACTGTCAGGAAGGTGGGCGGCGTATCCCGCGGTGTCATGGCCTTGGGCGCTGCCTTGCAACAACAACCCGGCGCCACCTCAGCCGAGGTGTGGGGGATGGGCATAGGGCTTTCCGCTGCCGGGCCTTGGGCTCGGAACGGGTCATCGGCTCCGGCTCGGGGAGTTTTTCAAGGGATGCCTCCGGTTCTACTTTCGGCGTCTTCCACGGTAACACCTCCGGTGTGCCGCGGGCTCCGGTTACAGGTCGGCCCGCCTGGGCGGGGACGCTGGGTACTGCTACCGGTTGCGGTGGTAGCAGGCCTAGTGGCGGGGTCACGGCCTCCGGGACGGGTGGCGAGGGAGGCAACGGGGGAAGAGGGCTTGGACCGGGCCCCACAGCCGCGATGACCGGCCCTTCAAGGGCATCGGGACGTGGGTCACTCACCCTCCCTTTCTCCGCCTCCTCCTCGCGTCTCCGCACGGTGGCTACAAGGTCCGCCATGTCGGCCTCCCACTCCTCCATGAGGAGCTGCATCCTGACCTGCAGCCTTTGATAGAGCTGCGCGGTTCGGATCTCCACCCACGCCGCGGTTCCAGGCGCGGGGGCTACGGTGTCGCGGGACGGCATCCACATGATGGCTTCACTGTTTGCTTCCAGGAACGGTCTGCTTGCAAGGTCCTGGCGTCCCTGCTTTTATAGCGGCGACTACATGCCGCCAGCCGCCATCGCGTCCCCCTTAGCTCTTTCCGGCCGCTCCTCTCTCGGGGCGGGGTCTTGGCCTTCGCGCCTCTACTGCTCGAGAAGACGCTCGAGCGGGAACTTTTCGCGCCAAAGATGGCGGCTTCTGAAATTTTTCTGCCGGATACCTCCGGCGGTAACAAGGCGCACCTCTACCAGACGGCAGAGCGGTAAGATCCTGTTCGTGACGCCAAGTTGTCGCGGGCGGGGAGGAGGGTGTCGGCACACTACGCTCACCCCTTCTGCTCGGGTCCGGCAGCTGCTCAGTGGTGGCTCGAGCTGTGGGCCGGATCCCGGGGTTTCTCGAGCGACACTCCTCGCCCGTGAGTGAAAGGGGGATTGTTGTGGTTGGGTGTGGGGGAATTGTTATAGTTCGTGACGCCACCCACGGTTGTGGTGATTTCACCACCGCTGCTCAATTCGGGGATCCCGGGGATGGTGATGCGGAGCAGCCAGGTGTTGTGTTGCCCCTCCGTGGGTAGGGGTTGGTGATCCCGGGGCCCGGTGGTGGAGAAGGAGGTGCGGGGCCTGGTGGGCGCAGGGACGCGGGGGCAGCGCTGTGCCTTGCGGCACTGTGGTACTCACTCAGCCTGAGACACGGACACAGTTTGTACGGTAAACCAACGGCTGGTAGGACGGCCCCACAGACGGCTGCACCTGCACTCCCGGTAGGTGACGGTGACGTCTCTCTTCCTTGCACCTGTGTTGTCTGATGGTAGCGGTGGATTCCCTCCGGTTACCCGCTCCCCGACTGCAATCTGGGCCGGAGGAGCTCTACACTTTGCCCGCAGGCGCTGGCCCTGGGGAAACTGGTGCCCTGGCAGTGGCGGTGTCTCCCCGGTAATGGTTGGGCTGTTGCCGTCAATCGGGACTTGGTTGTTGGGGGATCTGCGTCCCCGTCACTGACAGATTCGGCAAATTTGGCGACTCCTTGCCTTGCCGGGGTCCGAGAGGCCCCTGCCCTGGTGCTGACTGTCCTTCGGAACACTGCTCCAGACCACCGGGCACACAGCCAACGGGGTCCTTCCAGGAACTTCCAAACGGTCCCCCTCCAGACAGTCACCGCCGTCGCTGACCTTGCTGTTCTGGCCCTACACAGAGCTGGACCCTTCAGGCTTTCTTTCCTTCTGTCACTTTCTTACTTTCACTTAGCTGTTTACTTTCCACTTAGCTCCACTCCTGCTCCTCCCTGAGCTATCTTTACTCTTGCCCTGCCTGGGCTACTCTGCTGTTCACTCAAGCTCGTCCCTGAGCTGACTGCCTGGTTACTTCCTGCCTCCAGAGCTGTGAGCTCCTTGGTGGGCGGAGCCAACCGCCTGGCCCACCCCCTGGTGTGCATCAACAGACTCCTGGAGGAAGGCAACAAGGATTTGTGGTTAGCATAGATGTGCCTACCTGGAGTGTGGGGTGTGGTGGTGTTGTGACCTGTGTCTCCTGGCTTGCCCAGGGCGACACAAGGGCAGTGAGGGTGAGCTGCTGGTTGTTGTTAGAGGTCATCACTTCCCCCTTTCCCTATAAGGTATTCCTTTCCCCTTCCCCTTGTATTGTACTATACGACCGGTATTGCGTCTATCCCTGTCCATGACATTCTCTTGCTATTTCTATTGCCGAACTGTGAGCTATGATAAACTTTCAGTATCTGAAAACCACCCTAAAATGACTGCTGTATTCCCTGCTAAGGCTTTTATATATACGGTGATAGTTCCTCTGAATAGCTGTCTTATACCATTTGATGTAATAGTTGCAAGGCATTATGGTCATGTCCTCTCAGTTGCAGCAGAGGTCATGTCTAGTGATGGACGAACCTGAACTGTAAACTCTGGGATTTGTTCCGGTCACCTAGTGTCTGTACACGGACCCCGAACACGGACTTCTCAGGGAAGTCCATGTTACTGTTCAGGTTTGGCCACCTAGATAAAACATTTTTTTTAAAAGGAAGCAAAATGGGGATTAAAGCGGGACAATTATACTTACTGAGTTTCCACACGGCTGTCACACTGCTTCTGTGTCCGCTCATTATAGCTTATGAATATTCACTGCTTCCCCGCCCACTCTCTCTGACATCATCTGTGATTGGTTGCAGTCACATTGCAAGCATGCAGGCCTTTTGTGACTAGTTACCCTCATACTATCTGTGGCCCGCATGATTACCATGAAGTGCCCATACGTCATAGGTCGAGAAGCCATTCCCAACCATGATGTATTGGTAAGTCATAGGTCATGAAAAGGTTAAAAAAAATGCAAACGTTTAAATAACCCCCCATTTTGCGTCATTACAAATAAAACATTTTTTATCTATTTATTTATTTTTTATTTATTTTTTTTAAATACACATATTTGGTATCTCTGCCTTCAGAAATGTTCCAGCTATCAAAATATAAAATAAATTAACCTGATTGCTAAACAGCATAATCAGAATAAAAATCAAAAACCAGAATTACATTTTTTTTTTACGCAGCCACAAGATTGCAATAAAAGGCAATCAAAACATCATATCTACCCCAAAATGGTATCAGTTAAAATGTCAGCTCAGGACGCAAAGAGTAAGCTCTCACACACAGCCTCTGATCCCCAAAAAATGAGAATGATATGGGTCTTGAAAAATGGGGACAAAAGCTAAATGTTTTTTTTTGTTTTCTTTTTTTTTGGTTTTCTTACAAATTTCAGATTTTTTTTTTCACCACTTCAATAAAAAAACTATATGTTTGGTATCTACATACTCGTATTGACCTGAGGAATCATTCTACGAGGTCAGTTTTACCATATATTGACATGGTAAATAACTCCAAAAACCATTGTGGAATTGCACTTTTTTTTGCAATTTCACCACACTTGGTATTATTTCCCCATTTTCCAGTACAATATATGTCAGAATGAATAGTGTCAGTCAAAAGCACAACTCGTCCTACAAAAGACAAGTCCTCATACAGCTATATTAACAGAAAAATAAAAATGGTATGGCTCTTGGAAGAAAGGGAGGAAAAAATTGAAAATGGCCACGGAGTGAAGGGGTAAAAAGGGTTTTCATCCCCTTTCTTATATTAAACCTATGGCTGAGTGTAACCAGACAAATTGCTCCACCAACTAGAAATGGCCATGCACCACCATCCATGCATGGCCGTTCTTAGTTGGTGGAGCGATTTGTCTGGTTAATTCCGATAAAGAACGAGATTCCGGCATGCTAAATAGCACGTGAGTCCAGCTTCTTGGAGGGACAAGTAGTGCTCAGCCACATGAGATCGAGCAATAACAGGTCTGCTATGGCTGAGTGTGTATAGAAATTTTTTTTTCACATACGCATGAATACCCCACCGCTAATGATTGGCTGCAGCAGTCAAGTGCAGACCTAGTCTACAAAAAAAATTGAACAGAGCAGAGGGAAATACAGCCAGCGGGAAGAAGGCTCAATGGCGAGCTCTATGGTTATAACTATGTGTTATTTGTACCTATAAAACTTTCTGAACATACCTTAATTATAAGAAAGAGGTGGAAAAACTTTTTTTTCCCACTTATTTAACTTTCTATTCAGTACTTCCATGTCTATTTGTCTTAATAATATTGGTTAAAAAGTAAATATGCAGCACATTATAACCAATGTCCTAATTCATCATTTTGACATGAAATCCCTATTGAACTCTTATTTACCCAGTTGAGTTGCTGATGGCACTTAGGGCAATATGCCACCATGTAATTTGGAATAGATATTGGAAGGTATTTTATAATATCTTTAAAATATAAAGTAAAATCTCTATGCCTTCCAGTATAAATAATATGACTGGCCTATTAAGTGTTCCATTTGCTTATAAAGGGGAGGATCTAAAAATAACGGTAGTCTACGGTAAATTTGGTCATTTTATCTACAGACGTGAAGATGCCCTAAACAGATATTGGCTTTACTGTGGGAAATCTCGTAATGGTAGTTTCCGTTTTAAAACACCATCATTTTGTTATGTGTGGAAAACATCCAGACATTGGACAATCTTGTATATATAGCTTGGCCAAGAAAAAGCCCTTCGAGTTAATGAGTAAAGGGCATAAGAATACACCAACTTGTCACATCTTCCCAGTTTTTAGATTGCAAAGCAAGGTACTTTATAAAACATGAGGGAGAAGTCTGCAGCTGAGAAAACATATCACACTCGACAAGGAATAATACTGCCGTCCAGCGAACTGCCTGAAACCCTCCAAAGGAAACAAAATCATGGGCTGGCATTAAGTGTAGAAACAGAAACTCTACACAGCTTTGAACTACTGAACCTTTTCACAAGACATGTCTGCTCTCAGCTCATTCTTTAAATTTTACACCAAAATATTAAGAAGTCAGGATGGAACTTAAGTATGTTGCCTATAGGTCCACTTAAAAGGCACCGGCTCAATCAATTTCCATTTTACAAGTGGTAGTTATTTTCCTTAATTCACCCTTCAAAGTTTAGAAACCATTTTTATTCATATTTATTCTGTAGAATAAAAATAAAATGTGACATTTTTGTTTAATGTAGAAAATAAGTACCTTATATACTTAAGTATAAGCCGAGCTTTTCAGACCATTTCTTTATGCTGAAAACTCTCTCTCGGCTTATACTCATGTGAGGTTCCCATAAAACAATTCTTCTCACCTATCCTCTGTTCCCACGGTGTCCTCTTACCTGCTTCTTGCAGTCCGCAGGCACATAGACCCCTCGATTATTGCGTCTGGTGCACAGAGCCACTGCTGCAGGCTGCCGACTTGGCTATACTTCAGCTGAATGCTTTGCGGCCCTGTAAAGCATTCAACTGCAATAAAGCGATGACAGCAGCAGCGGCCCCGTGTACAGGATGCACTCATGGAGGAGTCTATGTGCCTGTGAACTGCAAGAAGCCTTTTTTTGATGTGCACACCTAGTGCACGGGGCCGCTGCTGCAGGCTGCCATCATGGCTTTACTGCAGTTGAATGCTTTACGGCACCGTAAAGCTTTCAACTGAAGTAAAGCCATGACAGCAGCGTGCAGCGGCGGCTCTCTGCACTTGACACGATCATTCAGGGGTCTATGTGCTTGCGGACAGCAAGAAGCAGGTAAGAGGACACTGCGGGAATGGTGGAGTGGTGAAAATATTTTTTTTGTCTGTAAACAACAGTATAATAGAGAACAAGAAGTGAACATTACTAAATGATGGGCACATTGCTGCCGTGCAGATTACTAAACAATAGGCACATTACTATGGGGAAAAGAATGGGGCACATTACTACAAGGGTGGGGACAAGGATGGGGCACATTACTATAGAGCGGAAGGATTGGCACAGTACATTTTATTGATATCTATTTTATTTTTTTAAATGTTCCAGTAGCTGCTGCATTTCAAACCCTAAACTTATACTTCATTGAATAAAGTTTCCCAGTTTTTTTGTGGTAAAATTAGGGGCCTGGGCTTATACTCGAGTATATACAGTAAATATAAACTCTTTCTAGCTCATAAGTTGAATGAGTTACCATTTCCAACAAGAATACTGAAATTCTGATATCCAAAAAATATGAAAGCTGGGAAAATATCAGACTGGATATGGCGATATGACAAATAACCATTCAAAATTATGTAACCAGACTTTAGAACATTGGAAAATCTCTCTATGTAAAGCCATTTCCATACAGATTGCGGGAAAGATTTTTGTATTGTCTTGATGTTCACATGGCTGGGGCAAATTATTTGTCAGAACCCAATGAGGTTATGAAAGATATGTTTCTATCTATTGTGAGACTCATGTGGGATTAGTGGATGAGGGCAGGTATATCTCACCCCGGTATCGGTCCTATGTGACTTAGCCTGGCCAGGATCACCTGGCTACTAATGGATTAATGGGAGGTGAAGGACGGAGGTAAAAGGAATCTGGGAAGTTGGGGGAGGGTCTCCATCTGGGAACACAGTAAGCCTGTCTGTGTAGGAGACACTTGTGAGGAGCAGTGCCTGATGTTTGTATGGTGTAGCTGGAAGGGAGAAGCCCTCCAGTTGGTAGTTAGGATATCATCCTGTATAGTTAGCGCCGGACAGGCAAGGATTTATTTTGTTGGTGTTTTTTTTCTTTTTGTTTATGCTTCACTGCAATAAACCTGACCAAGCGTCAGTTACACCTTGAATTCGGCTGTCTGCCTGAGGTGAATACGTGCCCTTTGAACCCAGCAAAGGCGATCCCGGAGCGTGTTATCACACTATAACAAAAGACTTTAACTTTAATAACCAAAAGGTAAATACTCCTTTAAAGGGAAGGTGTTCTAAGAAAATGACCTATTGTTTAAAACAGATTTGTATGTTAAATGTATTTTTTAAATTTTTATAACATTTTTGCAATTTTTCATATTATTACCTGCAAGAAAAAAAAAATCAGAAATCTTGCAATTTTCTCTCTGGCCACTAAAACTAATGCCATATTTATATTTCCTGCTCTGATCAGATGACTTTTCTCATAATTATCACAGATAGCATTAAAATGAAACACCCTCTCCCTATATATACAGTAGTATAACAAAAATGAGTACACTCCATGCATTTTTGAAAATATTTTATTATATCTTTTCATGGGACAACACTGAAGATAGAACCTTTTGATACAATGTAAAGTAGTCAGTGTACAGCTTGTTTAAGAGTGTAAATTTGGTGTGCTCTCTAAATAGCTCAACATACAATCATTAATGAACACTACGTATCCTTTGCTGTACATATAAAAAGCCATAGAACTTAGTACAGTTATACACAACAAAAAAGAAAAGTATAAGGCCTAAAATAATTTTTATTAAACATATTAAAATCAAAAAATTGCAAACAACATTTATAAATGGTGGTACATGTACAAGGAGTAGACAGAAAAACCACAAAAGAATTACAATTGTATATATACTAATTTGTCCCTACCTGACAGTGGAGGTTGGTGCCCTAAAATCACATAATGGTGCCCCTGACTCGTGAATGGCTGACCCTGAGTGTTCTTAAGTGCGCCATAAGCTACAAACCAAGTGTAACACAAAAACAATTTTGAACATAAAGGAAGAGCACACAGGCACAGTGCTAGGAACTTGCAAACACAGTCATAAAGTAATTACATAATAAAAGAAATCAAAAGGAATAGTATCAGCCCCTTAAAATATAATAACAAGTTAGTTATAGAGGACAAACAAAAGACTGAGATATTAAATAGGCATTTCTCATCTGTGTTCACCAAGGAACTGACTGTACCAGGGATCATTCAACAAGTGAAAAATCAAAGTTCACCACCCGCTATAATTAATTTAACACAAGAAGAAAAACGCCTATGTCTGAGTAAATTAAACATTGACAAATCCCCAGGGCCAAATGGCATTCAACAATGAATATTGAGGGAAATGAGCTCCGTAATCGACAGACCACTGTATCTCATCTTTTTAGACTGGCTTGTAACAGGGTTGGTGCCTCAGGATTGGAGGAAAGCTGATGTGGTACCGATATTTAAGAAAGGTAAGAGGGTAGATCCAGGCAACTACCGTCCAGTATGTCTGACATTAGTAGTACGCAAAGTTTTTATGGGCATTTTCACCAATTTTTTTTCTTCATTTTTTTGAGGGAAAAATCCGCAGCGTGCGCACAGCTATTTTTTTTCTCATAGGATTTGCTGGGAAATGTCTGCACAAAGATTGCAGACATTTCTCAAGAAATTTCAGTAGCAAATCCGCAGGCAAAATTGCGGGTAAAACGGCCTAGTGCGCACATAGCCTAAGGCCACATCTAGAATATGTGATCCAGTTTTGGGCTCCACATTTTAAAAAGGACATTCAGAAGTTAGAGGCAGTTCAAAGGTGGGCAACTAGCCTACTACAAGGAAAGGAAGGCCTCCCATATGATGAGAGGTTGAAAAAGTTAGATATGTTTAGCTTAGAAAAAGACGTCTCAGAGGAGATCTCATTTATTTGTTTAAATACATGTGTGGTCAATATAAAGGATTGGCTCATGACGTATTTCTTCCAAAGACAATACTAAGGACCAGGGGGCATACACTGAGAGTGGAAGAAAAGCGATCCTGGCAGCTAAATAGGAAAGGGTTCTTTACAGTTAGAGCAGTCAGACTGTGGAATGCCCTACCACAAAAGGTAGTAATGGCAGATACTATAACTGCCTTTAAAAAAGGGCTGGATGATTTCCTCAGTACACACAACATTGTTGGTTATAAATGACTACGTGACCAAATGTAGAACTGGTGGAGGAAGGTTGAACTAGATGGACCTAGGTCTTTTTTTCAACCTAAGTAACTATGTAACTATGAATAACTGAATTCATGGAAACTCATACTGTGTTTGGTGAACTGGGGATACATCATACTGTGTGTTGAAGAATGTACTGCCATGAGGCTTCATACTGTGTATGAGAGAGTGTACTGTGGAGGTCAAACTGTGTTCAGGGGAATGGATTGTGGAGGAGTATTATACTGTGTGTGGAGTAATGTATTATGTGAAGGACATCATACAGTGTGTAGGGGTATAAACATTGTGTGCAGAACTATTAGGCAAGTTGTATTTTAGAGGATTTTTTTATTATTGATCAACAACTATGTTCTCAATCTACCCAAAAGACTCATAAATATCAAAGCTTAATATTTGTGGAAGTTGCAGTGGTTTTTTTTTAGATTTGGCTATCTTAGGAGGATATCTGTTTGAGCAGGTAACTATTACTGTGCAGAATTAGTTGGCAACTTAATAAAAACCAAATATATTCCCATCTCACTTGTTTATTTTCACCAGGTAAAGCAATATAACTGCACAAAATTTAGAAATAAACATTTCTGACATGCAAAAACAAAACCCCAAAAAATTAGTAACCAATATAGCAAGCTTTCTTTATAATGACACTCAACAGCCTACCATCTATAGATTCTGTCAGTTGCTTGATCTGTTTACGATCAACATTGCGTGCAGCTGCCACCACAGCCTCCCAGACACTGTTCCGAGAGGTGTACTGTTTTCCCTCCCTGTAGATCTTACATTTTATGAGGGACCACAGGTTCTCTATGGGGTTCAGATCAGGTGAACAAGGGGGCCATGTCATTATTTTTTAATCTTTTAGAGCTTTACTGGCCAGCCACGCTGTGGAGTAGTTGGATGGATGTGATGGAGCATTGTCCTGCATGAAAATCATGTTTCTCTTGAACGATACCGACTTCTTCCTGGACCACTGCTTGAAGAAGTTGTCTTCCAGAAACTGGCAGTAGGTCTGGGAGTTGAGCTTCACTCCATCCTCAACCCAAAAAGGTCCCACAATTTCATCATTGATGATACCAGCCCATACCAGTACCCCACCTCCACTTTGCTGGCGTCTGAGCTGGAGTGGAGCTCTCTGCCCTTTACTGATCCAGCCTCTGGCCCATCCATCTGGCCCATCAAGAGTCACTCTCATTTCATCAGTCCATAAAACCTTTGAAAAATCAGTCTTAAGATATTTCTTGGCCTAGTCTTGACGTTTTATCTTATGTTTCTTGTTCAAAGGTGGTCGTTTTTCAGGCTTCCTTACCTTGGCCATGTCCCTGAGTATGGCACACCTTGTACTTTTTGATACTCCAGTAACGTTGCAGCTCTGAAATATGTCCAAACAGGTGGCAAATTGCATCTTGGCAGCTTCACGCTTGATTTTCCTCAATTCATGGGCAGTTATTTTGCGCCTTTTTTGCCCAACACGCTTCTTGCGACCCTTTTGGCTATTTGCCATGAAATGCTTGATTGTTCGGTGATCACGCTTCAAAAGTTTGGCAATTTCAAGACTGCTGCATCCCTCTGCAAGACATCTCAGAATTTTGGACTTTTCAGAGCCCGTCAAATCTCTCTTCTGATCCATTTTGTGAAAGGAAAGGAAGTTGCCTAATAATTAAGCACTAGTGATGAGCGAGCATGCTTGTCACTACTCGGTACTCGCACGAGTATCACTGTACTCGGGCTGCTCGGCGGGGACCGAGTAATCTCGCGATACTCGTGCTTTACTCGTGGTCTTCATTTCTGCATGTTGGCGCTCTTTTGAGAGCCAGCCCTCATGCAGGGATTGGCTGGCAGACCACTGCAATGCCACAGCCCTGTTAGTTGTGGAATTGCAGTGATTGGCCGGCCTGCACAGCGTCACCGAGCCTTTATATAGGCCGGCGCGCTGTGCTCTGCTCACAGCTATTCTGACAGTGAGTGTAGGGAGAGTGTCGCTGATTCAGGGAAAGCTTTGCGGCCCTTTATAGCTTTTTCAGTTGCAGGGCTGCAAACAGTGTGACCAAAAGTCCTTCTCAGGACTATTCTAGTTGTATACAGGCAGGCAGGGTATAGCCAGGTCGGCGTACAGTAGCAGAGTCCTTCTCAGGACTATTGTTGCTATATACAGGCAGGGTATAGCCAGGTCTGAATACAGGCTAGTGACCAAAAGAGTCCTTGTCAGGACTATTGTAGCAGTATACAGGCAGGCAGGCAGGCAGGGTAGTGGTGACCGTATACCAGCCTTCATATCTGGGGCTGGTGTACACAGTGTAAAACAGTCCAGATAGTGTCTGACTTGTCTGTACTGTAATTGTCGCTCCCCAAAAAAACCTGTTAGGTTATTATTGCGTCCGTGCTTGGTTTTTAAAACCGCACGTGTGTGCCTGTTGGTGGCAGCGTACAGGTGCACTGGTGTGCGTTTTTACCAAACTATTATATAACGCACAAGTGTAGTGTATAATACACGTCAGTCAGCAGTGGCTGATAGTGTCAGAGTTCTTAATTTTTGCTCCTAAAACCTGTGTTAGGTTCTTAGTGCGTCCGTGCTTGCATTTAAAAACCGCACGTGTGTGCCTGTCGGTGGCAGCGTACAGGTGCACTTGTGTGCAATTTCCAGAAACTTTGATATAACGCACAAGTAGTGAATATACACGTCAGCAGTGCACAGCATTGCAAAATGCGCAAGGGCATTGGCAAGGAACAAGGAAGTGGACGTGATGGTGGTGCAGGCAGAGGCCGAGGTCGTGGGCAAGCTCTAATTTCGCCACAACAAAGGGCCACATCTAGTCGCTCGCACGTCCTGTCCCAAATTCTTGGGGACCGCAGCAGTACACCGCTCTTGAACCAAGACCAGTGTCAACAGGTTGTTAGTTGGATAGCGGATAATGCTTCCAGTCAGATTGGCACCACCACAAACACTCTGTCTTCCACACGGTCAAGTGTCAGTAGCCGTGATACTGCACCGCACATTTCTGAACCTGATCCTCCTTCCTACCACCAGGCTGAGTACACGTCCTCCTCGGACATTAATGATCCCACACTTGGACACTCGGAAGAGCTGTTCACGTTTCCATTCACACATTCTGGCCTCTCGCCAGCTCATATTGAAGTGGGTCATGAGGAGATCGTCTGTACAGATGGCCAAATATTTGAGCAGCCACGTTCTCACGAAGTTGGCAACGTGTCTCAACAAGTGGTGGACGATGATGAGACACAATTGTCAGCAAGTCAGGAGGAGGAGCAGGGTGCGGAAGAGGAAGACGACGTGGTGGATGATCCAGTAACTGACCCAACCTGGCAGGAGGATATGCAGAGCGAGGACAGCAGTGCACAGGGGGAGGGAGGCGTAGCATCACAACAGGCAGTAAGAAGCAGGGTGGTGGCCCCAGGCAGAAGTCAGGCAACCGTTCCCCGGAACAACACGACGACACAAGGTGCCTGTAAAAATGTTAGGTCTTCACGAGTCTGGCAGTTTTTTAAGTTGGATCCAGATGATTCAAAAAAGGCCATTTGCAACACCTGCCGTGCCAGCATCAGCAGGGGTACCAAAACTAGCAGCCTGACCACCACCAGCATGATCAGGCACATGTCAGCCAAGCACCCGACTTTGTGGGAAGTACAACAGAGTCGAGGAGCAGTGCTTGCTGATGTCACTGCTACGTCTTCGCTGGTTGTGCATGCGAGCCAATCCTCTGTCCATGCTGCCTGCGAACAAGCCTCCTCCACTCCTGCACCTGCAGTTGCCTACGCAGAAAGAACACCATCATCAAGCACGTCCTTGTCCCAGCGCAGCGTTCAGTTATCCATTCAGCAAACCTTTGAACGCAGGCGCAAATACACTGCCAACACCCCACATGCCACAGTTCTAAATGCTAACATTTCGCGACTGCTTGCGCTGGAAATGTTGCCTTTTAGGCTGGTGGAGACAGAAGCATTCCGTGACCTGATGGCGGCAGCTGTCCCACGTTACTCGGTCCCCAGCCGCCACTATTTCTCCCGGTGTGCCGTCCCCGCGTTGCATAACCACGTGTCACAAAACATCACACGTGCCCTGAACAACGCTGTTTCACCCAAGGTCCACCTAACCACAGACACGTGGACAAGTGCTTGTGGGCAAGGCCGCTACATCTCGTTGACGGCACACTGGGTTAATATTGTGGAAGCTGGGACCCAGTCTGAGCGAGGGACGGAACACGTCCTTCCCACACCAAGGTTTGCAGGCCCTACCTCAGTCAGTGTTTCACCCACACTCTACAGCTCCGGAATGTCATGCTCTTCAGCCTCCTCCTCCTCCTGCGCATCCTCATCCACTGTGCCCTCCACACCAGTCACAAGCTGGAAGCACTGCAGCACTGCCTCGGCGAAGCGGCAACAGGCTGTGCTGAAGCTAATCTGCATAGGTGACAAACCCCACAATGCAGAAGAGCTGTGGACAGCTCTGAAACAGCAGGCAGATCACTGGCTCACACCTCTGAACCTAAAGCCAGGAAAGGTCGTTTGTGACAATGGCCGGAACCTGGTGGCGGCTTTGAGGCGAGGCCAGCTGACACATGTTCCATGCGTGGCCCATGTGCTCAACCTCGTGGTTCAGCGGTTTATAAAGTCATACCCAGAGCTGTCTGATCTGCTGGTAAAAGTTCGCCGCCTGTCTGCACATTTTCGAAAGTCACCTACTGCTTCAGCCGGCCTTGCCGGCTTTCAGCGCCGTTTGCATCTTCCGGCTCACAGACTGGTGTGTGATGTCCCCACGCGTTGGAATTCAACTCTGCACATGTTGGTCAGGATATGTGAGCAGAAGAGGGCAGTTGTTGAGTACCTGCATCACCTAAGCCGTCGGGAAATGGGTCAAACTCCACACATAACACCTGAGGAGTGGAGATGGATGTCAGACCTATGTACCATCCTCCAAAACTTTGAGGACTCCACCAAGATGGTGAGTGGTGATGACGCCATTATTAGCGTCACCATACCGCTACTCTGCCTTCTAAAACGGTCCCTGCTGAAAAACAAACATGATGCATTGCAGGCGGAGCGCGATGAGTTGCAGCAAGAAACAGTAGTGGGTGTGGGTGATAACACACAGCCCAGCCTCGTCTCATCACAACGTGCAGTGGAGGACTATGACGAGGAGGAGGATGAAGACATGGAGCAACTCTCCGGCCAAATTGAGGATATGACATGCACACCAGTCATATCCTCGATTCAGCGTGGCTGGCCAGAGGACAGGGTAGATGAGGAGGAGGAGGAGGAGGAGGAGGAGGAGGACAGCATGTTCAGTCATCTTGTTGGTCAGGCTACTGAAGTCCTGGCTGTTAAGAGTCTGGCGCACATGGCTGACTTTATGGTAAGCTGCCTGTCTCGTGACCCTCGCGTTAAGAACATCTTGGCCGACAATCATTACTGGTTGGTAACACTGTTAGACCCATGCTACAAGGAGAACTTTTTGTCTCTTATTCCCGTGGAGGAGAGGTCAACCAAAATGCAGCAGTTTCGGAAGGCCATACTCACGGAAGTAGGCAAAGCATTCCCCTCACAAAACGCTAGCGGCATAGGTCAGGAATCAGTGGACAACCGAGGCGTACAGCCGAGAGAGGCACAAGTCCAATCCGCCAGAGGTAGGGGAACAGTCTTTAAGATGTGGGACAGTTTTCTCAGCCCCTCACGTACCAAAGCCCCTGAGGTGCGGGGTAGTGCCACAAGAAATCCTAAGTTTGCCCAGATGCTGAAGGAGTACCTTGCAGATCGAACAACTGTACTCCGACATTCCTCTGTGCCTTACAATTATTGGGTATCCAAGCTGGACACGTGGCATGAATTGGCTCTCTACGCCTTGGAAGTCCTGGCCTGCCCTGCTGCTAGCGTTTTGTCAGAGCGTGTTTTTAGTGCCGCAGGTGGAATCATTACAGATAAACGCACCCGCCTGTCAACTGAAAATGCTGACAGGCTGACTCTGATAAAGATGAACAAGGGTTGGATTGGGCCAGACTTCACCACACCACCAGCAAATGAGAGCGGAATTTAAAGTTTGCCATGTACCTCCACTCACCCATGGGTACACTTCTCGACTTTGGATAATCGCTGGACTGCTCCTCCTTCTCCTCATGCGCCATCATGATGACCGTTACAATAGTTAGGTCTTTGTTTCAGGTATACCCCCAGTGGTAAATTTTTTCGCCCATTCTTTGCAGAATGGACATTACAACGACAGGAGACCCGCTCCTTTGCAATGGGAACAATGTTTTGAGGCCCTCATGCACGTCTCTACCCAGGGACAACGTGGAGCCTCCCAATTTTTGGCTGCCCTGCCTAAGGGCTATACTGAAATACACCCACTTCCTTAAAATGGACACTTAATGTTTTGAGGCCCTCATGCACGTCTCTACCCAGGGACAATGTGGAGCCTCCCAATTTTTGGCTGCCCTGCCTAAGGGCTATACTGAAATAGACCCACTTCCTTAAAATGGACACTTAATGTTTTGAGGCCCTCATGCACGTCTCTACCCAGGGACAATGTGGAGCCTCCCAATTTTTGGCTGCCCTGCCTAAGGGCTATACTGAAATACACCCACTTCCTTAAAATGGACACTTAATGTTTTGAGGCCATCATGCACGTCTCTACCCAGGGACAATGTGGAGCCTCCCAATTTTTGGCTGCCCTGGCAAAGGGCTATACTGAAATACACCCACTTCCTTAAAATGGACACTTAATGTTTTGAGGCCCTCATGCACGTCTCTACCCAGGGACAATGTGGAGCCTCCCAATTTTTGGCTGCCCTGCCTAAGGGCTATACTGAAATACACCCACTTCCTTAAAATGGACACTTAATGTTTTGAGGCCATCATGCACGTCTCTACCCAGGGAGAACGTGGAGCCTCCCAATTTTTGGCTGCCCTGGCAAAGGGCTATACTGAAATAGACCCACTTCCTTACAATGGGCACTTCAGGTTTACAGGCCATAATGCACGGCTCTATCCAGGGACAATGTGGAGCCTCCCAATTTTTGGCTGCCCTGGCAAAGGGCTATACTGAAATAGACCCACTTCCTTAAAATGGACACTTAATGTTTTGAGGCCCTCATGCACGTCTCTACCCAGGGACAATGTGGAGCCTCCCAATTTTTGGCTGCCCTGCCTAAGGGCTATACTGAAATACACCCACTTCCTTAAAATGGACACTTAATGTTTTGAGGCCATCATGCACGTCTCTACCCAGGGACAATGTGGAGCCTCCCAATTTTTGGCTGCCCTGGCAAAGGGCTATACTGAAATACACCCACTTCCTTAAAATGGACACTTAATGTTTTGAGGCCCTCATGCACGTCTCTACCCAGGGACAATGTGGAGCCTCCCAATTTTTGGCTGCCCTGCCTAAGGGCTATACTGAAATACACCCACTTCCTTAAAATGGACACTTAATGTTTTGAGGCCATCATGCACGTCTCTACCCAGGGACAACGTGGAGCCTCCCAATTTTTGGCTGCCCTGGCAAAGGGCTATACTGAAATAGACCCACTTCCTTACAATGGGCACTTCAGGTTTAAAGGCCATCATGCACGTCTCTATCCAGGGACAATGTGGAGCCTCCCAATTTTTGGCTGCCCTGCCTAAGGGCTATACTATAATACACCCACTTCCTGACAATGGACACTTAATGTTTTGAGGCCCTCATGCACGTCTGTATGCAGGGGCATTGGTGAACCTCACAATTTTGGACTGCCCTGGCAAAGGAAAATACTACAAAGACTCACTTCCTCAAAATGGGCACATTAGACTCAAGAGGCCTTCATGTACGTCTCTTCTCAGGGACATCGGAGTGCCACACAATGTTTTCACGTAAAATCTTTCATGTATTAATCTCAAAAAGTAACATACACCAGATCTATCTCACTATTGGGTATGTGCCCTTAACATTTCCGCCATGAAAAATCATTTTGGGGTCATTTTGGAAGGTTTTCTGGTGAGTCCGTAAAAATGGCGTAAAACGCGGACAAAATTGTTCACAGCTGTGACTTTTGAGTGATAAATGCTTCAAGGGGTCTTCCCCATGCTGTTGCCATGTCATTTGAGCACTCTTCTGAGACTTTTGTGCCATTTTTAGGGTTTCTCCATGCTGCCGGGAGGTCATTTCACAAAAATACTCGGGTCTCCCATAGGATAACATTGGGCTCGTTGCTCGGGCCGAGTACACGAGTATCTTGGGAGGCTCGGCCCGAGCTTCGAGCACCCGAGCTTTTTAGTACTCGCTCATCACTATTAAGCACATCTTATATATGGTATTGATGTCATTACACGACACCCCTCCTCATTACAGAGATGCACATCACCTGATTAAGTTAATTGGTAGTTTGCTCTCATGCCTATACAGCTTGGACTAGGACAACATGTATAAAAAGTATCATGTGATCAAAATACTCATTTGCCTAATAATTGTGCACACAGTGTACTATTGAGGGATCATATTGTATGTGGGAGAATGTAGTTTGGGGCCATTATACTATGTGTAGGGGAATTTACTGTGGCAGCATTATGTGTGTGAGGGGGATGTGGGGACACCATACAGTGTGTCATAGATACTGTGGAGGGTAGCAAAAATGGTACACTACTGTAAAGATGAGCGATGTTCGATTCGAACTGTTCGCCAATTTCAAATTTGAGCACACACACACAACGAAAAATCCTTTACTTGGAATAAAAGACAAAAAAATACCCACATTTACCTCTTTATTAATCCCCAAACAACAATCCAGGTCCAAAGTAATCCACACGACGCTTGCAGCTCTGCTACATGAAGCTGACAGGGAGCGCCGTAGAACACGAGCGCTCTGTGTCAGCTCCACGCAGCAACTGAAGTGAGCCGCGCTGTGACCGGGGACTTCACTCAGGTAATGCCTGCATGTGATCTCTCTCTCTGTCACCGGAGACTTCACTCAGGTAGTGCCTGCATGTGATCTCTCTCTCTCTCTTTCTCTTTCTCTCTCTTTCTCCCTCTCTCTCCTCTTTGTAGCTGAATAATCCACTTCTAGATTCTCTACTGCAATACAGAGGTCAAGATTACCAAATCTTCCTATGCTTTTCATTCTATGCAGTGGCTCAATGGGTAGAGCTGCTGCCTAAGGAGATTTAGGTCATGAGTTCGAGTCCCGGCCGTCCCGGTAAAGAATTTAATTTATTTATAATTTTAAATTATAATTATTATTTATTTATCATTATAATTTAATTTAATTATGTACTCAGGGAAGGAGCTGGAAATCAGCTGTGAGCAGCGGGACACACCACTAAAATCGGAGCAGTTCACAGAATGAGGCTGCATTGCTCTCTCCTCTCTCTCCTCTCTCTCGTCTCCCTCTCTTCTCTCTCTCTCTTCTCTCTCCTCTCTCTCTTCTCTCTCTTCTCTCTCTCTCTCTCCTCTTTCTCTCTCTTCTCTCTCTCTCTTTTCTCTCTCTCTCTCCCTCTCTTTCTCTCCTCTTCTCTCTCTCCTTTCTTATCTATCTCTCTTCTCTCTCTTCTCTTTTCTCTCTCTTTTCTCTCTCTCAGACCTGGCGAGGATTAGCTGATGCAGTCACCTGACGGAATCAGCTGACACTATAAGTCGAGCGGTGAGGCCGGCTTCTTACCGCCCGGCCGGCTAAATTATCAGCTGATGCTGTCGGACAGGAGTCTGCACAGAAGTGGGTAGTTTGTTTTTTATATGTTTTTTGCACTGATGCATCAGCTGATTGTATAAAAGTCGTTTATACAATCAGCTGCTGTGTCATGTGATTCAGGCCCTTGAACCTGACACATCATCTGATCACTTTGCTTCCAGCAAACCGATCTGATGATATTGGATCCGGATTGGATGGCGCAGGACCCTTGACCCAGGATTACTGCGGAGGGGGGTTCTTTATTTCAATAAAGATGGAGTCACTAATTGTGTTGTGTTTTATTTCTAATAAAAATATTTTTCTGTGTGTTATGTTTTTTTTATCTGTAGTAGAAATTCATGGTGGTCATGTCTAATATTGGCGTGACACCATGAATTTTGGGCTTAGGGCCAGTTGATAATATACAGCTAGCCCTAATCCCATTATTACCCAGCGAGCCACCCGTCACCAGGGCAGCTGGATGAGTTGGATACAGCGCCAGAAGATAGCACTTCTATGAAAGCGCCATTTTCTGGGGCGGCTGCGGACTGCAATTCACAGCAGGGGTGCCCAGAAAGCTTGGGCACACTGAGCTGCGGATTCCAATTCCCAGCTGCCTATTTGTACCTGGCCGGACACAAAAATTGGGCGAAGCCCACGGCATTTTTTTTTAATTATTTAATGAAATTCATGAAATAATTAAAAAGAAAAAGGGCTTCCCTATATTTTTGGTTCCCAGCTGGGTACAAATAGGCAGCTGGGGGTTGAGGGCAGCCTGTAGCTGCCTGCTGTACCTGGCTAGCATACAAAAACATGGCGAAGCCCACGTAATTTTTTGGGGGGCAAAAACCTCCTGCATACAGTCCTGGATGGATTATGCTGAGCCTTGTAGTTCTGCAGCTGCTGTCTGCTGTCTGTGTGTATGGAGGAGAGCAGACAGCAGCTGCAGATCTACAAGGCTCAGCATCCTCCATCCAGGACTGTATGCTGGAAGGAGAGACAGGGGGAGCAGAATTAAAAGGCTCAGCATGCTCCATTCACTAGTGTATGCAGGAGAGCAGACAGCAGATGCAGAACTACAAGGCTCAGCATACTCCATCCAGGACTGTATGCAGGAGTTTTTTGCCCACCAAAAAAATGATGTGGGCTTCTCCATGTTTTTGTATGCTAGCCAGGTACAGCAGGCAGGTACGGCTGCACCCAACCCCCAGCTGCCTATTTGTACCCGGCTGGGAACTAAAATTATAGGGAAGCCCTTTTTTTAATTATTTCATGAATTTCATGAAATAATTAAAAAAACAAAGAAACGACATGGGCTTCGCCCCATTTTTGTGTCCAGCCAGGTACAACTAAGCAGCTGTGGATTGGAATCCGCAGCACAGTTTGGTCCGAGCTTTCTGGGCTCCTCTGCTGCGAATTGCAGTCTGCAGCCGCCCCAGAAAATGGCGCTTTCATAGAAGCATCATCATCTGGCGCTGTATCCAACTCTATTACTTTATTACCCAGCAGCCCTTAAGCCGGGTGGCTTGCTGGGTAATAAAGGGTTAATACTAGCTTTGTTTTACAAGCTAGTATTAAGCCAGAGATTCTTAATGTCAGGCAAGTTTGACCCGGCCATTAAGAATCTCCAATAAAGGGTTAAAAAAATACACCACACAGAGAAAAAATACTTTAATAGAAATAAATACACAGACACACTTAGAGACTCCATGTTTATTACTCTCTCCATGATCCTGGTCTTCTGTCTTCTTTCTCCTTCAACCCATGCAGCTCTGCTACATCAGACAGCACTGCATGGGAGGAAGACGCTGCTGTTCTCGTGCAGTCTAATCACTCAGTGAGTGAGCAGAGGCTGCGGGTTGTAAGCAGTGACGTCACTGCTGACACCATTGCTATAGTAATCTGACAGGCGGGTTACTATAGCCGCTATTCACTGGCTGTGGCATCCAGTCCCTGCATGTGGACTGACTCTGTAAAGAGCGCTGACATGCAGGAACGGGGAGCCAAGCATGTGCCCAAGCATCTTGCCGGTACACGGAGATGCTCAAACCGAGCACCGCGTACCGGAGAGATGCACTGACAGGACCTATCATGACGTCTAGCCATGTGACCAGTCTGTAGCCAATGAGATAATAGACATGTGACTGGTTACATGCTATGTCGACGTCACGGAAGGTCCTATCATCAGTGTTGCTTACCGGGAGGGCGCAGCGATGATCGGAAGGAAAAGCAGCAGGAGACAGAGTGCAGGACGCGTCACGGGGACCTGTAAGTATAATGGTAATGTTTATTAACTGTATGTGTACATGTATAATGTGTTTGTATGTGCTTGTGTTTACCTGCCATTGTTTTCAATGGGGTTCAAAGATGTTCGTCGAACGTTCGTTGAACGTTCACCGAACTAACCCGCCGTTTGACGAACCGAACTCGAACACTAGGGGGGTGGCTCAACACTACAATATTGTGAGAAATATTTCATTGTAGGTACATCTAAAGGGTACCAAGGGTGCAACGTTAGAGAAGTGGCTTAGTTGTCTTTCCAAGTGGGCATTCAATATGTAATAGCTTTTAGCATACAGTCACTGCTTTACCTGAGGAGTTTCAGACTCTGACCTTGGCAGGTACTCAAAAACATCATCTTTGAAGTATAGACCAAGTTTTGTTTACACCTGGAGGCAACTTTTTGGTTCTGTGCCTATAGTTTCACAGGACCTTTTGATAACCTTTCTAAATTGCCTCTGAGTGTGAATTCTGATGAAAAGTGGAAAAGTTCTATTTTATATTCCTTTAGGCATTAGACATTGTAAGTCACAATAGAGTGTGTGCAAAATGGAACCACAGATTAATATGTGATGTAGTGCATTTTCGGGATAATACTGTAAGATATATGCCAGGTGATGGAAGATACAGTAATTGTATGTTTCTTTCAGGTCTGCATAATAAAATAAACTACACGTTTTGCTTCACACCGGTTGATAAATATGTTATTAAAATATTCAAAATCTGTATGCGGCAGATCTTGAATATGGTGATGTACATAACTACGTAAGACTCCTTCAGATGGAATTTTTTTCTCATATATAAAAGAAACATATCAGTCTCAATGGGTGTTTGTCGTGAGGAATAAGCTGGGCTCAACTGCAAAGACCTGGTGCTCAGAAAAATGTTTCCATGGGTGTTTGGTCCGTTTTTGCCATCAGTAATTTTTTTTTGTATACTAAAAATAAAATAAAAAATTACATATCTTCTCCATGTGATATCCACTATTTCAACAGACCCATAGACTTGTTTGATGATTTTGAGGCATGTCTTAGATAAAAAAAAAACAGAGGTCGCCTTGCTGTTGGGCTCAGATAAAACTGGCCATTTTTGTGTGCTAAGTATCTAAATTTTTGCATGTTTTTCATAGCAGTAATGCATGTGCAACTATCTCCTTATTGTTAGCTAAAAATCAGGCACTTCTCCATGATTTTTTTGCATATGGTCCACCAAACATGCATGTGCAGCACCATTGACTGTAATGGATACATGTTCTATCTGAGAAAAACATGGATGAAGCAAAAATGATAATAATAATAATAATAATAATGAGAAGAAGAATCTTTTTTTCAATAGCGCCAACATATTCCGCAGTGCTTTACAATTCAGGAGGATCATATACAAACAAATAACAGTTATAGAAAATACAATAATTCGAGGAAAAAAAGACAACCCTGCTTGTGAGAGCTTAAAATCTACAATGAGGTGGGGAGGACAAGGTACAAGTGTTTATTTACAATGGCAATCCAGCCATCTCAAGGAATGGATAGATAATGGCTGCCTAGAACAGTTGGCCGGAACCTTGAGATGCATTTGGGTGCCATGGAGCTTGACTTGGGGTTATGTTCTGAGAATGCGTGGAGGAACTATGTGAATTTAGTTTGGCTAGGGAGTGTGATAGGCCGCCCTAAAAAGATGCGTTTTTAGGGTGCGTCTACAGCTGAGTAAGTTGTGATTCGTCCTAGCTTCTTGGGGTGGAGCGTTCTAGAGGATTGGTGCAGCTCGGAAGAAGTCTTGGATTCGGGAGTGGGAGGTTCAAGTTAGTGTGGATGTTAGTCGAAAGTTATTTGCAGAGCGTAGAGAACATGTGGAGTGATAGACAGAGATGAGGGTGGAGATGTAGGGGTTTGGTGCACTTTGGAGAGCTTTGTGAGTGAGAACAAGCAGTTTGAATTGGATCCTGTGATATATGGGCAGCCAGTGCAATGATTGGCACAGAGCAGAAGCATCCGAGTAGCGGTTAGCTAGATAGTAGTGATGAGCGAGTACCAAAAAGCTCGGGTGCTCGAGGCTCGGGCCGAGCATCCCAAGATACTCGTGTACTCGGCCCGAGCACCGAGCCCAATGTTATCCTATGGGAGACCCGAGTATTTTTCTGAAATGACCCCCGGCAGCATGTAGAAACCCTAAAAATGTCACAAAAGTCTCAGAAGAGTGCTCAAATGACATGGCAACAGCATGGGGAAGACCCCTTGAAGCATTTATCACTCAAAAGTCACAGCTGTGAACAATTTTGTCTGAGTTTTACGCCATTTTTACGGACTCACCAGAAAACCTTCCAAAATGACACCAAAATGAATTTTCATGGCGGAAATGTTAAGGGCACATAGCCAATAGTGAGATAGAGCTGGTGTATGTTACTTTTTGAGAATAATACATGAAAGATTTTACGTAAAACATTGTGTGGCACTCCGATGTCCAAAATGCACGTTTTGTGCTTTTTACTAGCGATGTCGGTCATTTTTTTTTTTCACTCTATCTCCCGTCGGTCGGTCTCGCTCTGTCGGTCTCTCTCTGTCTTGTCTGTCCCCCTCTCACAGTCTGTCGGTCATTCTCCCCCCTCTCTCTTACTTACCGTTCCCCGATCACTGCCGCGGCGCTGCACAGCTGTTCACTAAACTCCGGCGGCTTTTCCTCTTTTGAAAAAGCCGGCCGCTCATTAAACAATCTCGTATTCCTTGCTTTTCGGCGCCTATGATTGGTTGCAGTGAGACACGCCCCCACGCTGAGTGACAGGTGTCTCACTGCACCCAAACACAGCAGCCGGTGGGTGTGTGTATACTGTGCAGTGAAATAAATAATTAAATAATTAAAAAACACGGCGTGCGGTCCCCCCAATTTTAATACCAGCCAGATAAAGCCATACGGCTGAAGGCTGGTATTCTCAGGATGGGGAGCTCCACGTTATGGGGAGCCCCCCAGCCTAACAATATCAGTCAGCAGCCGCCCAGAATTGCCGCATACATTATATGCGACAGTTCTGGGACTGTACCCGGCTCTTCCCGATTTACCCTAGTGCGTTGGCAAATCGGGGTAATAAGGAGTTAATGGCAGCCCATAGCTGCCACTAAATCCTAGATTAATCATGTCAGGCGTCTCCCCGAGATTCCTTCCATGATTAACCTGTAAATTACAGTTAAAAAACACACACACACGAAAAATCCTTTATTAGAAATAAAAAACACTAACAAAGTCCCTCATCACCAATTTATTAACCCCGACAAACCCTCCATGTCCGGCGTATTCCACAGTCCTCCAGCGTCGCATCCAGCTGTGCTGCATGCAGGTGACAGGAGCTACACCTCCGCTCCTACAGAATACACCTCCGCTCCTGTCAGCTTCACACAGCAACTGAAGACAGCCGCGCGATCAGCTGAGCTGTCACTGAGGTTACCTGGATCCAGCGGTGGATGCAGCGGTGGCCGCGGGTAACCTCAGTGACAGCTCAGCTGATCGCGCTACTCACCGCTGCTCCGGTCAGCTCCACGCAGCAACTGAGGTGAGTATAGCGATCAGCTGAGCTGTCACTGAGGTTAATCGCGGCCACTGCTGGATCCACCGCTGGATCCAGTGATAGCGGATAACCTCAGTGACAGCTCAGCTGATCGCGCTACTCACCGCCGCTCCGGTCAGCTCCACGCAGCAACTGAGGTGAGTATAGCGATCAGCTGAGCTGTCACTGAGGTTAATCGCAGCCACCGCTGGATCCAGCGGTGGCCGTGAGTTACCTGACTGACAGCAGCTGATCGCGCTACTCACCTCAGTTGCTGTGTGAAGCTGACAGGAGCGGCGGTGTATTCTGCAGCTCCTGTCACCTGCGTGCAGCAGAGCTGGACGCGACGCTGGAGGACTGTGGAGTACGCCGGACATGGAGGCTTTGTCGGGGTTAATAAATTGGTGATGAGGGACTTTGTTATTGTTTTTTATTTCTAATAAAGGATTTTTCGGGTGTGCGTGTTTTTTAACTGTAATTTACAGATTAGTCATGGAAGGTATCTCGGGGAGACGCCTGACATGATTAATCTAGGATTTAGTGGCAGCTATGGGCTGCCATTAACTCCTTATTACCCCGATTTGCCAACGCACTAGAGTAAATCGGGAAGAGCCGGGTACAGTCCCAGAACTGTCGCATATAATGTATGCGGCAATTCTGGGCGGCTGCTGGCTGATATTGTTAGGCTGGGGGGCTCCCCATAACGTGGAGCTCCCCATCCTGAGAATACCAGCCTTCAGCTGTATGGCTTTATCTGGCTGGTATTAAAATTGGGGGGACCGCACGCCATTTTTTTAAATTATTTATTTATTTATTTTACTACACAGTATAGACACGCCCACCGGCTGCTGTGATTGGGTGCAGTGAGACACCTGTCACTCAGCGTGGGGGCGTGTCTCACTGCAACCAATCATAGGCGCCTGTGGGCAGGGAAAGCAGGGAATATGAGATGGCTGTGTGAAGAGCATAGCGCGCCCGCCGGTATAAAGGCTTGGTCACGCTGTGCGGGCCGGCCAATCACTGCAATTCCACAACTAACAGGGCTGTGGCATTGCAGTGGTCTGCCAGCCAATCCCTGCATGAGGGCTGGCTCTCAAAAGAGCGCCAACATGCAGGGATGAAGACCACGAGTACAGCACGAGTATCGCGAAATTACTCGGTACCCACCGAGTAGCCCGAGTACAGTGAGTATCGTATCGTATCGAGTAGTAACAAGCATACTCGCTCATCACTACTAGATAGGTGACCCTGGCTGCTGCATTAAGGATGGACTGTAGAGAAGAGTCTAGCTAGGGGAGATCAATTCAATTAATAGAGAGTTACAGTAGTCAAGGCGGGAGTGGATCAGGGCCACAGTGAGGGATTTTGTCGTTTCTATTGTGAGAAAGTGGCGGATTCTGGAGATGTTTTTGAGGTGCAAGCGACAGGAGCGGGCAAGAGATTGTATGTGGGAGGTGAAAAACAAAAATCTGAATAAGGCTTAAGGCCTGTTTCACACGTCAGTGAAAACCACTGACGTTTTTCGCTGACGTGTAAAACACGCATATGTCCCTACGTGTGCCGTGATTCGCGGCACACGTGGGTTGTCTAAGTGCAATCTGGGCTCCGTTTCCGTGGCCCGTGATTGCACTTAGAGATTAACTCACCTATGCGCGCTCCCGCTCTCCATGGTGCTGATGGCTCCCACGGTGCAGGATCCGGCCGGCGCTGACCCCCGCAGCAGCTGCTTCCGGGTCGGCTGTGTCGTGCATCATGAATATGCGCGACAGTTATGAGCCGGCTCAGAAGTAGCAAGCTGCACGGGCTGCAGAGGACATCGCTGGAGCCGGGTGAGTAAAAATGATTTTTATTTTAAAAGCACGTTTTTTTCTGGCACGTGTCTCACGGATCACACCACTGCGTGGTCCGTGGGACATTAGTGATGCCAGAAAAAATTGGACATGTCTCCGTGCGGCAATCACGGACACGCGGGTACGCCGCACGGAGACACGTGCAGTGAAAAATCACTGATGTGTGAGCAGACCCATTTATTATAATGGGTCTGCGTATGTCAGTGATTCTGGTACGTTTAAAAAAAAGCACAAACGTACCAGAATCACTGACGTGTGAAAGGGGCCTAACATAGAGAATTCCAATTAGCCCTGTTTAACACATCAGTGAAAAAACAGAGGTGTATCTATTTAGGCTTTCTGGCACCCGGGGCAAGACTTCAGTTTGGTGCCCCCCCATGTGACCAATCATTCATATGTGATTTGCACACTCACAGTCACGTGATGACGAGCTGTTCTTAATATTTTAATTCTCTCAATGTTCAAAGAGAAACATAGGAAGAAAAGCCAGTTGTCACATGCAAGCATGAAAATCTCATATGAGTGGAGTGGCCAAATGATGACTGCTGGAACCAGAAGCAGAGCTGAATCCTGACAGGGAGTATATTACATGCTGTTATGATTGCGCTAGAGTGCTTAATTTTATAAGTATTGGGGTTGTCCAGGTTTGAGATGAAAATCTGCAGTCACTATGTGACTGCAGACTTCTGAATTTTAACAGTGCGCACACTGCCCGCTGTCAGGATTCTCTGATGCCGGCGGTGAGAGTGGGAGGTAATGAAATTGCAAGTATGTAATTTACATATATGTGGTCACGTGCCGAATAGACATGCGTGGCCTTGCTCAAAATGAATTGACTGAGGCTGGTCACGTCAAATCAGAATGTGGGCAAAAAAATAAAAATCGCATACTTGCGCTCACATGACCGTCCATTATTGCCACTGGTACCGGAGAATCCTAAGTGTGCAGAGAATGCTTTGTGAGAATTCAGAAGCCTGTAGTCACCTAGAGTCACTGCAGAATTTAATCTCAAACTTAGACAAGCCCTTTACTGATACAATTAAGCAATGTATCCTAATTCTAAGTTAATGAGTTGTATCAATCTTACAATTTATGAATTGTTACTTGTGTACAGGATCAGAACTAATAACAGCACTAGAACCAGCAGAGGTACAGAAATACATAATTATAACACCCAACAGTACAGAAACACAGCATTACAACCCCCAGCAGTACAGAAATTCATCATCAGAACCACCAGCAGCACAGAAATACATCCATATAACCCCATCAGTTCAGAAACACAGCATCAAAACCCCCATTGGTACAGAAATACATAATCAGAGCCACAAGCAGTACATGGTACAACAATTGTAATGTCAGGTCAGACCCATACACATTTGTATTGCATGAACCTACAACTTCCAGTACATTTAGGGCCGGCTCCAGGTTTTTGTGGGCCCCAGGCAAAACAGTCTCAGTTGGCTCCATACACACACATAGAAACGTCCATATACATATTTAAAGACAAATTCACAAGAATACATCTAAATAGTCATAGTCACACAGTCATATACACTGACATACATACACACACATCATACTAGAGGTTTTAACCCTGCTGTTCTGTTCGCATTTGCTATACACTTGTACTGTTCCCGGTCAATATGACCCGACCTATTAATTCTTGATATTTAGCTACTCTAATTGTTTTATTTGAATACTTTTTTCATTGAAATACTGTATGTGAACATGGTTGATCATAAACAAATGAAAAATTTAAATTCAAACTTAGTTATTTATTTTTTTCATAAAAAGGTTACACAGGCTTTTTGCAATTCTCTTCCATTGTTGACATTCTGCACACAAATAATAAAGAAGCTTTACATTACTATTACTAAAACATGAAATTTAACTTTTTGAAAACAAATCTTATAAATCAACAAATGAAAAATCATAAAAACTTCAACCTTTTTAGAAAGAAAAAAGAAAAAACTGAACATGTTCATGCGTTTTTACACTGAACACAATAATAAGACACATGTCCTTTACACAGATATTTTGAACATCCAGCACATGTCAGATTAGTCTTATTGTCACAGGAAGATGGACAGAAGCTACATCTCTTCCTTTTTTTGCTGGTAGCTGTGCTGGTGGAGGCCGTGGATGTGGAGTCTCTTTCTTGAGCATGCTGGACACTTTTTACAATGGCTGTTGCTCCATCACTTCTGGGGGTCACTTTTCTGCTCTCAATATATGGCCTCACCAGGGATTTTCCCAATTCCTCAAGAAATAATCTTCTTTTATGCAGCTTATTCCAGTTCCAATCGGGGTCGATTTCTCTCCATAAGACAAATGCATTGTATGCAGAAACGTCCAGTATGTTATAAAATAAAATCATTGGCCACCGATTGGTTTTGCGTTTGCATGTATATGTTGATATTGCTTGGTCTAAAGTATCAACTGCTCCCTTTGTGGCATTATAATCCAAAATAATGTCAGGCTTTCTGTCTTCTCTATCACTTACGGCATTGTCATGGTGCATTGTGCTCATTAGAATTACCTGTTTGGTTTTTTTGGAACATAAGAAACAACAGTTGTATTTCCAGAAAATAAAAAGTAGAACTGTACACCTCTCTCTTGCTAAGGATACCTTGCGGTAGTTCAGGTTTATTTTTTCTCATAGTATCCAGCATGGTAAGTTGTTTTTTCTTCAACATCTGGTCTAGTTGATAGGATGTAAAAAAGTTGTCACATGTGACATTTTGTCCTTTTAGTCCATGAGTCAAATCTAGAACAACACGCATACCCTGATTTTTTTCAGGTCTTTCATCAGGGGTTTTTCCTGTATACACCATTTTGAGATGAAATACACATAAAAAACCATAACTTTTGCAGTCAGAAATAATCAGAGACCTGTAGAACAGTATAAAATGCTACGGGTCATATTGACCCGAACAGTACAAGTGTAACAATCAGCATGTAGCAAAAAGTAAACAAAAAAAAAACAAAAACAAAAAAAAAATGTAGAGCTCCACAAATGAGGAGAAGTCAAGGAACCACTAGTTTCAAATCCTGATTAAAAAAAATCTGCAGGGTCTCAAAAATCATTTCGGGTCATATTGACCCGAACAGTACAGCAGGGTTAATATTGGGAAGCCGGCAGCAGCCTCACTCACCTCCCCCGCTTGTCTCCCTTCCATCTCCTTCTGGGCATGTGGCTGTGCCGGGCTTATTGGTGTCCATGGCTAACAGACATGGCCACACACAGTGCACACTGACACTGCTATATACATCACAGGAGAGGCTGGAGACATACAGCAATGGGGGCACATACAGCTTCAGAGGGGGGCATACAGCTCTGAAGTGGCATACAGCACTGGGGTGGAAGGACATACATCTCTTGGGGTATGCAGCACTGAGGTGGTGGGAGATACAGCTCTGTGGGGTATACAGCTCTGGGTTCGTATACCGCACTGGGGTGGGTGGACATACAGCTCTGGGGGTATAGTGCACTGGAGTGGGGAGATAGACACTTCTGGGGGGTATACAGTACTGGGGTTGGTGGACAGACAGTTCTGGGGGTAAACAGCACTGGGGTCAGGGGTCAGACAGTTCTGGGAGCATACAGCACTGGGGTGGGGGGACAGACAGTTCTGGGGTATACAGCACTGGGATCAAGGAACAGACAGTTCTGGGGGTATACAGCACGAGGGTGGTGGGACCAACAGTTCTGGGGGAATACAGCACTGGGGAGAGGGGACAGACAGTTCTGGGGTTATACAGCACTGGGGTGGGGTGACAGACAGTACTGGGGGTATACAGCACTAGGGTGGGGATATACAGCACTGGGGAGAGGGGACAAACATTTCTGGAGGTATACAGCACTGGGGTGGTGGGGACAAAGTTCAGCACTGGGGTGGTGGGGGGTACAGTACTGGGGGTATACAGCACTAGGGTGGGAGTATACAGCACTGGGGTGGTGGGGGAAAACAGTTCTGGGGGTATACAGAACTGCGGTGATTGGGATAATCAGTTCTGGCGGTATACAGAACTCTGGTGGTGGGGACAAACAGTTTTGGGGGTATATAGCAAAGGAAGGGGGTGGGGACAAACAGTTTTGGGAGTATACAGCACTGGGGTGGGGGGAGTACTGGGGATATACAGGACTAGGGTGGGGGTATACAGCACTGGGATGCGTGGGACAGATAGTACTGGGTGTGTACAGCACTGGGGTGTGTGGGACAGATAGTACTAGGGTATACAGCACTGGGGTGGGGAGGATGACATACAGCTTAGCGGGATGTTGATGCGTCGGCTCCTCTGTGGGTTGAGCCTAGAATGTATGGGCTCCTTCCAGGTTAGTGGACGTGACCACCTTCATGACAAATTAAGTCATACCTAGAAGGAGCCCATACATTCTAGCATCTATCTTCATCTGTGGGACGGGAGTGCCAGTGCACAGTGTGTGCTAGCTCCGCCCACAGACAAACGACCCTGCACGCAGCAGTGAAAGCTGCGTGCAAGTGAAGAGTAAAGAGCCAGCAAATCAGGAAAGTGCGGCCTCCGGCAGGAGAGCTTTGGTACCCGGAACTCAGACCGGGCGCCACAGCATACATCACCGCACTTGCTGACAGCCAGGTGCTGACGCCGGCCCTGGCCGCCAGGGAAACTCAGAGTACTGCATCAGTTGGCCCGACAGCGCAGATGCCCTGCCAGCGCAGATGCCCTGCCAGCTCCCCCCTAGATACGCCTCTGGAAAAACACAGACTTTTTCACTGATGTGTTAAAAATGCATAGGTCCCTCCATGTGTCATAATTCACGGCACACGTGGGTTGTCCATGTTCAGTCCGTGAGACGTGAACCATCAGCACATGGCGATAAGCTCACCTGCCCCCGCTCTTGCTGTCCGTGGCGCTGAACTCTTTGGCTCTGCTGTGTTTCCACCCCCGCTGCAGCTACTTCCGGGTCGGCTGTGGCTGCATACATGAATATGCATGAAAATAAGCAGTCGATGAGTTAAAAATGCTTTTTATTTTCAATGCCCGTGTTTTTCTGGTACGTGTTTCACAGACCACACCATAGTATGGTCCGTGGGACATCAGTGATGTAAAAAAAAAACAGACATGTCTCTGTGCAGACACGCATGTACGCCGCACAGAGACACGATCAGTGAAAAATCACTGATGTGTGCGCAGACCCATTGATTTTAATGAGTCTGCGTATGTCCGTGATTCTGATACGTATAAAAACTAGCACATACGTACCAGAATCACTGACGTTTGAAAGAGGTCTTGGGTTGGTTCCATCATCCATAATATAAGTACTTTCTTGCAACAGTATTATTCATATACCTGACCTCCCAGAGAGCCACAGTTAGAGCACCACACACCAGTGAAATCTTTACACCTGATTGGAATTCTGTTGGTTTTCTAGATGTGTAATTTGTTATAGAATTATATATTTATATATATTTAGTTTTCAGCTTATGTGTTTTTACATTTTTCTGTTCTAATTGTTCCTCAGTGTAGAAATGCAAACATTTTGTTTTAATGTAAAGAGTCTTTGCATTCATTAAAAAAAAAAAAGCAGAATTCCCGGCATGAGCAGCAGAGGGGTTAACTGATGATGTATGCTGCAGTACACTCCTGCACCTGTTCTCAGCTGACTCCGGCCTCCAACTGCAAATTCAAGACCACAAACTGTGGTTTTTTATATTGAGCCATAGACATGTTAGCTATATTTAGAGCATAAGATATTATCCACATGCTAGATCATCCTTTCAAGACCTCATTTACGCAAAAATACTTATAGGACAGTTTGATAAGTAGGCACCTGTACAGAGATCAAGCTAATTATTGACATAGCATACACTTATTAGTGACCAAATCCAGCGTAGAGTATATGTTCACATCACATAGTCACTGAGCCTGAAAAACAGAAGCACAGCTATTGGTGAGAGCTTGGAGAAATCAGAATTTTACTGCATTTGTGATATCAATTATATGGATACATGGCTCATTTTAAATCTGGAATATATTTACAAATATACAGTATTAATTTATGGGTAGTTAGGAACAATGATTGGTCAACTGCCTATTTATATAACTGGATCAGCAATAATGATAACACCACACATTGACTTAGTAGTACTTTAGCAAGTATTTTGTATCCGTAATTGTAAACCTAATCCAGGAGTGAGCAGAAAACAAGAAAGAGGTGCTTATCTTTCCATAAGGCCTCATTCACATTAGCACTTAAATCAGATGAGTGCAATGCAAAAAAATCTTGCATTGCACTCCGACCAATGTTAATTAATGATGCAGGATAGATCTGTGATTTTTCTCTCATATGGATTCATCATCAGCAAAAAATCACAGTATGCTGTGATTGGTAGCATGTATGGGATCACACGCATCCATATGTAGCTCCCCTGACTATATCAGGGTGCTACAGGGAACTGCATCCTGTCCTTCAGGGTGCAGGACCCAACCCCCATGGTTCCAGGTTCCCAATAACCAGTGTCACACCATCAGCACTACAAATCCCAACCACACCTCACATCAAACCTGTCAGACACACCAGTGGGATGGTCAAGCTGGAGTAGGGCCACTCACCTAGGGGTCAGGCAGCCTGTTGGGAGGGAAGTTCCAGTGAGGTCAGGGGAGTCGAAGAGTTGAGAGTAGCCCTCAAAGAGTGAGGAACTGGGAGTAGTAGCTCCCAGGGAGCGAGACATAGGGTGGGTCGCAGACGGTGGTCTGGGACCACAGGAGTCGGGCACTGGTGGCAGTGACATTGGAAAGGGTGCGACGGACACAGTCTAGGAGGACTGTCAGCATCAGAGTAATAAATAAATAAATAGAACTCCAAAAGAACTAACCGGTACCGATACGACGGGGTACAGGACCCTAGGTCGGGTGCAGGTTTTTCCGTCCTGATAATTAACCTGGGAGAGAGAATATCTTCATGAACTTCCCTAAGAGCTCAGAGATTGAAGGCATCAGCACAACGCAGGGGATAAGGTTCTCCATAAAAAGCAGCCCAACTGAATTCCCAAGTGCCAGCCATCAAGAGCACAGCTACCCTACACACAGGTAGCGGGGCCCCAACAGCTTCATGCCAAGGGACCACAACAGACACTAAAATTGTGCATGGAGGCCAGGTCCGGACTATCAAGTGACACTGGTGGGAGCGGACACCTGGATGGGCTCCCTTGTAGAGACTGTGATGCACAGTGCCTTTGGTTTATCATCAGTGTGAGTGTCTGCTTCATAATCCTCATCCTGCACCACGACTAGCCACAGTGAGTAACCTGGTCCCCTTGCACCCTGCGCTCCCAAACATCCCACTAAAATCCCCAGAGGCCGGAGCCTTCCCTACCTGCGAAGGGACTGACACCTTGCTGCTCTACACCATCTGCCCCGGTACTCCTTGCAGCAGCGGCGGTACTCCCATTACCGCAACCTGCAGGTGTCGTCATAAACTTCTCCCCTGTAACTATCCCCTTTTCAAGGATCGGAGTGTTAGCCGAGCCCGGGTCCGGACCACTCGAGCCATGGCCACCCCCAGATCCGAGCACCCCGGTCTGCGCCCGGGGTGGCACACATACAAGTCTATGCGTGAATGTGAAACATCAGACTGCACTCAGATGTCATCCAAGTACAGTCTGATATATGCCAAGGTAGGCAATAGAGAAGTTTGAGTGATTAATCTCTCCATCTTTTCTGCACATGTGCGCCAATCCTTGCATGCAAGAGTATCAGATCACAGTGTAATGACACTCGTCTTCAGCCGAGAGTTATTAGCATTTTGCTTCCACAAAATATAATACTCACAGCAGGATAAAGCAGTGGTCAACTGCTCAGGCCAAGAAAAACGAATGCCCTAACAGGGTGCAGCGAAACTCCCAATAGATGGAAGTATCACAGGTGCAAGAGGAGCAAATCACTCACACAACTCCAGAATATAGAGGGGGTCATCGCTGGATGATAAAATTGCACACTAGTGGCTTGCATAGGGCTCCATTCAAACTTACAGGTGCATAGTAACCCAGTCTGCAGCCTATTACATGCCCATACTATTCGATCAGGCAGGCTGCCCGGTACTAATGTGCACCATACAGTATAGGGATGGGGACTCCATTATGCAAGTCCAAACATAAAGGGGCCTGGCTGCACCCCATATAAAATGTCATGTGTGGAAAAATAAAACCGTGACGTGGTTTGTCGGCTACCGTTATTTTGGCCATAATATTGCCTAATACCTCAGATATTTTGTATTTATTTTTATGCACATGACATTTTATATGGGGTGCAGCCAGGCCCCTTTATGCTTGGACTTGCATATTGGAGTCCCCGTCCCTATACTATATGGTGCACATTAGTACCGGGAAGCCCACCTGGTCGAATAGTATCGGCGTGTAATAGGTTGCTGACTGGGTTACTATGCACCTGTAAGTGTGAACGGAGCCCTATGCAAGCCACTAGTGTGTAATTTTACCATCCAGCGATAAGTGGTCTTCATTAAAAATGTTTTACCATTTTTGCTGCTGTAGTGTCACTAAGCTTTTTCTAGCTGAGTAATTTTACAGAAATGTTACAAATCTATCAGGACTCCTGCTCCTGATTCCGAGTGCCCTCTCTGTTTGACTCCATCCTTCCTTCTGTATAAGCGGTAGTTCGAGTGAGTGGGTTGTACATAAATCTTCAGCAAAAAATAATAGCGTATCTCAGAGGGCGCAGAAAATAGGATAAAGACAAGCAGGAAAGCACATAGTGAAAATGTATAGTATTGGAACAGTTGTAATACAGAAAAACAATTGGAATGAGAAGCACCTTGGATATACATACATTAAATCCAGTTTACAGTATATTTCAGGGAAAGACACTTCCACGTGAGAAAAATCTGTAAGTTGGATAAGGATGCAAACTGCATATCAGGAGGTCTGAAAATCTGCACACTGCAGAATCAGGAGCAATTCCTAAAAGAAGAAAGTATTGCAAGCATTTAAAAAAAACCCGGGATGGATTAACATAGAACTTAAGCACATGCTAAAAAAGAAATATATATATATCAAATGGAAAGAGGGGGCATATCTAAACTATTAAACTATATACGGTAATGCTATCTGCAATGACTGCAGGGCAAGGGTTAGAAGAGCTAAAGCCAGTAAAGAAGTGAGACTTGCAAGGGAGACAAAAAACAATTGAAAATGTTTTGCACAGTATGTCAATAGCAAAAGAAAAGTCAAAGATGCTGTAGGAATTTTACAGGATGAAAAGGTCAAAAATGATGTTGAGAAAGCCAAACTTTTAAATTCCTATTTTGCATCTGTGTTCACTTAATAAGCAAATGTAACATCAATTGATCTTCACTGTACTGTTGAATGGATAAAAGAATCCACACTATCTATAAACAGAGAGATGGTGAGGAACACTTAGCTTATTTAAATGAATTTAAATCTCTGCTCTAGATGAATTACATCCTAGGCTACTGAAAGAGATAGCAGATGATATTGCAGAATCACTAGCCAGAATCTTTGAAAATTCCTGGAGAACTGGAGAAGTCCCAGAAAATTGGCTGATCCTTATAGTCCCCTAGGGTGACTAGTAAAAGAAAAAAGTTAAGAAAAAAGTTTTAAAAAATTATAAAAAAATAAAAGATCAAATCACCCCCTATTCGCCTTATTAAAAATTAAAGGATTAAAAAAATAAAAAATATACACTTTTACACATTTGGTATCGCGAAGTTCAGAAATGCCCGATCTTTCAAAATATAAAATCAATTAATCTGATTGGAAAACGGCGTAGCGACAAAATATTCCAAACGCCAAAATTACGTTTTTTGGTGGTTGTGAATTTTGCACAAAATGCAATAATAAGCGATAAAAAGATAGCATCTGCACAAACATGGTATCATTAAAAATGTTAGCTTAAGATGCAAAAAATAAGCCATTACTGAGCCCCATATCCTGAAAAACGAGAGCGCATTGGGTTGTGGAAAATGGGGAAAAACATGAGCCACTTTTTTTGAACAAACTTCTGAATTTTTGTAACCCCTTAGCTAAAAGTAAACCTACGTTTGATGTCTATGAACTCATATCAACCTGAAGCATCACACCGACACATCAGTTTTACCATATAGTGAACACAGTGAATAAAATATCCCTAAAACAAGCATGCAATTGCACTGTTTTTGGAATTTTTCCGAATTTGCAATTTCTTTGTCGTTTTCCAGTACACTATATGGTAAAACTCATGGTTTGATTTAAAACTACCACTTGTCCCGCAAAAAACACGCCCTCCTATGGTAAGATTGACGGAAAAATAAAAAATTACGGCACTCAAATAAAGAATGGGAGCAAAAAAAACCCCAAAAAAAACAAACAGAAAATCGACTGGGGGTGAGGGGGATAAAGGTAACTACTAACATAAAAAACCATTATTTATGCTTTTTGTTCCCATAGCCTTTAAAGAGTTATTCTCAAAATAGCAAATTATGGGAATAAGTAAAACTATATAGGAGGGGGAAAACTTTTTAAATAACACTATATAAAAAGTATAACCACAGATAAGCATATTAAGGCTATGTGCCCACGCTGCGGAAAATGTGCGGAATTTGCCGTGGATTTTTCCCGGAAATTCCGCGGATTTTTCAAAAATCTGCAGCGCAGCTACTCCCCAGCCATTTCTATGGCATTTGGGAACTGCTGTGCTCACGCTGCGGATTTTTCCGCAGCGGAAATAATGCGGATTTCCCTGCGGAAAAATCAGCAGCATGTCAATTATTCCTGCGGATTTCTCCGCAGGGTCTCATATACTTACCTGCCTTGATAGCAGACAACCGAGTCACTTTCTCCGTCCGGTGTACAGCAGCACAGTGGATCCAGGTACAGGAAGGAAGAGGTGGGCGGGGCCAGCACGAGCTCCGGTCATGTGACAGCCGGAGCTAGTTCAGGCCCGCCCACCTTCTCCTGCAGATGCTGACAGAGTGACCCGGCCGCCGGAAAACGAGGTGCTGCATGATGGAGGTAAGTATGAACACCCGATCACTGCAGCACTTGTTCTGCATTGAGGATGCAGTGCCGAAGCCATGGTACTGTATCCTCAATGCAGAATGCCCGCAGCATATCCGCAGGACATTCCGCAGCATGGAAACAGACAAAAGTTGTGGTGCAGTTTCCTGGGAGCACCTGCGGAATGTCCTGCGGATATATCCGCAGGACACTGTCCCCGTGGGCACATAGCCTAATAGTAGCTTTACTACTGTTGAAAGAAAAATATAGTTTGTTTTTGTAGAACTATACAGTTATGGTGTGTATAACTTTACTAATGCGTCCAGTATTTCCATGAACAATGATTTCTTCAAGTAAGGAAAGCTTGAAAGAAAATGAGGACAGTTACAAAAATCATCCATATAATGCTGTCCAACAATGGAAGGAGAAAGCTGTATAGATGGAGAGGTGCCAATCCTTTCATAATAATACATGAAGGACAGAAGAAACAAAGCTTTATGCTGCTTCTTACAAATATTTACTAAAGTGGTGAAGGATGAAGCAGGTTAAGGTGCATTAATTGAGCTTAAGAGGTACAAGGGAAGCAAACGGAGATAAATATTACCGTCAATATAAAAAATCTTAATGCTGTGTTCAAGTACGAGACAATCTTATCTGCAATGCCGTTCTTTCCCAAAGTCTCGCTTTTTATAGAAGTACAATTGTTTCCTTTGTGTTTCAGGTGTATAGTTCATTGTAAATAACAGAAAAATATATTTGATTTCAGGTTTTATGCAGTGTAGCGTACTTCAAATGTTTTTTCTAATAGAATCAAGACTGTTTCATACATATAAAAGTATTCTTATTAAATGATTTTTGCAATGAGAAAAATCAGGATGAAATACAATCATATTTATGTTCTATGAAAGGCCATAAATAAATAAAGGTAATTAAATCTAGTATAAAGCTGAGTGAATGGTGCATTTACAATCACAAAATGTTGCACAGACACACCACATTTGACTCCTTGAACATCATAGACAATGTTTTGAGGGGAAAATTGAACACAGCGCTTTACAGTTATTCACACAAAAAATTACTTACATTAAAGTCAATGGAGCTGGGAGCTACAGGTAATTAATAGGAGCTTTAATTTGTTGCAATAGGCAATGAAAGACATTCTCAGTATAAGGGATCATTCACATGACCGTTCATGCGGTCCACCAAAAACGGTCCTTTTATTTCATGGATGCATCCGTTTGGCATCCGTGTGACAACTGCATCCGTCCCATTCCGTTCTGTATACGGTCCGTGTGTCATTCGTGTGACTTCCGTTTTCTTTACGGACCGCAAAAAAACGGAAGGAAAGTTACATGCAGTCCAGGGTATCTGGTCAAATGCTGGTCCCCATATAAAGTCTATGGGGAACAGAATCTGAGGCAAAGGGGTAGGAGCAAGTGCTGCATACTCACCGATCACCGACACAACTGTCACATTGCTCCCATGGCAGCTCTTTGATCTTCCCGAGCCGGACGCTCATTAGGCTTATACATATTCACTCCTCCCCCATCTGTGATTGGTTACAGTCAGATGCGCCCCCATGCTGAGTGACAGCTGTCTGACTGCAACCAATCACAGCCACTGGTGGGCGGGTCAATATCGTACAGTACAATAAATAAATAATTAAAAAAATAGCATGCGGTACCCCCTATTTTAATACCAGCCAACATAAAGCCTCACAGTTGCTGGCTGGTATTCTCAGGCTGGGGAGACCCATGTCATTGGGAGCCCCCCAGCCTAAAAATATCAGCTTGCAACCAGCCGGAATTGCCGCATCAATTAGATGTGACAGTCCTGGGACTTTACCCAGCTCATCCCGTTGCCCTGGTGCGGTGGCAAATGGTGTAATATATGGGGTTGATGCCAGATGTGTAATGTCACCTGGCATCAAACCCAGAGGTTTTAATGTCACGGCGTCTATCAGATACCCAACATCACAACCCAGGCAGTAATAAAAAAAAAAATACAGACGACAAAAAAATTTTTATTTGAAAAAACACTCCCCAACACATTTCCTCTTTCACCAATTTATTGGAAAGAAAAAACAAATCTGGGTCCAGCGCTCACTTCAGGAGGTTAGCCAGGTACATTACCTGAGGTGATTAAGTCTGCTGCATTCCTGATGTCAGTGCTCGTCACTGAGTTCAAAGACCGCCGCGTTCACAAGCTGAGTATCGTGAGCGGCCCATTACATCGCCACTAGTCACAGTCTCGGAAGTGATCTGAAAATGCGATGGGCATAGAAGTCAGTGACAAGCGCTGATGCCAGGAGTGCAGGACTTCATCACCGAAGGTAATGAACTTTACTAACCTCCTGGCGGCAATGCTCATCATCCCCGTGGCTGCTCGCACACTGCTGTGCGGGCAGCTGCTGACACTGCAGTGCGGGCAGATGCTGACACTGCAGTGCGCGCAGATGCTAACACACTGCAATTCGGGAAGCTACTGACACACTGCAGTGCAGGCATATGCTGACATACTGCAGTGTGAGCAGCCACGGGGCTGGTGCGGGAGTGGGACACAGACTGCAGGAGCACCCGACAGAAGTCACACTGAAGTGCTTCCTTGCGACTTCTGGGGATTTTGCAGAGCCATTGACTTGTATTCAGTCATGATCCATTATTACCGAACAGAATAGGACGTGTTCCATATTAACGGAACTGACATACGGCATCCGATCTGTTTTTTTGTAGGATCGGATGCACACGGAAGTGCTTCAGTGTGCCATCCGATCCTACACAAAAGACATTGAAAAGATGGACCAGTCAGTCACTGACAAACAAAACGGTCATGTGAATGAGCCTAAGACAGCTTATGTGTGAGATAATATGATATCGGTAGAGACAGACACACACACTGAGACAGACAAAGACAGAGACAAACACACAGAGACAGACACACAAACACACAGAGACAGACACAGAGACACCACAGAGTCAGAGACACACAGAGACAAAGACACACAGACATACAGTCATGGCCAAACGTTTTGAGAATGACACCAAAATTATATTTTCACATGATCTGTTGCCCTCTGGTTTTTAATTGTGTTTGTCTGATGTTTACATCACATACAGAAATATAATTGCAATCATATTATGAGTACCAAAAGGTTATATTGACAGTTAGAATGAGTTAATGCAGCAAGTCAATATTTGCAGTGTTGACCCTTCTTCTTCAGGACCTCTGCAATTCTCCCTGGCATGCTCTCAATCAACTTCTGGACCAAATCCTGACTGATAGCTGTCCATTCTTGTATAAGCAATGCTTGCATTTTGCCAGAATTTGTTGTTTTTTGTTTGTCCACCCGTCTCTTGATGATTGCCCACAAGTTCTCAATGGGATTAAGATCTGGGGAGTTTCCAGGCCATGGACCCAAAATCTCTATGTTTTGTTCCATTAGCCATTTAGTGATCACCTTTGCTTTATGGCAAGGTGCTCCATCATGCTGGAAAAGGCATTGTTGGGCGCCAAACTGCTCTTGAACAGTTGGGAGAAGTTGCTCTTGGAGGTCATTCTGGTACCATTCTTTATTCATGGCTGTGTTTTTAGGCAAGACTGTGAGTGAGCCGATTCCCTTGGCTGAGAAGCAACCCCACACATGAATCGTTTCAGGATGCTTAACAATTGGCATGAGACAAGACTGGTGGTAGCGCTCACCTCTTCTGTTAATAAGCTGTTTTCCAGATGTCCCAAACAATCGAAAAGGGGATTCATCTGAGAAAATGACTTTACCCTAGTCCTCAGCAGTCCACTCCCTGTACCTTTTGCAGAATATCAGTCGGTCCCTGATGTTTTTTCTGGAGAGAAGTGGCTTCTTTGCTGCCCTCCTTGAAACCAGGCCTTGCTCAAGCAGTCTCCGCCTCACAGTGCGTGCAGAAGCACTCACACCAGCCTGCTGCCATTACTGAGCTAGCTCGGCACTGCTTGTAGTCCAGTCCCACAGCTGAAACAGTTTTTAGATACGGTCCTGGCGTTTGCTGGTCCTTCTTGGGCACCCTGGAGCCTTTTTGGCAACAATGGAAGCTCTCTCCTTGAAGTTCTTGATCATGCAATAGATTTTTGACTGAGGTGCAATCTTTGTAGCTGCGATACTCTTCCCTGTTAGGCCATTTTTGTGCAGAGCAATGATGGCTGCACGTGTTTCTTTAGAGATAACCATGGTTAACTGAAGAGAAACAATGATACCAAGCACCAGCCTCCTTTTAAAGTGTCCAGTGGTGTCATTCTTACTTAATCATGACTGATTGATTGCCAGCCCTGTCCTCATCAACACCCACACCTGTGTTAATGCAACTATCACTAAAACAATGTTAGCTGCTCCTTTTAAGGCAGGAATGCAATGATGTTGAAATGTGTTTTGGGGGTTGAAGTTCATTTTCTTAGCCAATATTGACTTTGCAAGTAATTGCTGTTAAGCTGATCACTCTTTATGACATTCTGGAGTATGTGCAAATTGCCATTAGAAAAACTTAAGCAGTAGACTTTGTAAAAATTAATATTTGTAGCATTCTCAAAACTTTTGGCCATGACTGTACACAGAGGCAGACACAGACACAGAGACACACGCACACAGAGACAAAGTACACAAAGACACACACACACACAGAGACACACAAACACACAAAGACAGAGACACACACAGAGACACACAGAGACTAGTACAGAGATACACAGAGACTGATACAGAGACACACATAGACTGATACAGAGATAGGGACACACAGAGACACACAGAGACTGATACAGAGAGGCTGATAAAGAGACAAAGACACACACATAAACACACAGAGACAGTGACACACAGAGACAGAGACACAGACATAGACATAGACACACAGACACACAGACAAACACACAAGGAAAAAGACACAGACAGAGAGACAGAGACACACAGAGACAGACACACTCAGAGACACACAAAGTCAGAGACACACAGGGATACATAGAGACAGACACACAGAGCAGACACACAGACACACACAGAATCAGAAACACAGAGACAGACACACACACAGAGACAGACATAGAGACAGAGACACACAGAGCAAGTGACAGAGACCCACAGAAACAGAGACACACTCACACAGAAGAGACACACAGAGACACAGACACACAGAGAGAGACAGACATAGAGACAAAGAAAGAAAGAGATACAGAGACACACACACACACACACACACACACACATAGAGACACACAGAGACAAAGATACACAGAGGCAAATACAAACAGAGACAGACACACAGAGACCCACAGAGACAGAGACACACAGTAACAGAGACACACACACAGAGACAGACAAATAGAGACAGAGATACAAAAAGGCAGAGACACACAGAGACAGAGACACAGAGAGAGAGGCAGAAATAGACTGAGAGAGACACACAGACATAGAGGGAGACTGAGAGAGATAGAGAGACACTTAGCTACTATCCTGGGCAATGCCAGGTACTACAGCCTGTTTTTAATATTTTCTAATAATAATATTTTTATTATAAAAATTAAAAACTTTTTTTGCTGGTTATTTAAGTATTGTAGTATGGTGCTGAGACCTATTTTCTTTTAAAGTGAATCTGTCACCAGGTTTCTGCCACCTAAGCTGAGAGCAGCATAATGTAGGGACAGAGACCCTGATTCCAGTTATGTCACTTACTGAGCTGTTTAGTGCAGTTTTGATAAAATTACTGTTTAATAAAAAGTAGATTATCATTAGAGGACTACTTTGCGTCCTGGAGATAGTCCAGAATATTCATGAACTCTGTATAACTGCTAGATCTGCTGCAGAGAAAACATTGATTTTATCAAAATGACAGCAAACAGCTCGGTAAGTGACACATCACGGAATCAGTGTCTATGTCTCTATATCATGCCGCTCTCAGATGGGGGAGCAAAAACCTTTGAAAAATTCCCTTTAAGGGAATTGTTTTACCCCTTCCCAACCCATTGAATTTCTATTTTTGCTCATTTGGTTTCTTTCCTCCCCCAATTCAAGAGCCAAAATTTTTCTGATGACATTGCCAAATGAAGGCTTGTTTTTTCTGCAAAAAGTTGTACTTTTGAGTGCCATCATTCATTTTACTATAAAATGTACTAGAAAATTGTAAAAATAATAATAAATGAGCTGAAATGGCAGAAAAAAAAATAAACAATTTCAACTTTTTTTGGAGTTTTTCTTTCACGGAGTTCATTGTATAGTATAAATCACTTGGAAGCGTGATTTTTCAGGTCAGTCAGTAGTGTAGCTACCGGGTGAGCATCGGTGGCAGTTTGCCCTGGGCTCTACAATCCGAGGGGCCTGTCTGGAGCTACTGCCACTGTTAACTATATCAGTGTATACAGAGTCGATAAAGTTAATCTGTGTGGTGGAGCAGGAAGACAAAAGGTACCGTCACACTAAGCGACGCTCCAGCGATCCCACCAGCAACCTGACCTGGCAGGGATCGCTGGAGCGTCGCTACACGGGTTGCTGGTGAGCTGTCACACAGGCAGATCTCACCAGCAACCAGTGACCAGCCCCCAGCCAGCAGCGACGCGTGGAAGTGATGCTGCGCTTGGTAACTAAGGTAAATATCGGGTAACCAACCCGATATTTACCTTGGTTACCAGCGCACACCGCTTAGCACTGGCTCCCAGCACTCCTAGCCAGAGTACACATCGGGTTAATTACCCGATGTGCAGTCTGGCTATGCGTGCAGGGAGCAGGGAGCCGGCGCTCGCCGCGTGAGAGCGGCAGACGCTGGTAACGAAGGTAAATATCGGGTAACCAAGGAAAGGGCTTCTTGGTTACCCGATATTTACATTGGTTACCAATGTCCGCAGAAGCCAGCTCCCTGCTCACTGCACATTTAGTTGTTGCTCTGTCGCTGTCACACACAGTGATGTGTGCTTCCCAGCGGGAGAGCAACAACTAAAAAATGGTCCACGACATTCAGCAACAACCAGCGACCTCACAGCAGGGGCCAGGTTGTTGCTGGATGTCACACACAGCAACATCGCTAGCAAGTCGTGCCTCAGCAGCGATGTTGCTAGCGATGTTGCTTAGTGTGACGTGGCTTTTAATCTCCCTGCACTGCCACTCTCTGTTCTGTTGTTTCTTGCAATCTACAGAACAGCTGGGTAATGGCACCAGCACATGCACAGGACATCAGAGACCCAAAGTTGTGATGTCATTGTGTCGTGCAAGGACTCTGATGTCAAAGGATAGGTCAATGTTAAAGTATTGGACAACCTCTTTAATATAGCAATGTATATTATAATCTTAAAAGTTATCAATTGTTACTTGTGTACAAGATCAGAACTAAAAACGCCACAGAAATATATCACAAGTACCACCAGAGGTACAGAAACATATAACTACAACCCCCATCAATACAGAAACACAGCATCACAACCAACAGTACAACAGTACAGAAATTCATAATCAGAACAACCAACAGTAAAAAAAATTCATCATCAGAAACAACAGAAGTACAGAAATACATCCATATAACCCTCATCAGTACACAAACACAAAATCAAAACCGTCAACTTATAGAAATACATCACCAGAACCACCATCAGTACATAGTACTTCAATTGTGATGTCAGATCAGACTCATATACATTTGTATTGTGTGAACCTACAACTTTCAGTACATCCTTAACAATGGTAAGAAGACACTGAGCGTTATCAGTCATTATCAGACTGCAGACCATACAGGAATCACAGTACTAATGAGAATTAGTCAGTATTGAAAATAAACCTTTACCAAGGTACCTTATAGATGATATTGTCTGTGATCGAAGTAATCTTTCTTTTCTTCATCTTGTCCAGTTGCCATGATAACTTGTAACATGCACAATTCCTCTTTGCAGACTTTAATTTTTGTCTTCTGCAGCACATCCTGGCACAATACCCTTAAAAATAGTGGAATGATTAAAATAAACCTATATAAAAATATCTGCTCTACACTGTGCCCCTAAAAAAATAATTGTCCTGCACTGCCTGCTCCTTTCCATGTTGAGCCCCCTCTTCATACTGTTATCAACGCTGTGTACTCCTATACTGCCCATTCTCTATACTGTGCCCCATCATCACACTCCCCCCTCCTTAGCATACTGTCCTCTACTTGATGTGGCCTTACACTGTCCTCCCATGTTGCATACTCTCCATACTGCCCCCTCCCAACTAACCAATCTCTATTCTTTGCCCCTCACATTTTTCTCTTCCAATACTGTCTCCTCACTACCTCAGCACTCATCCCCCACACCCCATACTGTGTTCATATACATCCCACCTCACCCACCGTCCCCATACTGTGTCAGTATACATCCCACCTTACCCTCTCTCCCCTTATTGTGTCCATATACCTACCCTTCACACTCTCTCCACATACTGCATCCATATATACATTCCAGAATGACTGTGTAGTGAGCCACGGGGCAGGTGTTTTAACCTACTCATTGCCGGGCCGGGGATGCAATTCCTCTGTGTCATCATGGGGTGGCCTGGCCCCGTTCTGTTGCCCCGAAGCGTACAGGAAAGAGGGAAGGCAGTGTACGGGAGGCAGGATGCAGATAGGGGTAGTAGTGATGGTTAGAAAAGTCTTTTAAGATCATGAAGCTACCTGTGGTACGTGGCCAGGGATTGGGTCCACCACTGCGGGTGTTGCTCTCCAGGGCTGATTGTGAGGGTCGCAGCCGGTATGGTGTCGCTCCCCACAGGTGGAGCGGGATTACCCTGGGGAGGATGACGGAGGATGACGGGGGTGGTGGTAGTCCCCTGTTGGCGCCGAAGTGCTGGGTGACGGCGTCGGTAAAGGAGAGGCAGAGGCAGGGGATGCGGTTCCAGGTTTTTTACTCACAAGTAGTTCAAGCGCTGCCCCAGAGTACCGATCTCTGCCATGATGGGCTCCAGCTGATCCCGGATAGTCGGCGGTCACCGCCAGTGCTCGTGAAAGTCTTTTAGTGAAGTGTCCCTTGGTTGCTATCCAGCCGAGCCTCCTGCTCCAAGCGAAGGGCCCACAAAGAGAGAGAAACACTAACTCCAGTTGTCAGTGCTAGATGTTATCTCAAGCTGTGCCCGGGAAGGTCTGCTGTAAGTGTGATGGTTGCGCCTACTTCTACCCCATAAGGTACCTGCCCCCAGTGGTTGTTCTAGTGACTGGGAAAGTCCCATGCTTCGTGATGGCTAACTATTCTTGCTGCCCTAGTCCAACCCCCTGTGGGAAGGCACTTTGCTGTTGTGTGTGTGTGTTTTGTGAAGGCACCAGCAGTTAACCCCCTCCTAACCCGGGATTGATATTACCCCTGAAATGAGGTGTAATACCCTGTGGCGCCTGAAGCCCATGGGCACCACAACCGCTTACCTGCCGCCGATTCCGATGACATCTCACCTCCTCTGCGGTGTTCTGCAGAGATGCCGGTCGCTTGATGAGGTAAACTCATTATACTACTGTGATGTCAGGAGCCAGAGCACGTATCTACACATCAGGTGAGAGAGCTCATTGTAGCTCCACTGAACCCACAAGTGTCTGCCGGCTTGCATGTTGGTTTATTTGTATTAGGTTCGCCAAAAAAATTACTCCTAAAAAATAGCATTTAATATCTATTGATATAAACCTCACTCAAGGTACAATAGAATACATACAAATATATCTAACAACAACAATACACCAAAATAATACACCAATGACACCATCGTTATCATGCCCATGTTGCAGATCAGTTGGTCAATCCCTAAGTTAATGCTACTACCTCCCTACCTACCAACAGAGGTTAAATTCCCTGATTGGTTTGGCTCCCCTCCACTGAGGTTTTTAATAAAGGGAATCTGTCCCCAGATTTTTGCCACCTAATCTGAGAGCAATATAATGTAGGGGCAGAGATCGAGATTCCAGTGATGTGTCACTTATTGGGCTGCATAGTGTAGTTTTGATAAAATCACTGTTTAATCAGCAGGAGATTATCATTACAGGACTACTTGGTGTGCTGCAGGGTAGTCCAGCATAGTCATGAGCTCTGTATAACTGCTAGATCTGCAACAGAGAAAACATTGATTTTATCAAAATGACAGCAAATAGCTCAGTAAGTGACACATCACTGGAATCAGCGTCTCTGTCTCTACATTATGCTGCTCTCAGATGGGGGAGCAAAAACCTGGTGAGAGATTCCCTTTAAAAGATATTAAAGGTTATTTTTTTAACGAGTATTTTTTTCGGTGAACACAATCAAGCATATATACTCCTATTTTTGTTATACTAACGCCCTCCCCCTCAGCCCTTCCCAGCAAAGACTCCGGCTTTTGTATAGAGTCTGAGGGAGGGAAGATTTAAAATAATTTTCTTTTTAAATCTTGACCCTGGCACTGCACCTTGCAACCCGCCACCCTAGGCACTGGACTTTTGGTGCCTTGGGGTAAATGCAGGCTTGGTACCAGGTGTTGGACACCCATGGATAACACAGTCATGACTGACTTTTCCTATAAATAGGTCATCAATAGTTTATTCTTGGACAAGCTGTTCAACAAAAGAAAAGTCTGCAAAACAAGGTCACAACATTAGGGAGCAGAATGATACAGCAACAATTGAAATCAGTAAGCTTGTATAAATTATTCTTCACCGCCATCAAAATTTTGGTATTGAAAAAACTAATTGTGATCCCTTTAAATGTTTAGCCAAAAACTTAAAATGATCTAAAATGACAAGTCTTAGTATTTCTGACTTAACCAATGACCCACTGCTTTTCCACCAGTCTCTTATCACTGGGTTCCAGTGATGATATGTAATGATGACATTTGAGCGCTGCAGTCAATCATAGGCTGCAGTGGTCACATGTTGTCTCAGATCATTGTGGAAGCCTGGTGAGTAAAGACATAATCTCAGAAGCAAGACTCAGCCCTGGAACTGGGCATGATGAGAACGTCACAATTTGTTTTTTTACTACAAAGGGCACTCATAGGAAAAACTTTTCTGAAAGGAAACAATCCCTTAAAGGTACAAGTTTCATTTTTAATGGATATAAATACATCCAAAACTAAGCGCATGTGTTTTCATATAAATGAATAATATATCTCACAACGGGGAACCCCATTCAAGACAATTATAATATTCTATCTAAATAGCAATGCGTCTAAAGGAGTATATATACAGTATGTACACATGGCATCCCACAGAGTCTGCACTGTCGTACGCCAAGGCCGAGCAGCTCCAGACTAATGAATTGTATGGTTTCTGCCGTACCGGCTCCCTGTCCATATACATAAACCCTTCAGGTTTTTCTAGGCTCAGTCTAAATTCTTCAGCATGTTGTTCCTATTAAGCTGAATTGTTATTTAGCCTCTTTGACCTTAGCAATGCTTCTGAGCACTTAACACCTTGTTCTTTGGGAGATTATTGAAGGGTAGCATTACAGAAAATAGTGTTTTTCTAATTCTTTAAGTTTTATTTTTTTTGCATTCTACGTTAGTTTAAAACATTATTTTTATACCCAACTTGCAATTATCGATCTTCAATCTTAAGATCTCTCCCCATCTGCTAGCTGGCCGCTCCTGAAACCTCTACTTTCTCTTATGCACAAAGCAGAATATGTAAAAAATAAATCTTTCTCTGTGCAAAGTATAATTTCTTCAGGTGCAGAACAGGTTTGAAAAAAATTGAGTTTTTATTGCATGAAAATAATTTTAAACAGCAATAATTTAGGTATCCATAACGAAATAAAGCTTGGACTTGCTCAAGGCTGAAAACTGCACTGAATGTGGGCTGCTGTTGTATTTCAACTGCTTGATGCACTTAAAGTCATGGGTACGGGACTGCAATAGACCAGGTGAGTGCTGCTGAGAGCAGTTCTGCTATTTATATGTGAGGCCGCATGGCACATTTTATAAAAATATTTTAGTGTAGGACTGCTTCAAATGAGATTTGCCGTGACGTGGCGAAGCAGCTCAAGAAATTGCAATTTTTTGCCAAAAATCTCAAAAAAAAAAAAAAAAAAAAAAAAAAAAAAAATTTTTATAATGCAGTTTGGAATATTTGATGCCTTAGTGCACATTGGTGCTGGCTCTTTGTTGTTTCTTTGTTGAATTGGTCGGTGGTTGACCTCCACCTTGCTATGCACCCCAATTTTGGATGTATTCCATCTGTATAGATTTTGGCGTTTGGTGACTGTTCACATTGGGTCATCAGGCTTTGTCCACAGGCTATATATATACTTCATGCAGCATTTGCTTGGACCTGTCCCGCCCACAGCCATGACTCAGTCATGGGTACGGGACTGCAATAGACCAGGTGAGTGCTGCTGAGAGCAGTTCTGCTATTTATATGTGAGGCCGCATGGCACATTTTATAAAAATATTTTAGTGTAGGACTGCTTCAAATGAGATTTGCCGTGACGTGGCGAAGCAGCTCAAGAAATTGCAATTTTTTGCCAAAAATCTCAAAAAAAAAAAAAAAAAAAAAAAAAAAAAAATTTTTATAATGCAGTTTGGAATATTTGATGCCTTAGTGCACATTGGTGCTGGCTCTTTGTTGTTTCTTTGTTGAATTGGTCGGTGGTTGACCTCCACCTTGCTATGCACCCCAATTTTGGATGTATTCCATCTGTATAGATTTTGGCGTTTGGTGACTGTTCACATTGGGTCATCAGGCTTTGTCCACAGGCTATATATATACTTCATGCAGCATTTGCTTGGACCTGTCCCGCCCACAGCCATGACTCAGTCATGGGTACGGGACTGCAATAGACCAGGTGAGTGCTGCTGAGAGCAGTTCTGCTATTTATATGTGAGGCCGCATGGCACATTTTATAAAAATATTTTAGTGTAGGACTGCTTCAAATGAGATTTGCCGTGACGTGGCGAAGCAGCTCAAGAAATTGCAATTTTTTGCCAAAAATCTCAAAAAAAAAAAAAAAAAAAAAAAAAAAAAAAAATTTTTATAATGCAGTTTGGAATATTTGATGCCTTAGTGCACATTGGTGCTGGCTCTTTGTTGTTTCTTTGATGCACTTAAAGAGGTAGTTCTCTAGTTATTTTTCCAAGACACATTGATATTGTGTTGAGAAACAAGGTTTCTCTCAAATACCTTGTGTTGCCAATACAACCTGTGAGCGGCGCTATTGCGGACCACTCTTCCCCTTTGTGTGACCTCCACGGGCTATGTGACCTCTGATGTCCATTGATGTCATCTCAACTTCCAGTTGACCTGATATCACCGAGCCCGCCCTCAGGCTTCTGTGACTGACTGGTCTGTGGGCAACTTTTCACCGCTCATCACAGCCCAGTATCTCTCTGCTCTCTCCTTCACTGCAGAGCGCCACAAGTAGGAGTGATGCTGGGCTGTGATGAGCGGTGAAACAACGCCCATAGCCCAGTCACTCAGGGAGACTGGGGCCGGCTGCGGTGATGTCAGGTCAACAGGAAGTTGACGTAACTTCACCAGATATCAGAGGTCACGAGAAGGGGATCAGCAGACCGCAATAGCACAGCTCACAGGCACTATTGCCAACACAAGGTATTTGAGAGAATCCTTGTTTCTCAACATAATATCTATGTGCATTGGAAAAATAACTAGTGAACCACCCCTATAATTTTGCAGGTTAACAGCTGCCTCACACCCAAAACTGTGCATCTGATAGAGTTGCGCCATTTGCAGAGTTAAAAGTGGTTTTCTGCAAAACTAAGTGGATTTTGAAACGAGAAGCTCATGGGCTGCACTAACTTAAGCCTCTTCATTATCATCCCATCTATAAACACGTCCAGTGCACATACGCAACCTAGAGTCTTCAAGTGTATATATAGCCAGGACCAAGCTGTTTTCTTTTTGTTGCATCTCAAGTTTATTATGGGGTCTGCAGAGAATTCAGAACATAATAAAGAACAATCAATTCGCAGAGAGTAACTTAGCTGAAAATCGAATTTCCGGGACAAGTCCTCTTGAGTCTTCAAAATCAAATCTCACCAGATCCGCTTATCTCTAGTATATAACCACCATTACCCTATAAGTTGCACCACTATGATTTCTATTATATATAAAAACATATTGACATTTTTTAATTTCTCATTTCTCCATTGATTAAAGTAACTTTGCAATGTCACGATTCTCTATGCATTGCATCTCACAGACCAAGAGATGCTCTGCGGCGCTTACAGATCTGAAAGTGTGTCCATTCCCTGTGCAGAGCATCTTTCCATTTGAGATGCTCAGTGGCTCTTACAGATCTGGCAGTGTGTCTCTTCCTTTGTGCAGAGCATCTTGCCCTTGGAGATGCAGAGTCTAGGTTGGTTCTGGGAGGTGCTGATTACTCAGGTGTTCCATCTTCCAGGTAATTGCTCAAAAAAAGTTTGTTTAAAAGAACTGAGAGTCCTCAGTAGTTGATACCTTTTAATGTTCTGACGCCCTCAAGGTGATTGTCTCTATCTGTAGTGTTGGAACATATCCGATTGTACCTGATGGCCTGACTGTACACTATAGAGTTTTTTATGTGTTTTGGATGAAAACTGTCCCATTTAAGGTATGTTGGACGGTCAATTGGCTTCTTCTTTGCATTTGACAATAACATATATCTACAGGAGACTGGGACTGCAATGGGAAGCAAAATGGCACCACAATATGCAAATCTTTTGCAAAAAGAGTAATTGCTCAGGATTCTTTACTGAACATGCTCCCCCAGAACGCTGCCAGTTGTTTTCGCTGGCTCTGCTGTGTTGCCATAGTTTGTGTGTCTACTAGTATTCTGATCTTGGTTTTCTGACCCAGGATTGTTATTGGACTTCTATCTGCCTGCTCCCTATTCCTGTTGTGCATTCCTGTCTTGGACCCTGGACCATTATCTAACTATGTCTTTGCTTGCTCCCTTTTACTACTACATGCTCTTCTGATATTGTGACCCTCGGATTGTGCCCTGACTACGTCTCTGTTTACCCCTCATGATTAAATGTGACCTCCTGTTACCAGACCTCGGCTTTCCTGACTGCCCTTCCGTTCATGCGACCCCATAAGGTAGTGACAAGTGTTACATACAAATTGTCTATACTAAATATATCATACCGTTTTGTGTATATGACGCACCCGTGGGGTCTTGGGAATTACTCGTCACCAGGCCGGTTTTGGGGGTTTGGGTTGTCACAGTGGCCTAGCCCGGCACCGTGATCGCATAGTGTCAACCAAAATGATGGAGAGATGATGGTGATGTTGGGAGTAGTTGTCTTTTGTGACGCCACCTGTGGTGGTATGGTAGGGGAGCCGCCGCTGCGCAAGGTCTCTCTCTGCTGGGGCGGATGGTAACGCAGCTCAGATGTTGCAGCTCTCCACAGGCAGAGCTAAGCACCAGGGAGGTTGTTGAGAGTAGTTGTCCACCCCAGTGTGGAAAGCAGAGGGCGTCGGAAGGATCAGATGACACAGCAGTTGCAGTTTAAGGTGTTTACCCACTGAGTTGCTCTTACTGTTGGACTGCCAGACTCCACTGTGATGGGCTCCGTCCAGACGATCCCGGATAGTTCGGGAACCGGTACCGGTGGGATACTTTGTGAGTCCTTCCTCCCTGCGCTCTGTTGTGTGAGTCCCTGCGACTTGAAGCTACACAGGGACCCGAGTCCTTGGGGTGGTTATGTTCCCCGTCTGGTATATCAGGTAGCGTGAGTCCGTTGAGGGGCCACCCTCTGGTCACGGCTCCTGGCTCTATATGCTGCTTTGCCCCGGGCTCTGTTGTGGGCCAGAAGACTTGAAATCCTCTGCCCGGCGGATTCTTCTTGCAGGCCGTGAAGTGCCCACCCGCCTTGGGCTCCGCACCCTGAGAGGTGCACCGATCCTGAGAGAGCTATGAGCTCTCCTCTCAGCGATCGTGTGCTCCTGCGTCTCACTTCATTCCCGGTGGTGTCTTGAATCTCTAGAGTGTGTGTGTGGCTCCTACTCCCCTGATAAGTTGGCACGCCCACTCGAGCCCCAGAGCTAGTGGGTGGGATGCCCCAGACGATATGGTGACGATCCTAAATGACCCTACCCTAACCCCGGGCAACTGGCTTATGTGTGATTGTGGATGTTGTGAACCGGCACTGACCCGGGATGAGTACCACACCTCTCTGGTGAAATGCAGTACCCTGTGGCGATTGCAGCCTCAGGAGCACCACATATGCAGATCTTTGTCTTCCCCATTACACGCAAACAAACCTTGTATGTCATCTGATCTTGTGGTCATAAATGTAAAAAACAAACAATTATTTGTTTTCCTTTTAGCGGCTGATAGATCTGTGTAGAAACCCTCTAAGGTAAAAATTAATCTTGCAGAAATGTTTCCAGTTTGTCAAAATTATTTACAGTTTGTTGAGTCGTTCAGTTTGTTGAGTCGTTCACTTTAAGATTCTGCTGTCTGCTTAATGACTACATATATCTTGATTGTACAAACTATAAGGAGTGGATGCACTGAATAGCTTGTCAAAAACACACACATGGTTAAACATCGCCGGACCAAAGCACATTCTCTAGATGCAGGTCAGTGGGTTAGTTGGACGCTACTTGCCGCCTCCAGAATGGTTTAGAGATGTTTATAGTATCTCATGCCTGTTCTTTCTAAAAGATGAAGGCAGTGACAGCATCGCAGTGACCCCACATACTCAGGCTGAAAGAGGTTTTGTTCAGAAACACAGATCTGATTCTGCAGCAAGTGTCAGATAACAGCAGTCTGGTAATCCAGCAATGAGAAGTCAATTAGGTCAAACTCTGACTCCGTGCTCTGGTTTATTAACAGAGAAGTTCATTAATTTAACTAACTTCAGCAAAGCATGCAAAAGCAAGTTCCTTAGGCCGTCCTATTCCTACACACACTGGCTGCTATAACCTAGGTTTAAAACCGGCATCAGCTGTTCACAGTGGCGTAACTAGACTTTGATGGGCCCTGGTGCAAAGTTCGGACCTGGGCTCCCCTCTACCTACACCGACACTTGGGGTATAGAATAATGACGCTGACACTTGACTCTTTCCCTCAGCACCCAGCTTCCCCATGCTCTGCTATACATCTTTCCCTGAGCACCTAGCTTTCCCATATCAGAGCATGGGAAAGCTGGATGCTGAGAGATGTATAGCAGAGCATGGGAAAGCTGGGTGCTGAGGGAAAGAGCCCTTTTCCCTCAGCACAAAACGTTCCCATCCACTGCTTGTATCTTTGTCCCCCCTTGTATATAGTTTTCCCAAATACAATAATGGCCCCTTTATAGGCTTCCATATTGTATAAAGGGTCTCCCATAACCCTTCATATATTAGAATGCAGCTACATAGTCCTCCATGTATTATAATGCATTTCCCATAGTTCTCCATGTATTATAATTCACCCCAGGCCTCCATGTATGATGCAGCCCCCCAATGCTCCATGTATTCTACTGGCAGCCCCACATGCTTCATGTATACTGCTGGCAGTCCCCCCCCATGCTCCATGTATACTGCTGGCAGCCCCCATGCTCCATGTATACTGCTGGCATCCCCCATGCTCCATGTATGCTGCTAGCAGCCCCCGTGCTCTATGTATACTGCTGGCAGCCCCCATGCTCCATGTATAATGCTGGCAGCCCCCATGCTCCATGTATAATGCTGGCAGCCCCCATGCTCCATGTATACTGCTGGCATCCCCCATGCTCCATGTATGCTGCTGGCAGCCCCCGTGCTCTATGTATACTGCTGGCAGCCCCCATGCTCCATGTATAATGCTGGCAGCCCCCATGCTCCATGTATACTGCTGGTAGCCCCCCATGCTCCATGTATACTGCTGGCAGCCCCCCATGCTCCATGTATACTGCTGGCAGCCCCCATGCTCCATGTATACTGCTGGCAGCCCCCATGCTCCATGTATACTGCTAGCAGCCCCCCCCCCCATGCTCCATGTATACTGCTGGCAGCCCCCCATGCTTCTCTCTCCCCTAGCCCCCAGGTATGCACTGATTTAAAAAAAAAAAAAAGTTCTTACCTGTCTCCTCGTTCCCTCACTGCTGTCCTCACATGTCCTCGTTCCCCCGCTGCTCTGTCATCTCTCCTCCGTTCCCTTGCAGCTGCGGTCGGCATCCTCCCGACCTGCGCTCTGTGTCCGAGCACAGCGGACGCACAAGAGTGACGTCACCGCGCAGGCACAGAGGGAGAATGAAGGAGCGTGGAGCTACACGGGACGCTCCACGCTTCTTCATTGTTGCTGTGCGTGATGACGGGAGAGGGGGGCCCGGTATCAGCGGCGGCACGGGTCATATAGCGGCCGCGTGGTCTGCGCCAGATCAGCACAGCTCCTCTCACAGAAAGGAGCTGCTTGCTGATCTGCAGAGCGGGCCCCTAAGCTGACAGGCCCGGTCGCAGTCGCGACCTCTGCGACAGCGGTAGTTACGCCCCTGGCTGTTCGGTAAAAATTACATCCAGGAAATATACAGTCATATGAAAAAGTTTTGGCACCCCTATTAATGTTAACCTTTTTTTTATAACAATTTGGGGTTTTGCAACAGCTATTTCAGTTTCATATATCTAATAACTAATGGACTGAGTAATATTTCTGGATTGAAATGAGGTTTATTGTACTAACAGAAAATGTGCAATCCGCATTTAAACAAAATTTGACCAGTGCAAAAGTATGGGCACCCTTATCAATTCCTTGATTTGAACACTCCTAACTACTTTTTGCTGACTTACTAAAACACTAAATTGGTTTTGTAACCTCATTGAGCTTTGAACTTCATGGGCAGGTGTATCCAATCATGAGAAAAGGTATTTAAGGTGGCCACTTGAAAGTTGTTCTCCTATTTGAATCTCCTATGAAGAGTGGCATCATGGGCTCCTCAAAACAACTCTCAAATGATCTGAAAACAAAGATTATTCAACATAGTTGTTCAGGGGAAGGATACAAAAAGTTGTCTCAGAGATTTAAACTGTCAGTTTCCACTGTGAGGAACATAGTAAGGAAATGGAAGAACACAGGTACAGTTCTTGTTAAGCCCAGAAGTGGCAGGCCAAGAAAAATATCAGAAAGGCAGAGAAGAAGAATGGTGAGAACAGTCAAGGACAATCCACAGACCACCTCCAAAGACCTGCAGCATCATCTTGCTGCAGATGGTGTCAATGTGCATCGGTCAACAATACAGCACACTTTGCACAAGGAGAAGCTGTATGGGAGAGTGATGCGAAAGAAGCCGTTTCTGCAAGCACACCACAAACAGAGTCACCTGAGGTATGCAAAAGCACATTTGGACAAGCCAGTTACCTTTTGGAAGAAGCTCCTGTGGACTGATGAAACAAAGATTGAGTTGTTTGGTCATACAAAAAGGCGTTATGCACGGAGGCAAAAAAACACGGCATTCCAAGAAAAGCACTAGCTACCCACAGTAAAATTTGGTGGAGGTTCCATTATGCTTTGGGGCTGTGTGGCCAATGCTGGCACCGGGAATCTTGTTAAAGTTGAGGGTCGCATGGATTCAACTCAGTATCAGCAGATTCTTTACAATAATGTGCAAGAATCAGTGACGAAGTTGAAGTTACGCAGGGGATGGATATTTCAGAAAGACAATGATCCAAAAGACCGCTCTAAATCTACTCAGGCATTCATGCAGAGGAACAATTACAATGTTTTGGAATGGCCATCCCAGTCCCCAGACCTGAATATCATTGAACATCTGTGGGATGATTTGAAGCGGCTGTCCATGCTCGGCGACCATCAAACTTAACTGAACTGGAATTGTTTTGTAAACAGGAATGGTCAAATACAGGAAGCGACTAGAGGCTGTTATTTTTGCAAAAGGAGGATCTAAAAAATATTAATGTCACTTTTATGTTGAGGTGCCCATACTTTTGCACCGGTCAGATTTTGTTTAAATGTGGATTGCACATTTTCTGTTAGTACAATAAACCCCATTTCAATCCAGAAATATCACTCAGTCCATCAGTTATTAGATATATGAAACTGAAATAGCTGTTGTAAAAACCCAAATTGTTATAAAGAAAAAAGGTTAACATTAATAGAGGTGCCCAAACTTTTTGATATGACTGTATCTACTGACTATTATAAAACTCCTAAATAGTTGTAAAAATGTAGAATAAACGAGTCATAAAGCAGCGCACCTTCCTAGTGCCTATTCAGATGCGTTCACAGTATATTTAGACTCTATTGACCATCTGAATTTCCTGCACAGATCATAATCTGCTCCCCTGTTCTGTCTTCACACTTAAAGCTGTTTCTGATATTGGTATGTTAAACTGACCTATCCCTGCTGTGTAATTAGTTATGTGTTGTCTTCTCTTCTGTGAGTTGTTTCCATACATATTGTAACTCTTTGATCTGCTTCCTTCTCTCTTGCTCACCTGCTGTTCATCTTGTGTAATGAGACTGGTATAAATTTAGGGCACTAGGTCTGTGTACCTTGGTCTGTGTACTTCTACTAAGTGCTTCATAAGTGCTCAGAAATATACCAGAAATGTCCCAGAAGTGACCAGAAGGTGAATTCTACTTCTTTAACTGTGTGTCTTTCACTTGCATTTTGTTCCTTCCCACTTGAAAACCTAATTCGCACCATGTTCACTTATGCCCTCACAGTCTTTGCTCCACTCCTCCTCACTCTCCTTCGCTATCCCCAAACCCCAGCACTCTCCAAACAAATATTCATCTCCCCTTCCCTCTTACCTCCCCACCTGTCCTCATCTGCTGATCTGCTCCTAAACCTCAGATCGCTTCTAGTATCGCGCAGACCAGGCCGTCCACTCTCCTTCTCCCACCTGCTCTCCCTTTCTCTACTTCTCCTCACTGCTGGCGACATATCTCCCAATCCTGGACCCCCACAGATGGGACACTCCTCTTTATCACCCCCCTATCGCTCCCTATCTAGTAGTAACTACCGCAACCTCTCCAACATAAAATCCATTCCCCTCTCTGCCACTCCGCAGCCCCCCCTCTCTGGAGCGCTCTGGAATGCCCGTTCCGTCTGTAATAAACTGCACTTCATTCACGACCTCTTTACCTCTAGCAATCTATCCTTCCTGGCCCTCACCGAAACATGGCTGACACCCACCAACACTGCCTCCCCTGCTGCGCTGTGCTACGGCGACCTCCACTTCACCCACACTCCTCGCCCTGGCAATAGACAGGGTGGAGGAGTGGGCCTCCTCCTTTCTAACAACTGCAGCTTCACCCCAATGCCACCTCTACCCTCCCTTGTCCTGCCCTCCTTCGAAGTGCACTCTGTCCGCATCTATTCTCCCTCCAACCTCCAAGTGGCCGTCGTATACAGACCCCCGGGCCCAACCACTGCCTTTATCGACCAGTTCTCTGCCTGGCTTCTACACTTTCTCTCTGCTGACATCCCCACTATCATCATGGGTGACTTCAACATCCCCACTGACACCCGCCAGTCAGCAGCCTCCAAACTCCTCTCCCTCGCCTCATCTTTTGGTCTAACTCAGTTGTCCGCCTCTGCCACCCACAAAGATGGCCACACACTAGACCTTATCTTCACCCGTCTCTGCTCTCTATCTAACCTCACTACCTCCCCTCTCCCCTTATCTGACCACCATCTGCTGACCTTTTCAGCCCTGTCCTCCTCACCTGCCCCCCCTGTCCAGCACCTAACACACCCCCGCAGAAACCTTGCACACATCAACATACACACCCTTTCTGACTCTATCCTACCGCTGTCCTCCATATCTTCACTCCACGACACAAACAGTGCCACCACTTTCTACAACGCCACTCTCACATCAGCTATTGATTCAGTCGCTCCTCTTGTGAACGGCAGAGCAAGACGAATCAATAGACAACCCTGGCACAACAGCCTCACTAAAAAACTACGGCAAGTGTCTAGGGCCGCAGAGCGGCGCTGGAAGAAAACGCATTCCCAGGAAGACTTCACCACATTCAAAAATACAATTCACACATTTCACTTGGCCCTTACCTCCGCTAAACAGGAATACTTCAGAAACCTCATTTCCTCTTTAACACACAACCCCAAACAGCTATTTAATACTTTTACCTCCCTCCTTCGCCCACCACTGCCCCCTCCAACCTCCCACATTTCCGCAGAAGAATTTGCCACATATTTCAAAGATAAGATCGACCAAACCAGACAAGTCTTTTCTGCTGAACCACCACAACCCCTTCATATAACAGACCACTGCTCCTCCCCCATAAACTTCCTCCCCACCATCACCGAAGGAGAGCTTTCACATCTTCTCTCAAAAGCACACCTCACCACATGCGCACTTGACCCCATCCCATCCCACCTCCTCCCCAACCTCACCACTATCCTTATTCCAGCCTTAACCCATCTCTTCAACCTATCTTTAACAACTGGTACCTTCCCTTCTGCCTTTAAGCATGCAACAGTCACACCTATCCTAAAGAAACCTTCCCTCGACCCAACCTCTACTACCAGCTATCGACCCATATCACTACTCCCACTTGCCTCAAAACTCCTGGAACAGCACGTGCATGCTGAACTTTCCTCCCACCTCTCCTCTAACTCTCTCTTTGACAACCTACAGTCCGGCTTCCGTCCACATCATTCCACTGAAACTGCCCTGACTAAGCTCACAAATGACTTACTTACTGCCAAAGCTAACAACCACTTCTCTGTACTCCTACTTCTAGACCTATCCTCAGCCTTCGACACTGTTGACCACTCCCTGCTACTACAGATCCTCTCTTCCCTTGGCGTCAGAGACCTCGCCCTCTCTTGGATCTCTTCATACCTCTCCAACCGCACTTTTAGTGTCTCCCACTCCTACACAACCTCTTCATCCCGTTCTCTCTCTGTTGGTGTCCCTCAAGGCTCTGTCCTGGGACCCTTACTTTTTTCTATCTATACATTTGGCCTGGGACAACTCATAAAGTCCCATGGCTTTCAGTACCACCTATACGCCGATGACACTCAGATCTACCTCTCTGGTCCAGATGTCACATCTCTGCTGTCCAGAATCCCGGAGTGCCTATCGACTATATCTTCCTTCTTTTCCTCTCGCTTCCTAAAGCTTAATGTGGCCAAAAATGAACTGATCATCTTTCCTCCATCTCACCTGCACTCTCCACCTGACCTATCCATTACAATTAATAACATCACGCTCTCCCCAGCACCCAAAGTTCGGTGCCTCGGAGTGACCTTTGACTGCCCTGTCCTTCATACCACACATCCAATCCCTCTCCACCTCCTGCCGTTTTCAACTCAAAAATATTTCCAGAATCCGCCCTTTCCTCAATCCCCAATCTACAAAAATGCTAGTGCACGCCCTCATAATCTCCCGCATCGACTACTGCAACATCCTCCTCTGTGGTCTCCCTGCTAACACACTCGCCCCTCTCCAGTCCATCCTTAATTCTGCTGCCCGAATGATCCACCTCTCTCCTCAATACCACCCCGCTTCTCCTCTCTGCAAGTCCCTCCATTGGCTCCCAATCTTCTATCGTATCCAATTCAAACTACTAACCCTGACCTACAAAGCTATCCATAATCTGTCTCCTCCATATATCTCTGAACTAATCTCTCGCTACACTCCAAAACGTAACCTCCGGTCCTCCCAAGATCTCCTTCTCTCCTCCTCTCTCATTCGCTCCTCATGCAACTGACTCCAAGACTTCTCCCGAGCATCCCCAGTCTCCTGGAACTCGCTGCCTCAACACGTCAGACTATCTACTACACTTGCAAACTTCAAACGGACCCTGAAAACTCATCTGTTCAGAAATGCCTATAATCTACAATGACCTCACTGCCCCACCACCGTGCGGAGCTGCCGCCCCACCACCGTGCGGAGCTGCCGCCCCACCACCGTGCGGAGCTGCCGCCTCACCACCGTGCGGAGCTGCCGCCCAACCTACACCCCACCTACTGTCTCCTCCCCAAAATCCTTTAGGATGTAAGCCCGCAAGGGCAGGGCCCTCTTCCCTCTGTGATAGTCTGTCTATTGTAACGTGTATATGTATTCTGTATGTAACCCCCTCATGTACAGCACCATGGAATCAATGGTGCTCTATAAATAAACAATAATAATAATAATACATTTGGTGACTGTGCCAATTTTGCCATTGGAAACATTTCATAGACTGCCATTAATCAATCATGTGCGGAAAAGGCAGAGGACCAGCTATGGGGTGCTACATTTCTATATGTAATATGTCTGCCAAAAGTGGTCTTTTCGGCATAACAAGTCTAAGTAATGTGTAGGAAGTTTAGTCTAGATTGCAAGATTATTCTGGAGCACAGAACCATGTAACTTTCCTATTGTTGCATGTGGCTGGAAAAGGTAAGTACCAATTCAGTTTCCAGAATCATTGTTACTTCTAAGAGTTTACTTAACCATTTTCAAACCAATACAGCAGTATAAATCAGCAACTTAACCAACGCATTTCAATGTGTTATGCATCCATTCCTTACTGATGGTATTATGATATGCTTGGCCAATATACATTAATGTGCATTTACCTACACTGCATTAAAGACTGTAGTTGATTGCATATGTACATCTGTAGATGCAAAGAGATGCAAATTATTTTAGCTTTTTTATTTTTATTCCTCCTCCACATAAAATTATGTGGTTGTAAATTTGTGAACACCCTCTTATACACTGATGAGCAAAAGGGTAACAATGTTTTGATATTTTTATTTTTCAGGCTCCATATCTCACCATCCACTACAGCTTTGAATGCGAGACAACCATCATTTTATAGACAATCATCTTGGCTATCTCATTCATAAATTTGGATTGCAACTATTTAGCATATGATTATTTATGCAGTTTTTTGTCATGTCACTGCATTGCTACTGCTTTGATCCTAAAAAATCTAAATATTAAATTTTAATATTTTGTTAGCATTTTAAATATCTACCTTTGGCTTTCACCACTTTCTGAATCCTTCTTGGAATGCTCTCGATCAGATTCAAGAAAGTCTTGACCAAAATCTAATCACAGGTCTTTTCTACACATTCCCAATGTTGGTGCATACGGGTCGACTCACTTGGGTATGTATACTAATGAGCAAAAGGGTAACAATGTTTGGACCTTTTGATTTCAGGTTCCATATCTCACCATCTGTTACGGGGGGCTGTCTGATAATAACTTAAAGGAGTATCAGACAGTCAGGGTCCACCGTGCAAAGACTTTGCTGCAGACTATGGCAGAGTGCAATACCTCTGTTAACTCACAGAAGGATATAATAAGTAAGTAAAGCAATTCCTCCCTTACTTGGAGGGTGTGTGGAATGATCTCTATTAATAATCACAGAGACAAATGCAATGTGTGCAAAATGGCACCTACCTAGGTCCGCTCTTCTAGTGGTGCAAAAGAGACGAACAGCAGCGTAAGCCGCACAAAGCTCCTACCTGCGTTCGCTCCACTAGTGTGCGAGGACACGAACCACTAGATATGGCACCTGCCTAGGTCCGCTCTTCTAGTGGTGCAAAAGAGACGAACAGCAGCGTAAGCCGCACAAAGCTCCTACCTCTGTTCGCTCCCCTAGTGTGCGAGGATACGAACAACTGCCCGACGCAGTATAAGGAACGTTACCCTAGCGGCAACGTCCACCTACGAGTCGAATCACAAGGCCCAGCCAGACCATGTGCCTCAGGCACCTGCCTATGTCCGCTCCCCTAAGAGGTAAGGATACGGACAGCAGCCGAAGCTGTAAGGTATAAGAACGCTACCCTGTCGGTAGCGCTCACCTAGCATAGACAGAGAAATGCCTAGAGGAACGCGCACAGAGCGTCTACTCTTATGCATGAACCAAGAGGACTGAGCGCCATGCGGCGTGTGTCAGGGTCTTATATAGACTCTGTGCCTCATCCAAGATGGAGGACACAGAGCCAATCCGCTGCCAGAACGACAGGAGTGACGTCATGCTGGCCTATCACCGAGCAAGGCGTCACAAGCACATGACCAGCGACCAATCGGCATAGAAGGTGTCAGAGACATGTGACCTCGTGTCAGCGATGATGTCACCCGCACATGTGCAATGGCTCCAAGATAGGACTTAGTCTCTGGCGCTCGCACATGTGCAGTAGCAAGAAATCTAGACTTAGTCTCCAGCGCTCGCACATGTGCAGTAGCAAGAAATCTGGACTTAGTCTCCAGCGCTCGCACATGTGCAGTAGCATGAAATCTGGACATAGTCTCCAGTGCTCGCAGCAACCGTAACACCATCCACTACAGCTTTGAGTGTGAGACTTCCTTCTTTTATCATCTTGGCTATTTCATTCATAAATTTGGATGCAACTATTTAGCACATGAATAGTTAAGCAGATTCTTGTCATGTCACTGCATAGTTACTGTTTTGCTCCTAAAAAAAAAAAATCTAAATTTTTATTTTCAATATTTTTTTAGTATGTTGTAAATCCATCTTTGACTTTCAATACTACCTGAATCCTTCTGAGCACGCTCTTGATCAGATGCAACCATTTCTGAACCAAAATCTGATCACTAGTCTCTTCTACACGCTCTCAGTGTTGGTGCATAATGGTCGACTCAATTGCGTGTGTATATAGCTTCTTCTTTAACTCTACCCTCAAGTGTTCAATTGGGTTGAGGTCTTGGGACTGTGGGAGAAAATCCAGCTCCTCTACTTCATTGTCATTGAACCATTTCTTTGCCAATCTTGACGTATGCTTCGACTGCTTGTCCTGCTGGAGCACTATGTCATCCTTTTATGCCCATAGTACTTGAGTGTACAAAGTAACTCATCTTGTAGGATATTCACATATAGTTCAGCATCGAGACTACCATTGATCCTGGTCAAGTATCCAACGCCTTTTTCTGTGAAACAACCCCCAAATTATCAGCCCTTTTTCACTTGTTTCTTCCAGATCCATTCGCACCCATCAGAGCCTAGTCTATTGACTTTTGTCTCATCACTCTAAATCACTTGTTTCTAATCTTCTAATGTCCACTTTTTGTACTTTTTTCCAAACTCGAGCTGACGCTTCTTATGATGATATTGAAGTGAAGACTTCTTCACCTTTTTGCGGGCCACCATTCAAGACTCGTGTAATGTGCATTGCATATTGTTTGCATGGACATCTGTGATATCCCTATTATTATCCTATTATGAAGCATACGAGCCACCTCCACTGCCATGTCTGTCACGCCAGAACTAATAGACTTTGTGATAAGCCAACTTGTTGACTCTGCTATTTTGCCTGGACATACACCTTTTGGCTTTTGAATGGATCGATGGACTTAATTTATATTATTACAACTGTCATGGCGCTCACATGAGGCAGTTTAGCAATTTTCTTGACCGAGATACCGCGCTTGATGAGCTGTATGATGATGCTTTCTTTTCTTGGGAAATCTTCATGGCTGCTTCTCGTTTTGAACCAGTGACCTTTCCCTTTTGGAAACAACCTAAAAACACACTGAGCTATTAGGGAATGTGAGAACAGGTTGTAATTTATAATATACAGAAAGAAAAAGATTTTTCCACCACCAGGAGCAAGATTGTAATAATGCAGTGACATGACATGAGTTTGCACAACTAATCATATGCTACATAGTTACAAGTCAAATGTATATATGTTATAGCCAAGATGATTGTATTTAACATCATGGTATCCTCATGTTCAAAGCTGTAGTGGATGGTGAGATATGGAGCCTGAAATTCAATAGTTGAAAACATTGTTGCCCTTTTGCTCGCCGATGTAATTGGGGATGAGGTCATGCTTGGCCAATCACATTTAAGTTCAGGTTAAGTAGTAATCATTACACTGCTACCATCATTTAAAGGGATCATGATTATCCCCATATAAAGCTTAGTTATTCTAGTTTGATTTTCCTGACATTTTCACAGCTGCTTTCAACAGTAAAAGCAAGGTCCATAATCAGCTTACAATACAGCAAAGGGATTTCATTGTTGAAAGTTATCAGTCAGTAGAAGGTTAGAAAAAGTCTCCAAGACATTAGATATACAATGGAACATTGTGGAAATAAACAAGAAGTGGCTTAGGGGTACTTCTCACATAGCGAGATCGCTAGCGAGATCGCTGCTGAGTCACAGTTTTTGTGATGCAGCAGTGACCTCATTAGCGATATCGCTCTGTGTGACCCTGAGCAGCGATCTGGCCCCTGCTGTGAGATCACTGCTCGTTACACACAGTGCTGGTTCATTTTTTTGACGTTGCTCTCCCGCTGTGAAGCACACATTGCTGTGTGTGACAGCGAAAGAGCAACGATCTGAATGTGCAGGGAGCAGGGAGCCGGCGTCTGGCAGCCTGCGGTAAGCTGTAACCAAGGTAAATATCGGGTAACCAAGGGTAGCCCTTTCTTGGTTACCCGATATTTACCTTGGTTACTAGCGTCCGCGGCTCTGAGGCTGCCAGTGCCGGCTCCCTGCTCCCTGCACACGTAGCTGGAGTACAGATCGGGTAAATAAGCGAAGCGGTTTGCTTATTAACCCGATGAGAACTCTGGCTAGGAGTGCAGGGAGCCAGCACTAAGCGGTGTGCGCTGGTAACAAAGGTAAATATCGGGTAACCAAGCGCTTGGTTACCCGATATTTACCTTAGTTACCAAGTGCAGCGTCGCTTTCAGGCATCGCTGCTGGCTGGGGGTTGGGGGCTGGTCACTGGTCGCTAGTGACATCTGCCTGATTGACAGCTCACCAGCGACCATGTAGCGATGCACCAGCGATCCTGACCAGGTCATATCGCTGGTGGGATCGCTGGAGCATCGCTAAAGTGTGACGGTACCCTTACAACCTGCACAACAGGGACTTTATCGAGAACTGAATATTCCTCAAAAACTGATGAAGATACAGGTAGAGAACTGGTCCTGTATATTCCAAGAGGCTCACAGCAACATTAAAGGAGCTGCAGGAATTTCTGGCAAGAACCAGTTGTGTACTGTGTGTGATAACAATCTTCTATATTCTTAAAATATCTGGCCTGTGGAGTAAAGTGGCAAGATAGAAGCATTTTCCTACAAAGAATAACATCCAAGCTGATTTCTATTTTGCCAAAACCAACATAAAAAAGAGACAGTTCCACTCTGTAGTGCTAAGATATGTAAACAATGAATATTGGAATATAAATATGCATTATTTTATTATATGGAAAGCATGTAAAAATTGAGATACTTAGCATACAAAAATGACCAGTTTTATGTGAGCCCAACAGCCAACGTTTGCTAATTGCTGGGTCCCTATCAAACTAATGCCTCTCTTTTGGTTAAAAAAAACCTACTGTTAAAGGGCGGATAGGAACCTGCTAATAAAGATTTTAAAATTGCCTAAGGCTGAAGAGCAGGAGTGCTCAATCAGAAGGCATGACGCTATAATCTAAGAAAAAACGCTGATGGCACTTCTGTTATGATTCAGGGACCGAGGAGGATTAAAAAATGCGGAATCCCAAAAAGGTAACAGAGTGGCTGGAAACTTAACGGACTGCAGACCTAATCCTGACACACAACTAACAGTAGCCGTGGGGCATGCCTACGATGACCTGGACGCCTGGACAAAGCCGGAGAGCTAAATAATCTCACAGATAGAAATATAAGAAAGCTAATCTGCCTCAGAGTAGTCCCCAAAGATAGATAGATAGCCCCCCACATGTAAATGGTACAGTAATATAGAAAAATACCATACAAAGCCAGAAAAGACAGATTCAGCAAAGGTGAGGCCCAAACTATCTTTATAGGAAAGGATAGGAAAGAGCAACTTTCTGCTGCCTAAAAAACCCTAATATATACCAGCACTTCTGATATGAAAAAATCCTGAGGTCACACAACCTCTCCCCCACTGTACCAGCACTCAGGTGTTACTGGGATCCAAAAACACTAATACAGATGAGGGACTGAATTAATACCAAGCATGACAAACACAAACCTTGCAGAATAATGGAGCTAAGTATACAGACATTCCCAGCAGGGAATGATCCCATTCCACCAAGAACTCCACACAGACAAAATAGGAATCATGCATTAATATCAAAGCAGTGAAAACAACAAGAAGTGGAAAACAAACAGCAGAGGTACAAAGATCACTTATCTGAGAGGAGTTCTGGAAGTGAGCAGACCTGGTTACAGAATGTCCTTAACACACAGGAGCAATTGACCATTGGCAAGTAACCAGAGAAAACTATTCAGTTAAATAGCTCAATCTGACCCTGATTGCCATTCCTCCACAGGTGTGTGGCTTTCATTCCACACATCAACTGCACCGCCAGCACTGACCAGAAGAGGGAGCCCCAAACTGGAAAACAGGTGACCACTGAGCATGAACCATAGTAAGAAAAAAAAAAGAGACAGTTGCATTTTGTAGTGCTACGATATGTAAATAGTGAATATAGGAATATAAATATGAATTACTGCTATGAAAAGCATGTAAAAATTGAGATACTTAGCACACAAAAATAGCCAGTTTTTTGTGAGCCCAACAGCCAACACCAAAGTGACCTCTTATTATTGAGTCCCTATCAAACTAATGCCTCTCTTGGGTTAAAAAAATCTTACAATTTATGGGCTGGTAGGAACCTGCTAATAAAGAATTAAAATTGCCTAAGACTGAAAAGCAGAAGTGCTCAATCAGAAGGCATGACCCTATAATCTAAGAAAAAAGACTGGTGGCACATCCTAACTTTCTAATGTCTGCAGGTGCAAACTGAGCATGCATGCATGTTACTATGTTTCATGCTCAGTTTGCACCTGTTCACATTATAAAGTTAGGAAGTGCCATCAGTCTTTTTTCTTAAAACCTACATCATGGGCAGCATGGTGGCTGGGTTCAAATCCCACCAAGGACAACATCTGCAAGGAGTTTGTATGTTCTCCCCGTGTTTGCGCGGGTTTCCTCCAGGTACTCCGGTTTCCTCTCACACTCCAAATACATACAGATAGGGAATTTAGATTGTGAGCCCCAATGGAGACAGTGTTGCCAATGTATGTAAAGTGCTATGGAATTAACAGCGTTATATAAATGAATAAATATTATTATTATTATCAAGTCAAAAGCATGTGAGAAAATGTGTTACAGTCTGATGAGATCAAAGGTAACTTTTATGCAAAGCCACCAGTGCGCATCATCAAAAGAATACCATTACGTGCTGCTGCGTCTAACAAGTTGAATATCTTGTACATACAAGTTATATATGGAATAGTGACTACACAGCTTGATGCTGCTGTTTAATATCCTTCTTGCTGTTGCTGCTTCTATCTAGATGATACACAGAGGGAAAACGAGCAGGAAACTCTTTTCCGGTGTGCAGAGTTTGGAAGACATCATTGCAGCTAGTCTCCACCACCTAGCTCAGAAACAAATAAAAATTTGAGATGGATCCTGGTGAAAAATGCAGGATACAAGTCAAATAATGGCCATAAATAGTGTAATTCCACGCACATGACAGTCACTTCCAATGTCAAGCATGCTTTCAGTTTGTTTCAGTTGAACAGTTGGAATTACTGGTATTATAGACATAAGGTTGATGGTAAATCCTCCCGAAATAGTTTCAGAATAAATATGTCAAAAGGCAGAAGTTCCTTGTTTGCATATTTTAAAGTACTTTTGGGCACTTCATTTGGTGCCTATAGTAAGACATTATATCAATGTAAACATTCTTATACACCATCATTAGCCAAACATATCCCACAAGGAAGAATCACAGCTACAGGTAAAACCTTTTTCCAAGGGTCCTTTCAACATATGTTTGGTTGGCATAAAACAGTGTATCATTGCCTCGAGGATATTAAATAAGTAAAGAAATTGCAAGTTTCACCATCCCTTGTTGTTGAGCAACAGACATAAAGGACATCTCTGAAAGTTTCCTACTCTCTTCTCCTGGCTTCTTTACAATGTATCTTCTGAATTTGTCACTCAACCTGTAAACCTGTTAATGATTCCACTGAGATAAATTCCACTGGTCGTTTCTGTGTTTGTATTGAAACATTCCCACCACAACCACTTATTAAAAATCCATGGCTGTGTTCATTTTTCAAGTTAACACTTAATAAAAGCAGATTAATAAATAACAGTGAAGTGTTATATTGTTTTCTTAGTGTGTTCTGTTAACATCTCTGTTTATTCATTTGATACCTCATGTGAACCCATGACCCTGACATTTTTAAGGCTCAAAACAGAGATAATATATGCATGCAAAATATCCATGACAAATTGATCTTGTTTCATTTTTGCCTGTTATTCAAAATAATAATAATTATAATTATAACAATAAAACAATTTTTAATATTATTTATTATTATAGCGCCATTTATTCCATGGCGCTTTCCATGTGAAAAAGGGGAGGCATACATATCAAGTACAATAATCATGAACAGTACCAGGCACAGACAGGTACAGAGGACCCTGTCCGCGAGGGATAACGGCCTACCAGTACAATGTGGTATTAAAAATAAAACATAGACCAGCAGCTAGTAGAGATGAAACTTACAGCAGGGGTTGAGACATCAATACACATTAGATTAACATTGGATTTGGCCTACAGTCAAATGTGTATCAGGGCTCTTGACTATCAATTGACATATGATGTCAGATAAGGATATGGCGTGTCCAGTTTTGGACTTCAGATGTCTTTGTTTTTAGTAAGATAACCCACAACCAGAGATATCTGGAAGCAGCAGTCTCATGGAGAAAAGATGATACTGCTAGTGCTCCCATGTATTGGTGAGTCGGGTGAGACAGCTACTGGCTAAACAATCGGCGAAACCATCATTGAGTCAACAGCTATTTGAAAGGCATGGGTGGTTTTGGGATACAAGAAAACAATAGAAAGGGAAGAGTTTAGATAATGCTAGAAAAATAAGAAAAACACAGAAAAGAGAGGGGAAACAAAAATGGAGATATCTGTTAGGCTTCCGCTTTGCTGGATGGCAAGTGAACAAGGCAAGAGACACTGGAAACTGCAGAACCAGAAGGGCAGATGAAGAGGAAAACAGCAGATCTGAAGCAGCACACAGATGGTTAAGTATCAGGATCCAGAGCAGCTAATAGCTTATTGTAAACAGTCTCTAATAACATTTTGTAATGCTCACAGCAAATGATGGGTTAACTAGCAGAGAGTAAGCGCAGTCTTAACCTGCAGGTATGAATGTTTGTAGATATTACATTAGTTTGCAAAGTTGAATGCAGCATAGTGATCTGTCTCTAAATATCATTTCATAATATTTAGTGCAAAAGACGGGTTAAACATCATTTCTTGAGGAGCTTAAGGTGCTAATTATAGAAATCACAGACGTCTGAGACGAAAGAGCATGTTGTTTGTATTTTATTTCAAAATAAATGATTTTTGGTGTTTGTGTTTATTTGTTTTTACTTACAGGATTAGTAATGGGGGTCAAATAGACCCTACCCACTACTAATCTGGGGCTTAGTGTTATATGTGAGCTGTCATTAACCCCATATATTTCCCCGATCCCGATTGCACAATGGCAATCGGGATGAGTTGGGTAAAGTTCCAGGATTGTCGCATCTAATAGTTGCAAAAATTCTGGGCTGCTGCAGGCTGTTATTTTTAGGCTGGGGGACCCAATAACCATAGGCCTCCGCAGCCTGAGAATACCAACCCCAGTTGTCTGCTTTATCTTGACTGAGTATCAAAATTAGTTGGGGAGCGCACCCCATTTTTTAAATTATTTTTTTAAATAATTTAAAAAAGACACATGGGATCCCTCTGATTTTGATATACAACCAAGATAAGCACATAGCTGGGGGCAGCAGCCTATAGCCATATTCTTTATTTCTCCTGAGTATCACAATATATGGGGCATCCTATGCCATTTTTTTCTTTTTTTCTTTTTATTTTTACACCACTATATGGGCGAAGACAGTGTGTGTGAGTCCAACCAATCACAGAAGCTGTCACACAGGGGAGGTGCAGACTTACTTCAACTAATCACAAATGCTGGAACTGGTGGTGGGCAGGGAAAGCAGTGAATATGTATGAGTATTAATGAGCAGAGCAGGAAGTAGCGTTATAGCAGCGGGGAAGGTCGGTAAGTATAACGGTCCTGTTTTATTCTTATTATACTTTTTTCTTTTTTTTCCCCTGTGAAGCATAATTTTACAAATTAATACAGAGAGTTTGGCTACTTTATCTATAAGTTAGCAAATGTAAATTCTAGATTCAGGAGCATCTAACAAGTAACGTGAGCCTCTGTTAACCTTACCACAAATTTTTCTCCAGTCACGGAATGGAGTAAGATTTCTGGCATCAGGAATGGAGACAACAGTTTTAAACTGTGTACCTTGATGTACTTCAGTAATTTCAAAATCAATGAATTATGTGATTGTCACGACTAACACAAATAGTTGAACTCTAATCACAAAACTGATAAATATTCACAAATAGGATGTGTCTCACTATTCAGCAGTCTTGTGATTGAGTAATAAATAGCCTGTGTCACTTCAGTCTGTCTCACACAGTCATTAAATGGAATGAAGAAATCAGGGTATGAGTGATGAAAGATATTTGCAGATTGCAGAATTTGATGATAAAGGGTCTGCCATGAGAGCTGGTAGGGTAGTGCAATGTCAAAAAATGTGCATAGTATAAAAAAGATACATTTTAAGCTTTTAAAATTATTTCTCCTACATTTACAATGGTTGGAGTTATTGAAAGCATGGGTTAGAGCTAAAATCATAGGGGTATTCCCATCTCCAAGATCCTATCCCAATATGTAGTAAGTGTATTAATAATAATAATAATAATAATAATCTACATACATAATTGCCAGTTGCGGATGTAACCATATCACACAATGCACTGCGGCACTGTCAGTTGCGCAGCCGTGGTTTGCTCCCACATCATAGCCTTGGTAACCAGGGACAACAGTGCAGCTGAAACCCAAATTGTGGGCTGAGTAAGCACAATTCTGTTCCCAGTCTAACATTGTACTACCTATACAATATCCAGTTATAATGAGGTGTTGGTGTTTTAAATTAAACATTTGCGATGTAACAGAGCAGTAAGGAGGCGTGGCCAGGTATGTCCGCCCTTGCCGGACATCGCCATGCCTCGAGCAATGTTGCGGCGAGCGACGAGACATGGCGGCACTGACGAGACATGATGAGACATGGCGGCACTGACACGAGAGAGAGAGAAAAAAAATACATACTGTACCACCTTCAACAGCTTACAAGAGACCACATAGTATAAACACACACACAGCACACAGGAGAGACACCACATGGTGAACACATCTCAAGAAACACAACACCAGATACCAATATACAGCACACAAGAACACACAAGAAGGAAGAGACAGTGCACAGGGGTGAAAGAGGTCAAATGACACAACACATACAATACTCAAGTGCAGAGGGATGACATACAACAGATATGTTGGAAAGCGCAAACAGTGTGACACATGTCGACTGCTCCTGTCAGCACCACTAAGCATAGACAGATGTTCATTTCCCCGCACTCCTGATGCAATAGCATCGGGCCTATTTCTAGTAATAATAATAGCAAATACCTCCAATTAGAAATGTAGTATAGTTCTTCTGATATACCCATATCTCTTACCTCATGTGCAGGGCATTGCAGCTTACGTATCCATGGTTACTACCATGAGCTACTAAGTAACTTACTATATGAATACCAAATGGATACCAAAGCTGCAATGACCTGCCATGAGGTAAGTGACATGGCTATATCAGGAGAACCCCTTTAAGTCAAGGGTTAGGTTTAATTTTAGGCCTATGGTATAGCTCGGTTCCATTTGAGAAAAACAGTACAATTATGCTAATCAGACTCTGATCAGAGTAGAATCTGATTTTCTCAGAGGTGGAGAGAAAAAAAGTTCTCCACTTCTCCATTCTGTTAGTCTGTGAAAATTGACCATCACTCGAATATCATCCAAAACAGCAAGGCCTCAACAAAGATGGTTGAAAATCAGCTTCGCAAACACAGTAATTTTGAGTCCAAAATGGGCATCTTTGACGCTACACTAATTGTCCAGTAAGAAAACAACAAACATTAGTTTGTTTAGTATAATCATACAAAGGAGGATATGACATTGTTTTATGAAGTCATTTGCACAGATGACCAATGGTTTGTGCAACATTGATTGAAACTTTGATTTATTTATTTTTTCATTTTATTTTGAGTATCTGCAAAATGCAGAAAATAATATAGTTCTACAGAGCAGACTATATCCATATGTGTGAATGTTATGGTGTTTTGTTATGGAAATAATGTACTTTTGAAAAGTTTAAAGGAATCTGTCATCACTTTGACCTTTTTAAACTGTTAATATGGACACACAGGTTATATAATGCTGAAAAAAGCCATACCTTTATATCTCACATCAGATGCCTTGTTGTGGGAAAAATCATCTTTTATCACTTTATGTAAATGAGCTCCTCCAGGCTATGGGGCAGATGCTGCCTGGAACATAACTCCGCCTCCAGAGGTTATTTTAAATAAAAGGGGTGTTACCAGTGTGAAACAAGTAACTGACACAGAACAGGAGAAATTAAATTTGAGAAATGAAGTATGCTCTAATATACATAAAAAGGTTTTTAGATAATATTCTACTCTAAAAAATAACATACACCAGCATATTTGGTATTCATGTAATCAGAACAAAAAATAAATCTAGAGGCATGCAAAAGTAAAAACTGTATTTATTTAAACATTGGTATACATAAAATTTAGAAAACAAATCCTGCATTTTTTGTAAGATTTAGAAAAAAAAAAGAATAGCTATAATACAATGGGTAAAATCCATATGGAGAAAGGTCAGCGCTAAGACCCAATATTCCTATAGTTCTACAGCTAGATTTTTAAGGCAATAAACCCCTTATTGCTTGGAATTAGAGCTTTTTAGAGTCTTTTCAGGGGTATTTTGAGTATTTATCGTATTATTGTGCAAATTTATGTGTTTTATGTCTTACATTCTTGTAATTTTTTAACCACAAATATTCCCACTCTGTGAGTGGAAATGGAAATAAAAATATAAATACAGATATAATTTGGTTCAGCGCAGATTTTTTACATATAAGAATATATATATATATTTTTTTTTTTCTAGCTATAATACAACTCCACCTCAATAAATTAGAATATCCTCAAAGTTAAATCATTTCAGTAATTCAACACAAAAAGGGAAACATATACGGTATTATATAGTCATTATACACAGAGTGATCTATTGCAAGTGTTTATTTCTGTTAATGTTGATGATTATGGCTTACAGCCAATGAAAACCCACAAGTTATTATCTCAGAAAATTTGAATATTTTATAAGACTGAAAAAATGATTTTAAACTCAGAAATGTTGGCGCCTACTGAAAAGTCTGTACAGTAAATGCACTCAATACTCGGTCGGGGCTCCTTTTGCATGAATTACTGCATCGATGTGGCGTGGCACGGTGTAATACTATTGTATATACTGAGGATTTCGATTGCGTTAGGGCAATGACAACCAGAGACGAGTTCTTGGTGCAAAAGACGTTTTATAATATGTAACCGCAATATGTGCACAGAACAGAATATACACAATAATATGTAACCGCAATATGTACACAGAACAGAATATACACAGTGGAACATAAACACAGTAAATACCTGCTGGGTTCAGAGCAAAGGGGAATTCCCGGGGCCGCGCACTGGACTCCCCTAGGGAGACCGCCAGAAGCGAACCCCTATACAGGGGCTGTCCGGCAATCACCCCATAAGGCCCAAATGTACAGCAGCCGGGACACAAAAAGGGCAACAGATATAGTCCAAAAAATGTCCGTACGTGATGGGAGTCCTAGGGTGGATATGAATGGAAGGGACCGGGCAGAAGTGCCGACCAGAGACGGCAGACAGAGTCCGAGCACAGTTGGATGAGAGGTGAAGTCCAGAGCTGGTGTCAGGTGTTTCAACTGGATCCAAACAGCAATCAGGAGATGAGAGCAGCAGGGCAGGAGTACACAGGAAGCAGTATACTCAGGCAACTAGACTAAGCTTAGGGGCGGGCTTTTAAACAGATGAACAGGAAGTAGGGCAACAGAACAGAAAACTCCGATCCTTCAAAAGAAAACTGGAAATCCCGGAACTCTGACAGTACTCCCCCCCCCCAGAAACAGCCTCAGGACGGATCAGGGCCAGGCTTGTCCGGGTACCTCCGATGAAACTGAGCAACCTTCCGGGGCGCTCGGATATTACCCACAGGTTCCCAGGAATCGTCCTCGGGGGAGTACCCCTGCCAACGTACCAGATACTGAAGCCGATGTCGATGGAGCCGGGAGTCAATAATGTCCTCAACCACGAACTGCTCCTGGCCATCAACCATCACCAGCGGAGGAGGAGGCACGATACGACCATGAAACGTATTAGGGGAAACCGGTTTAAGCAGAGAAACGTGAAAGACCGGGTGTACCTTTAAATTGTGCGGCAACCTCAGCCGACAGGCCACAGAGCTCACTATCCCGGTGATCTTAAACGGACCAATGAATTTCTGCCCCAGCTTCTGCAAAGGAACACCAAATTTCAGATTTTTGGTGGATAACCACACCGAGTCCCCTACCTTATACATGGGTGCCTGTTTCCGGTGAGTCTCTGCCGACTTCTTGTAACGCTCCTGAGCCGAAGCCAAAGAGTCCTTTAAAACCTCCAGATTCCGTCGTAGCTCCGTCAATCTGTCCTCCACCGCTGGCACCGAAACCGCCACCGGTGACCTAGGCAAAATATTCGGATGGTAACCCAAGTTAGCAAAAAAGGGCGTTACCTTAGTGGAGCTGCTCTGAGTGTTGTTATACGAGAACTCCGCCAAAGGAAGCAGCTGCAACCAATCGTCCTGCAGATGGCTGACATAACATCGTAGGTACTGCTCCAGGGTTTGATTAGTCCGTTCGATTTGCCCATTTTTCTGGGGATGGTATGCAGAAGACAAACAGACATCAATATGGAGTGCCGAACAAAACCCTTTCCAGAACTTAGACGTGAACTGCACGCCCCGGTCAGAGATGATCTCATCCGGTACCCCATGCAATCGAAATATATTCTGGATAACCAAATCCACTGTCTCTGCGGCTGAGGGAAGACCGGTACATGGAATAAAGTGGGCAGCCTTTGTCAACCAATCCACCACCACCAAAATGGTATTGTTAAATACGTCGCTCTCTCAACCACACACCATTCCGAAGGACAAGAGTCACATCATTCGGGGGGCCAGCAAGAAATACGTCACCATCATAGGCCAGCTTGATGTCCTTCCACAAGTCCTGGTCCCAGATTACTCCAACAAAATTGGCATCTGATAAAACGGTCTGAGACGGGGTTCCAGGCATGGAGTCCATGGCGTGGATTCGGGACAAGGCATCGGCTTTCCCATTACGTGACCCTGGATGGTATGTAACGATAAAATTAAACTGGTTAAGGAACAGGCTCCAACGGGCTTGCCGTGGAGACAGGCACCTGGCAGATTTAAGGAATTCTAGGTTACGATGGTCTGTGAGAACTATCACTTGTTGCGCTGCTCCCTGTAAGTGGTGTCTCCATTCCTTAAAAGCAGAAATAATCGCCAACAATTCCTTGTCCGCAATGTCATAGTTCTTTTCTGAAGGGGACAACCGGCGAGAAAAGAAAGCACACGGGTGCAAGAGACTCTTGTCCCCAGTCCTTTGTGAAAGGATAGCCCCTAATGCATAATCGGAAGCATCGACTTCCACAATAAAAGGGAGTGCGGGATTTGGGTGTATTAGTATTGGTGCTGAGGTAAAACAAACCTTGAGACGATTGAAAGCTTCCTGGGCCTGGGCGGACCACACAAACTTCTGCCCTTTTTTGGTTAACAGAGTGATAGGACGGACGATCTCTGAAAAGTTACGGATAAAGCGTCTGTAAAAGTTAGCAAAACCGACAAAGCGTTGTACCTCCTTGATGTTTCCCAGTTCCGGCCAGTCTAGAATTGCCCGTATCTTGCCAGACTCCATGTTCAGTCCCTGAGGAGAGATGACATATCCTAAAAATTGTATCTTTGAGCAATGGAATTCGCACTTCTCCAGTTTAATATACAGGTGGTTATCCCTCAGACGGGTAAGTACTGTCTTGACGTGCTCCTGGTGTTCCTGTAGGGAATCAGAAAAGATCAAGATATCATCCAGGTAAATCACCATGAACTGGTCCATTATATCGCTAAAAATATCATTGACTAGGTGTTGGAAAGCCGCTGGGGCGTTACAAAGTCCAAAAGGCATCACTAGATACTCATAATGTCCATACCGACATCTGAACGCTGTTTTCCACTCATCCCCGGGACGTATGCGGAGTAGATTATATGCCCCACGGAGATCCAATTTAGTAAATATTTTGGCCTGTTGTACTCTCTCCAATAGTTTGAGAATCAATGGTAACGGATACCGGTTCCGGATGGTTATCTTATTTAGTTCCCGGTAGTCGATACAAGGTCTCAGAGTCCCCTCTTTCTTTTTCACGAAAAAGATGGGTGCCCCTGCTGGTGAGGTAGAAGGTCGAATAAATCCCTTGGCTAGGTTTTCATCGATGTAATCTTTTAGTGCTTGTAACTCAGGTGCTGCCAACGGGTAGATATGACCAAACGGGATCTCTGCCCATGGGAGTAAGTCTATGGGACAATCATATGGTCTATGCGGGGGAAGCCGATCCGCTTTTCTTTTGTCGCATATATCAGCGAAGTCATTATAAACCGGGGGTAGAACAGGTACCTGTACAGTGCCCTCCGCATTTGGTGTTACTGGAACCGGTACAGTTGGACTAATGGTCGGACCACTCTGGGGTGGGAAGGATATTTCTTTAGTCTCCCAATCGATGACTGGATTTGTAGACCGCAGCCAAGGAATTCCTAAAATTATCGGAAAATGGGGAGAAGAAATCAACATGAAAACAAGGGTCTCCTGCTGACCTGGTTTCATCACACATTCAAGGGGTACTGTCTCCCGATCAACTGGTCCGGAAACTAATGGAGAACCGTCTACCGTCTCCATGGTAACTGGTGAGGATCTTTGTTGAGTCTGGATACCGTGTTTCCTGGCAAAAGAAGAGTCCATGAAATTTCCCCCTGCCCCAGAGTCTATCATAGCAGATGTAGGAATTAACTGTCCCTCCCACCGTATCTGAATGGGAAGCGAGCAATGGGTGTATTTCCCTTCTGGGTCCTTAGGTGAAGTTGGCATCAATGTCGAGGGAAATACCGCATCCAGGTGTAAACTTGCCTCAGAGATATCGGACTCTGTGTCCGTGTTGTCACACTCTGCCATTGCTGCCAGTACCTTATTCGGGCGATTTGGACGTTTTGGGCAGTCAATCAGAAAATGGTCCGATTGACCACAATAGAAACACAAACGCTCACGGAGCCGGTGTTCACGACGTTCGTTGGTCTCTCGCTTTTGTAGAGAGTCCACTTGCATAGGAACATCCTCGGCCTCCCGTGGCGTCTTGTGAGCGGGCTCTCTATAAGGAAACGAAAAGTTGATTACCCGGTTTACAGCTGCCCATTTTTCCTGTCGGCGTTCCGTCAAGCGGGTATCGATACGCACACAGTGTTGGAGAAACAGTTCAAAATCCCGTGGAGATTCGGCACGAGCTAACTTGTCCTTGATGGTACCGGACAAACCCTTTCTGAACACTGATAATAACAGCAATATTTCCCCAGTCGGTGTCTACCACTAACCTTTTGAACTCAGTGGCGTATTCGACGACAGACCGCTTTCCCTGACGTAAGGAAAGCAGAGCCGATTCAGCGGTAGCACGGCGATTAGGATCATCAAACATTTGCGCCATTGCTGTTAAAAAGTCATCCAGGTTATTTAAACGGATATCATGATTCTCTATTATAGGATTAGCCCAAGCCAGTGCTCGTGAGGTTAACATGATTATACATAACACTTTTGACCGGTCAGACCGGTAATAATCAGCATGTACATCAAAAAACAGTATACACTGGTTAACAAACCCACGGAACTGACTTCGATCACCACTGAAACGAAATGGGGGTAACCTAGGCATACCGGCAGCTGATACGGACGTAGTGGGGGCGGCTTCTAGAGCCTCCACCCTGGTTTGCAAATCCTGAATAGCCGGACCCAGTACCTGGTGATCATGGCCCAGCTGTACCTCCACATCTCTAAGCTTAGTTTGCACCGCCTCCATCTCCTGCTGCAAGGAGTTAAGCATGGAGAAAAGCTGATCTACTCGTGTCTCAGTCATTGCCCCAGCGAAATCCTCTTATTGGCCTGAGTATAATGTAATACTAGAAAAAAACCAAAGAGAAAATTGCATGAAAAATACCCTGACTATAAATAAATAAATTGCAAGTGCTAAATAACAGGGTACTTAGTGTATACATTTTTGCAAAAAGGTAAAAAGCTGTCTCACCTCGTCAAGGTGTACCCATCTGAGACAGTCCCTAACCTACTGAAGTTAAAAACATTATCAATACCTGACTTGTGTCATGTCAAACTCCAATATGAATGGTGGCAAGTGGTCAGCTGTGTCCCAGATTAAATACACAGTGAAGTGAGACGCAAGTAGTTGTTCAGTCTCAGTATTAGGAGGGCTGCGCCCCCAACTTGCAAAAAAGCAAGATAACATACAAAAAACACAAAAAAAAAAACAGTTTTTTCTAGTCTTAAGGCTGCAATTCACATGCTTAATGCTGCATGTTTACTGAACATTGTTTCAGCTCAGGTTTTTTGTGTTTTTTGTATGTTATCTTGCTTTTTTGCAAGTTGGGGGCGCAGCCCTCCTAATACTGAGACTGAACAACTAATTGCGTCTCACTTCACTGTGTATTTAATCTGGGACACAGCTGACCACTTGCCACCATTCATATTGGAGTTTGACATGACACAAGTCAGGTATTGATAATGTTTTTAACTTCAGTAGGTTAGGGACTGTCTCAGATGGGTACACCTTGACGAGGTGAGACAGCTTTTTACCTTTTTGCAAAAATGTATACACTAAGTACCCTGGTATTTAGCACTTGCAATTTATTTATTTATAGTCAGGGTATTTTTCATGCAATTTTCTCTTTGTTTTTTTTCTAGTCTTAAGGCTGCAATTCACATGCTTAATGCTGCATGTTTACTGAACATTGTTTCAGCTCAGGTTTTTTGTGTTTTTTGTATGTTATCTTGCTTTTTTGCAAGTTGGGGGCGCAGCCCTCCTAATACTGAGACTGAACAACTAATTGCGTCTCACTTCACTGTGTATTTAATCTGGGACACAGCTGACCACTTGCCACCATTCATATTGGAGTTTGACATGACACAAGTCAGGTATTGATAATGTTTTTAACTTCAGTAGGTTAGGGACTGTCTCAGATGGGTACACCTTGACGAGGTGAGACAGCTTTTTACCTTTTTGCAAAAATGTATACACTAAGTACCCTGTTATTTAGCACTTGCAATTTATTTATTTATAGTCAGGGTATTTTTCATGCAATTTTCTCTTTGGTTTTTTTCTAGTCTTAAGGCTGCAATTCACATGCTTAATGCTGCATGTTTACTGAACATTGTTTCAGCTCAGGTTTTTTGTGTTTTTTGTATGTTATCTTGCTTTTTTGCAAGTTGGGGGCGCAGCCCTCCTAATACTGAGACTGAACAACTAATTGCGTCTCACTTCACTGTGTATTTAATCTGGGACACAGCTGACCACTTGCCACCATTCATATTGGAGTTTGACATGACACAAGTCAGGTATTGATAATGTTTTTAACTTCAGTAGGTTAGGGACTGTCTCAGATGGGTACACCTTGACGAGGTGAGACAGCTTTTTACCTTTTTGCAAAAATGTATACACTAAGTACCCTGTTATTTAGCACTTGCAATTTATTTATTTATAGTCAGGGTATTTTTCATGCAATTTTCTCTTTGGTTTTTTTCTAGTCTTAAGGCTGCAATTCACATGCTTAATGCTGCATGTTTACTGAACATTGTTTCAGCTCAGGTTTTTTGTGTTTTTTGTATGTTATCTTGCTTTTTTGCAAGTTGGGGGCGCAGCCCTCCTAATACTGAGACTGAACAACTAATTGCGTCTCACTTCACTGTGTATTTAATCTGGGACACAGCTGACCACTTGCCACCATTCATATTGGAGTTTGACATGACACAAGTCAGGTATTGATAATGTTTTTAACTTCAGTAGGTTAGGGACTGTCTCAGATGGGTACACCTTGACGAGGTGAGACAGCTTTTTACCTTTTTGCAAAAATGTATACACTAAGTACCCTGGTATTTAGCACTTGCAATTTATTTATTTATAGTCAGGGTATTTTTCATGCAATTTTCTCTTTGGTTTTTTTCTAGTCTTAAGGCTGCAATTCACATGCTTAATGCTGCATGTTTACTGAACATTGTTTCAGCTCAGGTTTTTTGTGTTTTTTGTATGTTATCTTGCTTTTTTGCAAGTTGGGGGCGCAGCCCTCCTAATACTGAGACTGAACAACTAATTGCGTCTCACTTCACTGTGTATTTAATCTGGGACACAGCTGACCACTTGCCACCATTCATATTGGAGTTTGACATGACACAAGTCAGGTATTGATAATGTTTTTAACTTCAGTAGGTTAGGGACTGTCTCAGATGGGTACACCTTGACGAGGTGAGACAGCTTTTTACCTTTTTGCAAAAATGTATACACTAAGTACCCTGTTATTTAGCACTTGCAATTTATTTATTTATAGTCAGGGTATTTTTCATGCAATTTTCTCTTTGGTTTTTTTCTAGTCTTAAGGCTGCAATTCACATGCTTAATGCTGCATGTTTACTGAACATTGTTTCAGCTCAGGTTTTTTGTGTTTTTTGTATAATGTAATACTATTGTATATACTGAGGATTTCGATTGCGTTAGGGCAATGAGAACCAGAGACGAGTTCTTGGTGCAAAAGACGTTTTATAATATGTAACCGCAATATGTACACAGAACAGAATATACACAATAATATGTAACCGCAATATGTAAACAGAACAAAATATACACAGTAATATGTAACCGCAATATGTACACAGAACAGAATATACACAGTGGAACATAAACACAGTAAATACCTGCTGGGTTCAGAGCAAAGGGGAATTCCCGGGGCCGCGCACTGGACTCCCCTAGGGAGACCGCCAGAAGCAAACCCCTATACAGGGGCTGTCCGGCAATCACCCCAGAAGGCCCAAATTTACAGCAGCCGGGGCACAAAAAGGGCAACAGATATAGTCCAAAAAATGTCCGTACGTGATGGGAGTCCTAGGGTGGATATGAACGGAAGGGACCGGGCAGAAGTGCCGACCAGAGACGGCAGACAGAGTCCGAGCACAGTTGGATGAGAGGTGAAGTCCAGAGCTGGTGTCAGGTGTTTCAACTGGATCCAAACAGCAATCAGGAGATGAGAGCAGCAGGGCAGGAGTACACAGGAAGCAGTATACTCAGGCAACTAGACTAAGCTTAGGGGCGGGCTTTTAAACAGATGAACAGGAAGTAGGGCAACAGAACAGAAAACTCCATGTTAACAAAGGGCAAGATCCTTCAAAAGAAAACTGGAAATCCCGGAACTCTGACACACGGAAGTGATCAGCCTGTGGCACTGCTGAGGTGTCATGGAAGCCCAGGTTGCTTTTATAGCAGCCTTCAGCTAGTCTGCATTGTTGGGTCTGGTGTCTGTCATCTTCCTCCTGACAATACCCATGGTTTCTCGATGGGGCTTAGGTCAGGTGAGTTTGCTGGCCAATCAAGCACAGTGATACTGTGGCTATTATGCACTTGCATATTACCAAAACCAAAGCATTCTGGCTCCTAGAAAAAAAGTTAACATCATGGGGATATATACAATTAATAACATTGCTAAACTTGCTTGTACCTTGGCTCCCAGAATGCATGATGGGAATGGGGTTAAAAGGATGTTTTGTTTGTTCTTCTATTTCAATGTAATAAAATTATTATATTTAGAATTTTTAGAAACAACTCAAAGATTATCTGTAAAACAAATGGCTAAAATAAATGTATAACTATTATATTAACAGGTAAAATACTTCCAAACCATATCTGTTGTGGCAGACCTATTTTCAATCAATGTCGTAAATACTAAAATGTTGAAGCAATAAGAGTTCAATATAATTTCATTAGTGAAAATATACTATTACCAGTTATTACATTACTCTAACAACACTAATAAACTATTACAAAAATAATATTTAGTAATGGCAGTTGTGGCTAATGAGTGCAAATAGATTTTGTTTACTTCGTATCCTGAATAAGGCCAATTCTATTATGGTGCAGGAAGCAGAAATGTCTCGGAATGGAGCCATCAAGCAGAAACTCACACTGTTCCATTGCTGTATAACTAAATCAAAACCAACTTTCAGTATTAATTCAACTGTAATAATGACTGTAATTTAAAATTAAGAACATGCTACTGATAATCATTCTTTAGAAAGAAAAGATATCTGTCAGTGATGGGATCTTTTCAGCTGAGCTCATTAGAGAATTTACTGGAATTCACAACCAATTTACGATGACTCGATAGCGTAAATTATGATCATGTATTGGTTTAGAGGAGGCAAAAGCAATGGGGAATCAAAAGTTTGCCCAACTAGCAGTGAATCTTGAGCCAAAGAAATATACAAATTAGCTGTAGATTTCAATTAATAGCAGATTATGAACCAATTAACTCGTATAGTGGTTCACTGTTTTTTTAGGCATTTTCTTGCTAAAAATGGATGTAGTGTGGGTAGGTTTCTTCCATTGGTTTTATAAGTGGGTTCCCCTTAAAATAATAACTAAAATAGTTCAGTATTGAGAAAATAAACCATAGGTATCCAGCAATGCAAAGAAATCAGTGTTGCAGACATAAAGACAGCAAAAAAGGGAACTTGTCACCACTTTTTTGCCCTGTAAGCTGTGGCCACCACCAGTGGGCTCTTATATACAGCATTCTAACATGCTGTATATAAGAGCCCAGACTGCTGTGTAGAATATAAAAAACACTTTGTAATACTTACCTAAACCGGTCGCTGCTGTGGATGTGTCTCAAATGGCGTCTTCATCCTCCAGTGGCGGCGCTGCCTCTTTCGGCAATCTTTGTCCTATACCTTCTGAAGCTGCGGTGCATGAGGCGTCCTACTTCATACACACTCGCCGAAATTCAGATCCTGAGCAGGAGCACTTTGATCTGCCCTGAGCACGGCAGATCAAAGTATTGTAGTGCGCATGCGCGGAACCGGCGAGTGTGTATGACGTAAGATACGTCTTGCACTGTGGCTTCAAAAGGAGGACGAAGATGGCCGAAAGAGGAAATGCTGGCACCAGAGGATGAAGACGCCTATTTGAGCAACATCCACTGCAGCGACCAGTTTAGGTAAGTATTATAAAGTGTTTTTTATGTTTTACACAACGGCCTGGGCTCTTATATACAGCATATTAGAATGATTAAGGCGTAGTCATAGGGCATCGTCAAAATGCATTGGTCTGGATAAAAAAAGGAGTGGAGGTCTATGGGTATTTGACAATTTTAATGCCACAATCTGGATATTTTTACTTTGATATATTAAAGCTGTTTTCATGTCTGCAACACTGGCTTCTTTGCATCACTGGATACCTATGTTTTTTTCTCAATGCTGCATGGCCCGGACCCAGGCTGATCCTGGGAACCTCATACAAGGTGGAAGGGTGGGCTGACTTATTACAGTGTGTGTAACAGAGTTCAGTGTTACAATTAATAAGAAAAAACATTATTGCAATTCCAATCTTGGTCAAAATTCTGTGATAAAAATATACCCTTAAAACCTTTTATTAAATATACTTTAAAATAAGGCTTAATACATACCAAATAATTAGATAAATAATATACCAATGGCACAGTAACAATGTCCAGGCAGATTGGTCTATCGGCAGTGATCAGTGTATTACAAAGGTGATAATTACAAAAAAGATTCCAAATATAGTTGAATAAAATAATCTAATAGAGTAGTATAGTCCTATCACTGAGAGACCCTATTTCCTAAAGGTGAACCCCTAATGGCAGAGGTTGCCACCCTAATAAGTACAAATGGCGTTCGCGCTCAATGCTGATCATCTCTGAGGATCTTTAGTTGGCACTATCCTGCCAGTAACCAGAAAAGGGGATGATCATGTGAGTACAAGTATGTGATTTGCAACATTATGACTAGACATGTACAGCCTCATTTGGTTCACTTGTATTGAGCGAGGACCTGTATTTCTAGTTGGCACTTGACTGTATGTGTGGTGCCCCTGAGGCGTCTGTCGCCACAGGGTACTGCATCTCCTTTAAGATGTAGTACTCATCCCAGGAAAGGAGAGGTTAATCGCTGGTGATTCTCACATTCACAACCACACACAGTCAGGTGCCTTCCCACTGGGGGGGATGGCCTGGCGTAGATAGGGGGTGGCCATCATGAAGCATGGGACTTTCCTGGTAACTGGGACAGCCACCTGGGGGGCGGGCACCACTTGGGGAAAAGGAAAGGAGCATCTTCACACATAGTCTGTTAGCCCTGGGCACAGCTTGGGGTGAGATACATCTAGGACCTCAGTCTAATCTTTTTCTACTCACACTTCTGGGAGCGTCATATGACCTGTGGTTTGGAGCATACAGCTCAGCCCCGGTTCTCTACAGCTATATGGGATTCCAGAGTCTGTGGTGAATGCTGGAAACACCCACGACCTGTTAGATATTCCACATATACCGGGATTGGAAGGACCCAGACCAGAAAAGACTCACAGTGGGAACACCGGTGATGACCTCGAATTGCTCGGGATCAGCTGGGGCCTATCACAGCGGTGGCCAGTGCATCGGAAACGGCAACCGGGTTACTTAAAGAACTGTGAGTAAAACACCTGGAACCCACAGAGACTGTGTCTGCCTGTCCTTGCCAGCGTCGCCGCCTTGCACTTCGGCGCCCGCCATTACTACTCCCCTCATTATCCTCCCTTGGGCCTGCTCCACCTGTGGGGAGCAGGAACACCTCAGCTGCTACTACCATCCGCCCTGGAGGACAGGGACATGCAGTGGCGGCTAATTCCCTGGCCGCATACCGCAGGTGGCATCACAAAATCAACCTCCACTATCATCCATCACCACCCTCTCCTTTATTATACACCTCGGGGCTAAAAAACTGGGTGAAAGGGCCACCCCCAAACCCGACATCGCTAGCCATGGCGACAAGTAATTTAACCCTTGTCGCGTTGGTGCTATATATGTATGAAAATCGCTCCCAGCACCGGCATGGGAGAATCATAACAACATGCTTACTCTGCACTGTGAGGATTCATAAGTCTACATAGAGTGACTGCAGACTTGTACCCAAAGCTTGGCTAAAGCGGGCTTTACACGCTACGATATATCTAACGAGATGTCGGCGGGGTCACGTCGTTAGTGACGCACATCCAGCATCGTTAGTTATATCGTAGTGTGTGACACCAACGTACGACCCTGATTATGCGTTAAAACGTTGGCCGCATACACGTCGTTAATTTTCTAAAAATTGTACGTCAGGTTGTTCATCGTACCCGGGGAAGCACACGTCGTTCCGTGTGACACCCCGGAAACGATGAACACATCTTACCTGCGTCCCGCCTGCAATGCGGAAGGAAGGTGGGCGGGATGTTTACGTCCTGCTCATCTCTGCCCCTCCGCTTCTATTGGCCGGCTGCCTTGTGACGTCGCTGTGACGCAGAACGTCCCTCCCACTCCAGGAAGTGGATGTTTGCCGCCCACAGCGAGGTCGTTAGGAAGGTAAGTACGCGTGACATGGGGTTACTCGTTTGTGCGACATGGGCAACAAATTGCACGAACCCCACAAACAATGGGGGCGGGTGCGATTGCATATGAGATCGCATATGAAATTGAAATGTGTAAAGCAGCCTTAACCCTTTTAAAGGTTAAGCTATGCTGCCTTTTTCACTGTCTTGTCCACCACTCTAGACTAATTCAGGAGGACTGCTCTACCAGGCTACACAGTAGGCCCAAAAGCCAAAAGAGAGCAAGACCAGCTTGTAGTATCTACTGATCCACAGGGATTCACTTTTACCCCCTTTACATGACTTATCTACAGCCTCCTTTGGTTTTGATCACACTGTCCCATCCCACTATGAGTACCCTCACTAAGCTACAGTACATCACCTCACATTTTTGTAATTTTTTTCCTTTCCATAGGACACCACTGAAGATATGACACTTTGATACAATGTAAAGTAGTCAGTGTACCTATTGCATAACACTGTAAATTTGATGTGCCTTCTAAATAACTCAACACACAGACTTAACTGTCAAAACCGCAGGCAACAATAATGAGTACACTCGTAAGTCAAAATGGCTAAATTTTGCCTAAAGTGTGAATATTTTGTGTGGCCACCATTATTTTCAAGCACTGCTTTAATTCTCTTGGGCATGGAGTTCACTAAAGCTTCACAGGAGCCAATTGAATCCTCTTCCACTCCTCCATGATGAGATCACGGATCTGGTGGATATTGGAGACCTTGCGTTCCTCCACCTTCCGTTTGAGGATGCCACACAGATGCTCAATAGGGATAAAGTTTGGAATCATTCTTGGCCAGTCCAGCACCATTACCCTCAGCTTATTTAGCAAGGCAATTGTCATTATGGAAGTGTGTTAGGGGTCATTTTTCATGTTGGAACACTGCCCTCCGGCCTAGTTTCTGAAGAGAGGGGATCAAGCTTTGCTTCAGTATGTTACAGTACATGTTGACAGTCATGATTCCCTTAATGAACTCTAGCTCCCTACAGCCAGCAGAACTCCTGCAGCCTGAAACTATGACAATCCCACCACCATGCTTGACTGTAGGTAAGACACACTTTGAACTCCTCACCTGCTTGCCTCCACACATGCTTGACAGTATCTGAACCAAATAAGTTTATCTTGGTCTCATCAGACCACAGGACATGGTTCCAGTAATTCATGTCCTTAGTCTGTTTGTTTTCAGCAAATTTCTGGCTTTCATGTGCATCATCTTTAGAAGAAGCTTCCTTCTGTAATGACCGCTATGCAGACCAATTTGATGCAGAGAGCGGCATATGGTCTGAGCATTAACAGGATGATCACCCATCCCTTTATCCTCTGCAGCAATGCTGGCAGCACTCCTACATCCACTCTGGATAATGTTGAGCATGTGTACTCAACTACTTTGATCAACCATGACAAGGCTTGTTGTGAGTGGAACCTGTCTTGTTAAACTGTTATATAGTCTTGGCCACCATGCTGCAGCTCAGTTTCAGTGTGTTGGCAATCTTCTTATGGCCTATGCCATCTTTGTGCAGAGCCATCCCTGAGGAAGCCACACTCCATCTTAGCCCATTGTATATTCGTATGATGTTCTGGTATGATCATTAGTTTGCCAATAGGCTATCTGGTAACTTACATTATTTTTATGTGGTTGCCTATACTTGGCTTGTATACTATTTTGTATGTGGAATGTTACTTTTTTATTGAGAGTTGGAATATACAAGGGTTTTGTCCATTGTTTTGTTGTACAATTCCCTATTTAAATGTTTTTATTGTTCTCTTGCACATGATTTTAATTAAGAAATATTTTGCACTTTATTTGGCTTAAACAGGTGATCTTGCTCATATTGTACATTAATTACATACTGCCTCTATATTACCTATTGTGGATGCATGTGCAGTCTCCAGCACCCTTTCTTTTCCCTTTTCACTTGTTTACCATTAGGTGCTTGCACAGCTTCCTTATATCCCAGGCAGTGCCCACTCTCCATTGTTTCGAAGTTTATGATTATCATCATATTTTATTTGTATGCACTAACTTTGGCAGTTGAGCATAGCTTATTCTTATATATAGTACATGAATACATAACCAAAACCACCAGAGGTACAGAAATACATAATTAGAACCCCTATTAGGACAGAAACACAGCATCACAACCTTTAGCAGTACAGTAATTCATCATCAGAACCACTAATAGTACAGAAATTAACCACCAGCAGAAAAGAAATTAATGATCAGAATCAACAGCAGTAAAGAAATTCATCCATATAACCCCATCAAATCATCACAACCCTCATCAGTACAGAAATACATCACCAGAAACACCATTCGTAAATGGTACATCAATTGTAATTTCAGGTCAGACCCATATATATTTGTATTGCATGAATCTACAACTTTAAGTACATCCTTAACAATGGTAAGGAGATACTGAGAGTTATCAGAATATATATTTATATATATTTATATATACACAAAATTATTGCAAATAAACATTTACGTTCAGGTACCTTATAGATGACCTTGTCTCTGATCGGAGTCGTAACTTTCTTTTCTTCATTTTGTCCAGATGCCATGATGACTTTTCACATCCACAGCTTGTCTCTGCATACCTCCATCTTGTCCAATCTTCTACAGCACATCCTAGCATAATACCTTTAAAAATAGAATGATTATAATGCTCCTATATAAATATATCTGACCTACACTGTCCTCCTGTATAAGTAATTGCACCTCACTGCATTCTGTGCACAAAATAAAACACACACACTGTCCCTCTTATGATACATGGCCTCCACACGGCCCTCATATGTCTGTACTGAGCCCCGTCTTCCCATTGTCCTCTACACTGTGTGTCCCCAAAACTGCCCAGTCTTTATACTGTACCCCCTCATTGCACAACTTTTCTCGCTATGGCCTCACAGGGCCCCCCATTCTGCCCCTCTCTATACCGCCTCCCAACTACCCAGTCTCTGTTCTGTGCCTCCTCACTTTTTTGTCATCCCATACTGTCTCAACACTACCTGAACAGCCATCCCCCCCTTTTTCCTCATACTGTGTCTGCATAGATTTCCCCCTCGCTCTCCATACTGTGTTCACACTCATCTTGCCTGATTGCTTCCCATACTAAGTCCTCAAATTTACCACACCACTCTCCATAAAGTCCTGAAATTCCCCTTCTTCTTGCTCTCCATACTGTGTCCTCAAATTTTTTCTTCCTTTGCTTCACATACTGTGTTCGTATACACTTCCCCCTTGCTCTCCATACTATGTCTGTATACATCCCCCTCACCATACTATGTCCATATACATTACCCCTTCACCCTTTCTCTCCATACTGTGTTAACATACTTCCCCTTCACACTCTGTCCCCATAATGTTTCTATATATACATTCCGCCCTCACCCTCTCTCCCCATACTGTGTTCATATACTTCCCCTCTCACCCTGTCTCCCCATACCCTGTCAATATACATCCCCTCACCCTTTCTACTCATAATGTGTCTATATATACATCCTCCTCACCCTCTCTCCCTATACTCTGTCCACAAATACATTCCCCCCTCACCCTCTCTTCCCATAGTGTCTCCATACATACATTCCCACCTCATTCTCTTTCCCCATACTGTGTCCATACGTACATTTCCCCCCTCACACTCTCTCACGCTGCACCTTCTCTGAGACAGCTGTCAGTTCAGATAATAGTCGACTCCCACCACACGGAGTGGCAAAATGGAGAGACTCTTGGACCACTGCATCAAAAGACCTGACAGCGGCCCCCTGCCAGCTGCACCTGGGGGACAGGCCTGCTCGCCCTTCCCTTGTTATGCCTGTGGATTAACATCACATTTGCAGGTTAATAGTGTTTTTTACCTGACAGGTTCACTTTAAGTGTAACTTGATAAAAAGAATACAGGAACATGAACGTTAAAGCCAGGTGTCATTTTAAAAATTACATAGTTACATAGTTACTTAGGTTGAAAAAAGACCTAGGTCCATCTAGTTCAACCTTCCTCCACCAGTTCTACATTTAGTCACTAAGTCATTTATAACCAACAATGTTTTGTGTACTGAGGAAATCATCCAGCCCTTTTTTAAAAGCTGCTATAGTATCTGCCATTACTACCTCTTGTGGTAGGGCATTCCACAGTCTGACCGCTCTAACTGTAAAGAACCCTTTCCTATTTAGCTGTTGGAATCGCTTTTCTTCCACTCGCAGTTAGTGCCCCCTGGTCCTTAGTACTGTCTTTGGAAGAAATAAGTCATGTGCCAGTCCTTTATATTGACCACACATGTATTTATACATATAAATGAGATCTCCTCTGAGACGTCTTTTTTCTAAGCTAAACATATCTAACTTTTTCAACCTGTCATCATATGGGAGGCCTCCATTCCTTGTAATAGTCTAGTTGCCCGCCTTTGAACTGACTCTAACTTCTGAATGTCCTTTTTAAAATGTGGAGCCCAAAACTGGACCCCATATTCCAGATGTGACCTTACAAGTGATTTATAGAGGGGTAACAATACGTTGGGATCACGGGATCTAATCTCTCTTTTTATACACCCTAAAATCTTGTTTGCTTTAGCAGCTGCTGACATTGAGTGCTGCTGCTCAGCTTATTTGTAATGAGAATACCCAAGTCCTTCTCCTGTTCTGTAGTCCCGAGTTTACTTCCATTTAATGTATACGCAGCTATAGGATTACTCCGTCCTAGGTGCATTACTTTACATTTATCAACATTAAATCTCATTTGCCAAGTATCTGCCCATTCTGACATCTTATCCAGATCTTTTTGTAATATTGTACTATCCAGGTCAGTTTTTAATATCCTACATAGTTTGGTGTCATCGGCAAAGACTGACACTTTACTATCAATCCCATCCACAAGGTCATTAATAAAGAGAGTAAAAAGAATCGGTCCTAGCACAGATCCCTGCGGCACCCCACTGCTGACTATAGCCCATTTAGAGAATGTACCATTTATGACTACTCTTTGTTTCCTATCTTTTAGCCAATTCCTTACCCAGTTGCATATTGTGTCCCCTAGTCCTTGCTTCTGGAGCTTTAGTATAAGGCTATTATGTGGTACAGTATCAAATGCCTTTGCAAAGTCCAAATAAATCACATCAGCTGCATTACCAATATCCAGGTTTGAACTTACCCCCTCATAGAACCCCAACAGGTTGGTTAGACACGACTTATCTTTCATGAATCCATGCTGTTTGTCAGTTATCATATTATTTTCTGCAATATATTTTTGCATGTCATCCCTTAAAATGCCCTCAAAAACTTTGCATACTACTGATGTCAGGCTTACTGGACGGTAGTTGCCTGGATCTACCCTCTTACCTTTCTTAAAAGTGTACATTACCAGAGCTACCATCTTCTTGAGTACTGTATGTCCTGCCTACAAATATCTAACTACATACAGATACAGCAGCAAGTGATCCTTTATTGCCATATTTTAAGCAGAAGCAAGTGGGGCACATATTTTCTTCCTATTTTCAATACCTATGTAGCTGTGCGTCTGGATTAACTCTGTGATCGAATTTAATAAGAGTAAATGTGGTTTTATTATCAAGCTGTGCCACTAAGATCATTGATATTGCAAACAGATAATCAAGGGGCACCCAGACTATCTTCTCTGCCTACGCAATAAATCCCTAGCAGTAAACGATACGGGCAAAACATTACCTTTCAAAAAAGGGAAACAAAAGCTCAGTAGGTTTATAGGACACAGGAATGACTGTGAAATGACAATCACGATTACACAGGTTATCAGCTCAGATACTTTACATAGAACAGAGGTGCCTCAAGCGCTGATTCTCTAATGATAACTCAGGCAAGTTATTGCTCTCCTGTAGTCTCTAGCCCAATTCTGTAGGACAAGCTGGGTCAATAGATTTTACCATAGCTGAGAAGGCAAGTCTTGTCTGCCTCTTCAGTGATATATTTTGTCTCTGCTATAATTTCAGGACCTACTTTTCTCAGCACTCTTTAATTGAATGATATTTCAGGAAATATGGGTTTAATTCAGGAAGAAATGTCTGATACTATGGGCTGTAAAGACTTAACGATATTTGGAAACAGACAAGAAATATCAGAAGAAGAATACAAAAACTTAAGGCATACTTAAAACTTTTGATAAGGAACATCAGAAACATTTATCATTGCAAGTCAAGAAAAATGTTTCCATGCGCTCCACCCATCTATATTGGACACTACCCTATCCTGCAGAATTTGAATCACAAATAGCACATATGACTCATTTTAGCCTATTTCCAAATGAATACATGCTGGAGTCAAAGGTGTCTAAATCATTACGAGGTGCACACCATTTAATGAATCAGGAGCAACTGAATAGTGTAATGCAGTCTCCGTGCTTCTGATCACAAATCTTACTTCAGTCACTGCTTTTTGAAGTTAGGTACTTCACATATTTTAATGAATGAGAAGCCCCACTCATTCCTCCTATGTCCTGCACCATCCCCACAAATTTGAGGAAGCTGAAGAAAATTGGGGAGAAAACACCAAACTTCGTGAATAGGGATGGACAAACTGAAACAGTAAAGTTTGAGGTACGTACCGGACACTGGGGTGTCCGGGTCTTGGACTCGAACATTGACTATTAAAAAAGTCTATGTCCAAGATCGAAGTTTGGATACTGTTCTTATGTTAAGCAGAGCCAATCAACAACTTTATTGCGTCTCAAAGTTTCCTGTACCCTGCTGTGAACAATAAAGAAAAACAATGACATGGGCCTCCACCTTTTTTTTGATAAGCAGAGCAGGTAAAGCAGACAGCTGGGGGCTGCAACCCTCATATGAAAGTTTTATCTTGGCTGGTTATCAAAAATAGAGGGGATTCCAGGCCATTTTTTAAAATCATTTAAAAAAATAATTAAAACAACAGCCTATGGTCCCCCCATTTTTATAACCACCCAATGTAAAGCAGACAGCAGAGGGCTGGTATTATCAGGCTTGGAGGGCCCATGGTTATTTAGCCCTTCCCAACCTAAAAAAACAGCCCGCCGCCACTCCAGAAGTGGCACATCCATTAGGGGTCAGTAATAGATAGGCATCTAACAGACACCCCACTACTAACTCTGTAAATATAGAGTTAAAAAAACACACAAATAGGTGAAAAAAGTTTATTTGAGTAAACACTATGCCACATGCTCTAGTTCACCAATTTATTGAAAAAAAATAACTGTCAATGTTCCGACGTAATCCAATTGAGGAATAAAGACTCCCTCACACCAATTTTTTAATTAAAAAGAAAACCTGGAAGTTGCGACATAATCCAATGGAGTAATGTCGCACAACATCAATCGATTCCTATGGAGCTTTGTTCTGAGAACACTTCCCGCTGATCAGGGGCAGCCTGGAATTTTTCAAGCTTTTAATCAATAGATATTAGTTTAATCATAATTTCCACAATTGCAGGGTACTGAACAAATTATCCTACCCGTGTAGTATTCAACCCCCCGTGGTTCTGGGTCTCTATGCTGCAGTGTTGCTTCCTTCAGCATTCACAAATCCTAACTACACTTTGCACCACACCTGTAAGGCACACCAGTGGGATGCTTAAGCAGGAATAGGGACGCCCACCTAGGGGTCAGACAGGTAGGTGGGAGGTGTCGAGGCCCGTCAGTTCTGTGGTGACCCTCGAGCTGTGAGGAGCATTGAGGAAGCTGGGAGTTGGAGCTCTAAGGGGAAAGAAAACTAGGTCGCAGATGGTGGTCTGGACCTAGAGGAGTCGGACTCCCGGTCGCAGGGGATTGAGGCTAGGTGCCTGGAACCTGTCAGAGAGGACGGTCAGCAGCCTGGTCCTATCACCGGTCTGGGACCGAAGGCACGACAGGGTACGCAAACCCTAGGTCGGGGAGAAGCTTCAGGCAACCCGGCAATTAACCTGAGGAGAACGGGGCCTTTATGGACTGTTCCCACTAGCTGCAGAATTGGGGCACTAGCGCAATGAGGGGGATAGGGCTTTCCTAGCAAGCAGCTCACTGAAATCCCAAGCGTGAGCCCTGAGAGCAGGCTCCTCCACTTAGCCACAGTGGGGAGCGAGGCCGGGATAGCGCCAAGCTACCGGACCACACCGGACACTCTAAAATCTTGTGCCAGGAGGCAGGTTACAGACCACCAGCAGCACTGCAGGGGACGGGACCTGGACAAGCTCCCCTTGAGAGGCAGCGGCATTCAGAGACTTGGTTTACCTTGTTGTCAGCATCTGCTTCATTGCTGAGTGAGAACCCGACTGATCCCTGCACTGTGTCCCCACATCACCATCCAGACTCCTGGGGCCTACCCCTACCCGTGGAGGGCAAAGTCACCTAGCTGCCCCACTCCATCACCCCGGTTACTCCCAACGGCAGCGGCGGTACGCCCAATTACCGCACACCACGGGTGGCATCATGAACTATACCAAATCTCTTGTAAATACCACCTTTTATATTTTGAGTGTGGTCCTGAAGCCCCCTGGTCCGGAGACCCTCGATCCACGAACGAACACCACCCCTGGATCCGAGCGGTTCGACCGCTGCAGGGGCGGCACATTTCTGTGCTGAGATAATCTATATATATGCCCCGGCTATGTACTGTGTAATGGCCATGTCTGACCCTACAAGGACATGGCCTGATCATACCTTATCTCCTGGGCAGGGGAAGAAGCAATAGAGAAAATACAGATATTACAGCACGTGAAAATATCTGATTCTTTTTGTGAGGTAAAATATTTCCCTACCTGTTTTTAAAAATATTTTACCTCAAAGAAAGAGTTTGCTATCCCGTACTGTATTGTCTTTGTAGTTTTTCTAATCCTCATCTACCCAGGGAGCTGTGGTATGATCTGACCCTGTTCCTGTATGGTCAGACACAGCCATTACACAGTACATAGCAAGGGCACTTTTATAAGATTATCTCAGTACAGGAAACATTTTTTAATCCCTTTATGACCTTGGATATACAGTAAAGGGGGCTTTACACGCTACGATATCGTTAATGTTTTATCGTCGGGGTCACGTTGTTAGTGACGCACATCCGGCGTCATTAACGATATTGCAGTGTGTGACACTTACCAGCGTCCTTAAGCGACCTCAAAAATGGTCAAAATCGTTCACCATGGAGAGGTCGTCCCAAACTCAAAAATCGGTAAGGGTTGTTTATCCACGTTGTTCATCGCTCATGTGGCTGCACACATCTCTGTGTGTGACACCGCAGGAGCGAGGAACGTCTCCTTACCTGCCGCCGGCCACAATGCGGAAGGAAGGAGGTGGGCGGGATGTTACGTCCCGCTCATCTCCGCCCCTCCGCTTTGATTGGCTGGCCGCTTAGTGACGTCGTGGCGACGCCGAACGTCCCTCCCCCTTGAGGGAGGGATTGTTCGGCAGTCACAGCGACGCCGCCGACCAGGTAAGTGCGTGTGATGCTGCCGTAGCGATAATGTTTGCTGCGGCAGCGATCACACGATATAGCATGTGCGACGGGGGCGGGTACTTACACGCTCGATATCGCTAGAAATTGCTAGCGATATCGTAGCGTGTAAAGCCCGCTTAACAGTACGACCTATTTTTTTGTGACTTCCCAACCTTGGACATACCGGTACCTCCTGGTAATCATGCACCACCGTGACTGAGGCCACTGTGATTGCAGGAAAGTTGCTGTTGTTTCTGTCAGCAGGTCACCAGGGGTCATCACCATGGGTGGTTTTGCCTACTACTCTGATTGGTTGCTCAATTTTGAACAGCCAATTACAAAATTTTTAATGTTTCAGGCAAATGAAATTGCCAGAAACATTGCTGTCCAGTTATGATCGGTGCTAAAACAGCACTGATCATACAGTAGGCTAGAGCTAGGCAACAACAGCGTAACCAGCCCCAGTACTAATTGGAGCGATCAGTGAGCAAAGACCCGGTCACACCTCACAGTGATTGCTCTGCTCCATCTCATTCCAGCTTGGAGACGTGAGGAGAGAAGTCAATCTGGTACCGAATCTGGTACCACAAGAGCTTGGTTTTGGCCTGGACTTTTATTCCCCATTTTTCCCCCTTTCGCACCACCTCCGTGCATGTGTCCTGCAGCCACTGAGCCACTGATCAGTGATGCACATCAGTCATCATCATGTATGCTCGCTTTTGGCCAGGACTTTTGTTTGCTATCCATTTTTTCACCCTATGCAATATGAGCAGGCGCCCCCGCTCAACAAAGTTTGACCCTCCTTTTCCCTGCACTGACCAAACTATATTGGTGCTGCTATAGTAAGTTCAGGGGCAAAATGCACACAGTGAAATACACCTAATTATAATACAAATAGAGATGACCAATACAGCAGGGAAACCCCCACAATCAATCAATTAGTCTTCAAGGGGATAGAGATGTTACTGAGCTGCACGGGGAGAGATGTAAATACACTATCATAAATAGCCTCCAAATCCATAGTGAGGATATACTCAATGTATCATAAATCGGTTAGAGGATCACCACTCAATATAAATAAATCTGATCTAATATGATCAATCAGCTATACTATATATTGGTCAAAGGACCTCATAACAGCAAAGGTCAGTCAAACACTAATATATGCTAGCACAGCACATCCACAGTGTGGAAGGTATTAATAAATCAGGCTATACACAAATAAAGAACATTTACTCAATGGCAAATAATAAATCTTATTCTCTGAGAATTTTGTTACTCTCAGAGTAGCCGAAACAAATTTATATGCCCAACATTTTTTTACATAGAACCACACTTCATCATTTTCTAACTGGACTCCCATTGACACAGTACAAATGATAAGGTTTCTGGAATAGTTCTTCAAATGGGGATAGTAAAGACCAGGGGCATAACAACCGCTGTCACAGAGATCACGACTGCGACCGGGCCTGGCGGGGTTAGGGACCCGGCACCCACCCTGCAGAGAAGCAGCCGGCTCCTCTCTGTGGGAGAGTAGCTACGCTGTTCAGTGGCAGACCACTCAGCCGCTATGCAGCCCGTGAGTCAGGGTGGCCCTGTGTCAGCGGCGGCTCTGGGCCCCCCTCGCCAGTCATTGCATACAACAATGATTCAAGATGTAGCGGAGGACTCGCTCCATCCTTTCTCATTCTCCCCCTGTGCCTGCTCTTGATGTCTCTGCCGATGGGTCCCAGAACCAGCAAGAGGCCCATGCTATGCTTCCTTGCAGCTCTCAGCTCTGCTCACTGCTCTACAGAACACTCTGCCCCTCCCCTGGCTAAGAGTGCGGGGGAGAAAATGTTAGGACTCACCACTCAGGAGAGGATGGTGACCTCAGACAAAGAGAAGCTGATTCCTAAAGTTGTGTGTGTTGAGCTGATTTCTGTAGGAGAGGAGGGCAGAGCTGATGGGGCAGCTGGAAGATAGAGGCCGTGTGACTTCCTGGACTAGCCAGGTAGTCACATACATACCAACATACACACCCCCCACCCTAAACAGTTACAACAGTCAATCAAAAACCCTTTTTGCCTCCCTCCTAGGTCTGATGTCCACACCAGGTGGGGCGGAGCCAGGCGGTTGGCCCCACCCACCAAGGAGTTCACAGGCCTGGAGGCGGGAAAAGTGTCAGATCAGTTTTGGAGGTGGAAGTGAGAGGAGTAAACACTTCAGGTGTCTGGGTAGGAGCCCAGGCACTGACAGCAAGGTTGGCAGATGGTGGTGGCCATCTGCAGGAGTTGGTGGAACTCTGCGAAGCCGTAAGGACTGGGGTCGGGCATTGGCCCGCCGGTACCGAATCGGGGAGCAGAGTGAAGCTAAGCACACAGGCAGGGCCATCGGACCCTGACCAGGCTTGGAGCCGCCGTCAATAATCAAATCGAAGTGTGACAGGAACCCCAGGGGTTCCCCAACAACCACGTCCCGACAGAAGGCAACAGTCCACACCGTGAGGATATACAGCCACTGCCACAGGCTAGAGATCCAAGGGCCATTGCCTGAAGGCAAAACGGGCTCCTACGGCACTATACGCCGGGGAGCGGACTACCGGTGGGCAACCACAGGAGTCAGAACATTCTAAAAGGTGCAGGGAAAGACAGCCACCATCAGCCGTCCGGGGAGAGCACAACAACAACACTGCAGCCGGCTGCGGGACCCGTCCATCCGGCCGTTTTGGTTTACCAGATACTCTGTCAGTGATTGCCTGAGTGAGTACACCAGTGCCGTCCGGCACCACGCCGCGCAGTCCCTGCACCCCAGCCATCCAGCCTCCCCATTACGTCACCGGGCCCCGGGATCACCAACCCTCTACCCTCGGAGGGGACAAGATCCTCGCTGCTCCCTACCATCTCTCCCGGGATCCCCGTCACCAGCAGCGGTGGTGCCATCATCACCATGTCCCATGGGTGGCGTCACGAACTCTCTCCCCAAACAAACCATCCCTTTTCACTCACGGGCGAGGAGCGCTGCTCGAGTCCCCGGGTCCGGCCCACCGCTCGAGCCTCGAGCAGTAGCAGAAGCCCCGGACCAGAGCGTGGCGAGCGCATCCCCTTCCGCCCGCGACAACTTGGCGTCACGAACAGGATAGAACCGATCTACTTACCAGTAGAAGTACGCCTTATGGTCTCTGCCGGCGGTGTCTGGCCGAAAAATTTGAAGCGCCGCCATCTTTGGCGCAAAGATTTCCCGCTCGAGCGTCTTCCCCGAGCAAGGAAGGCGCAAAAGTGAAGCCCCGCCCCCTGAGAGGAAGTGCTAAAAAGAACCAAGGGGGGACGGGAAAAAGATGTCTGCGCCCGACGGAGCCGTTGGAGGAGTGGCGGTTGCAGCCGCAGCAGCGCCCGCAGATGGCAACGGGGTAGCCCGTGCTCCGGCCGCAAGAGTGGGGGAGGCCGCGGGTCCAGCGGTCACCCAGGTAATGCCGTTCTCCCTGCCCTATGTGCCCGGTGCTACCTGGCTGCCGCAGTACGATGGGAAGCCTGATGCTTTGCAGGTGTTCCGGAAAAAGATTAGCCCGGTCCTCGAATTATATCCCTTAACTGACAGGCAACGGGCAGCGGTAGTGCTAGGACAGCTCACCGGCGCGGCTGAGCAGGAGACGGAGACCTGGACCAACGCGGACCGGGCCTCAGTGACTACCATTTTCGAGAAACTCCAAGTCGCTTTTGAGACCCACACGGAAGCGGAATTGCGGATACAGTTCTATCAGTGTCGACAGCGGCCTGCGGATAATATAAGAGACTATGCCCTGCACCTGCAAACAGCCCTCCGTACGCTGAAGCGGGTGGACACTATTAATGATGCGGACAGCAATAAGATGCTAGTGGAACAATTCCTGCAAGGGCTGGGGTCTGCGGAGGACCGCAACCAGCTACGGCTGTGGGCCCTGGAACACTCGAATCTGGACTTTGCAGTATTGAAGGAGTGGGCCATCAAGGCCCTGCAGGCCCCAACGCCGGATGTTCCTGAGGTGGCCCCATGGCTGGCTGAAACCGCTCCCATTACAGTGGCACCTCCTCTCCCGGCCCTACTCGCCCCTGCAGCGCCCGTCGGGATGAATGAGGAGCTAGCTGCCCAGGTCCGCAGCATGGATGGAGACCTAGCCAAGATCCTTGCCGCACTCCAGCTTCCCAGGAGAGTCAGGCCCCCGGGGAGGATCCAGCTCGCCGACAGCCTGGAGGACGTCCCCTGGATGCAGCGGAGAAGGACCAATGACTCACGGTATGGGCCTCCCATTTGTTACAGATGCAGCAAGCCTGGCCACTACCCTAGGCGGTGCCCGTTAAACGAGCAACCCCTGGGGCCAAGGGCCAATCCTCAGGAGTAGACACCAACGGCCCCCCCGATTGGCAAGACTGGTACGTTGGAGCTCGCCCCATCATCCCCCTGGCAGTGGACGGCATCCCGTTTATGGCCCTCTTGGACACAGGATCACAGGTAACCACTATACCATATACACTGTACCAGCAGTATTGGGGTACTGATGAACTTGCCCCCTCTGATGATAGCCTGACCCTTGTAGCAGCCAATGGACTCCATCTAACCCAAGTGGGATACAAACAAGTGACCCTGACCATGGGACGTGCGGAGTTAAAGGATCAAGGGATGATTGTGGTGATGAATGAGCCCAGTGATCATACCCCGAAAGTAATCTTAGGGACCAATGTGATGGAGCATTGTATGAGTGAGGTGCTGAGTCTGTTGCAGCAGTTGGCCGCCACAGCAGGAGGAGGCCGACAGAGAGCTGTGCAGCGTGAGATCCGGGCCCTTCTATATCGGCAGTAAGTGAACTCAACTGGTGGAGAGATTGGTGGAGTAAGGGTGATGGATGTGGCCCCCTTGGTAGTGCCACCCCGAAGCGAGATGATGATTTGGTGCAGGGCAGCAGTAGGCCCCCAGGGGCGCGACTACCCGGCGATGGTGGAACCCACGCCTTCTGAACACTGGCCCACGGTGATGGCGGCCAGAGGGGTGGTTGACGTCAAAAAGGGGAGAGTGCCTGTAAGAGTGCTGAATTGTGGAGAGGAGGAAGTCAGGCTCCCCCGTTACGCTACCCTTGCCAAACTGCTCACCCTAGACCCTCACACCATTCACGAGGCCGCCCCTCCTACCTCAGCATCCCCTGCCAGTAACCATATACCCCCTGAACAGTTAGAGGAGTGGTGCCAAGAACTACATGTAGGCACTGAAGCTACACCCACGCATCACAAGGAGGTGGTATACAGGGTGGTGCAAGAATATAAACAAGTTTTCAGCAAGCACCCATTAGATTTCGTGAGGATTAAAGGGGTTCAACACCATATACTTACAGGCGTACATCCACCCATTAAAGAAAGATATAGTCCCATCCCGCCAGCACATTATCAATGCGCCAAAGACATGTTGAGGAACATGAAGGAGGCAGGTGTCATTCGGGATAGTTGTAGTCCCTGGGCAGCCCCACTGGTGCTGGTGAAGAAGAAGGATGGCACCATGAGAATGTGTGTGGATTACCGGAAGATCAACCAGATCACGCATACAGATGCCTATCCTCTCCCCCGTATCGAAGAGTCGCTAGCTGCACTGAGAACTGCTAACTTCTTCTCTACCCTCGACCTTACCAGAGGATACTGGCAGGTGGCGGTTGCACCAGAGGACCGTGAGAAGACTGCATTCACCACTCCTATGGAACTCTGCGAGTTTAACAGCATGCCAAATTCAAAAATTCAAAAATATCTCCCGGATCCGTGCTTTTCTTAACCAAGAATCTTCAAAAACATTAGTGCATGCCCTCATCATCTCCCGCCTCGACTACTGCAACCTCCTGCTCTCTGGCCTCCCTTCCAACACTCTTGCACCCCTCCAATCTATCCTAAACTCTGCAGCCCGCTTAATCCACCTCTCCCCTCGTTACTCCCCAGCCTCGCCACTCTGCCAATCCCTTCACTGGCTTCCCATCGCCCAATGACTCCAGTTCAAAACATTAACCATGACATACAAAGCCATGCACAACCTGTCTCCTCCCTACATCTGTGACCTAGTCTCCCAGTACCTACCTGCACGCAACCTTAGATCCTCACAAGATCTCCTTCTCTGCTCCTCTCTTATTTCCTCTTCCCACAATCGTGTACAAGATTTCTCCCGTGCATCCCCCATACTCTGGAACGCTCTACCTCAGCACATCAGACTCTCCCCTACCGTGGAAAGCTTCAAGAGGAACCTCAAGACCCACCTCTTCCAACAAGCCTACAACCTACAATAGCCCTCAGCCCAGTAGACCACTGCGCAACCAGCTCTGTCCTCACCTATTGTACCATCACCCATTCCCTGTAGACTGTGAGCCCTCGCGGGCAGGGTCCTCTCTCCTCCTATACCAGTCTGTCTTGTACTGTTAATGATTGTTGTACGTATACCCTCTTTCACTTGTAAAGCGCCATGGAATAAATGGCGTTATAATAATAAATAATAATAATAATAATAATAATGCCATTCGGGCTGTGCAATGCCCCTAGAACCTTCCAACGGCTCATGGAGTGTTCCCTGGGACATCTCAATTTCAAAACGGTTCTACTGTATCTAGATGATGTGATCGTATACTCCCAGACATACGAGGCCCACCTGGAACATCTGGCTGAAGTGTTCGCGTCCCTAGCCAAGTATGGGATGAAACTGAAGCCCTCCAAGTGCCACCTACTGAAGCCTAGGGTACAGTACCTCGGACACGTGGTGAGCGCAGAAGGTGTCGCCCCAGATCCCGAGAAGATCACTGCTATCCAGGGATGGCTGAGACCGACCACAGTGAGAGAGGTGAGACAGTTCCTGGGCCTGGTGGGCTACTACCGTCGCTTCATCAAGGGGTACACGAAGATGGCCGCCCCCATGCAAGACCTCCTCGTGGGACAGACCAAGGGTGGCAGGTCCCCTGGATCTCCGTTTGTGTGGGAGAAGAAGCATGAGGAGTCCTTTCACCAGCTGAAGACGGCCTTGATGGGAGAGGAGATCCTGGTGTACCCTGACTACAGCCTCCCGTTCGTCCTCTACACTGATGCCAGCAATGTGGGCTTGGGAGCAGTCCTGTCCCAGGTCCAGAACGGGCGAGAAAAGGTGATCGCCTATGCCAGCATATAACTCCGGCCCACGGAAAGGAACCCCGAAAATTACAGTTCCTTCAAGCTTGAGTTCCTGGCCCTGGTGTGGGCAATCACTGAGAGGTTCTGACATTATCTTGCAGTGGCAAAATTAACGGCTTACACGGACAATAATCTGTTGACCCATCTGGACACGGCCAAACTGGGTGCTCTGGAACAGCGGTGGGTGGCCAGGCTAATTATGACTTCACTATCAAATACAAAAGAACACCAACGCGGATGTGTTGTCCCGGATGCCCCACCTGCCGGATGGGGGGTCGGAAGACGATGACCTTGAAGAAATTGAGCTGCCCGCGTTCCATCGGCCACTGGTCGAAAAATTACATGTCAAACAACAACAGGCGAACCTGGACCCGCTACCCAGTCAGGGATGGCGAGAAGCCCAAGACAAAGTGCCTGCCGTCCAATTGGTCAAGACCATGATTGAACAAAGCTCCTTCGGAATGGATCCGGCAACGCCCCCTGAGGCCTAGCGGCTGTGGAAAGAACGAGTTTGGCTGTACCTGCACGAGGGGAAGCTGTATCGAGGGCTGATCAACCCGAAGACTCACGAGAAAGTTTGTCAGCTGGTGGTCCCTCAGGCCAGCGTGCACAAAGTCCTACGGGCATATCACGATGGCGCCGGGCATTTCGGTTGGAAAAAGCTGGAGATGTTGCTGAGAGAGCGGTTCTATTGGAGTGGGATGCAAGAATCTGTGAGGCTTGGTGCCGAGAGTGCGGCCCCTGTGCGCTGAGAAGGAAGGATGAAGTCAGCCAAAGAGCCCCTCTACAGCCGATCATCACCCATAAACCGCTGGAGTTGGTTACCTTGAACCACGTCAAGCTTACACCCAGCCGGAGTGGATATGCCTACGCCTTGATCATCGTGGACCACTACTCCAGGTTCATGGTGGTTGTTCCAGTCAAGGATTTGACCGGCCGTACCGCAGCCAGCGCATTCCAGGCCTACTTATGTCGACCGCATGGATACCCGGAGAGGGTACTTACGAACCAGGGTTCAGCCTTTGAAGTAGAGATGTTTCAAGAATTCTGCCAATTGTACGGTTGTAAGAAGATCAGGACCACGCCATATCATGCCCAAACTAATGGGATGTGCGAAAAGATGAACCATCTGGTCCTGAACCTCCTCAAGGTGATACCGTTGGAAGAGCGGAACCTGTGGCCAGAAAAGCTGGTCGACCTGGTCGACATGTACAACAACATCCCCAGTAGTTCTACCAAATGCACCCCGACGTATCTGATGAGAGCCCGACCAGGCCGGCTGCCGGTGGACCTGGAAATGGGCGTGGAAGCTCCTGAGGCCCTCCCTTCAACTGATGGCTGGGATACTCGGCGGAAAATCCAATACCGTCAAGTCCATGAGTATGTGGAGAAGAATCTCGGTCAGAGCCGAGAGAACAAGCGCAACGCTTCAATAAGCGAGCGTCAGCCATCCCCTTTGAGCCGAGAGATGTCGTGCTGAAGTGGAAGAGATGGACCCATAAGCTGGATGACCAGTATGAAAGGACCCCGTATTTCATACAGCCCATTGAATGGGAGAATGAGAATGCTTATCTGATCAGTCGCGACCAGGGGAGGACTGCCACTACGGTTTCCAGGGACCACCTGAAGAAATGTCCTCACCCCTTGAGAGTGACAAACGAAGTTCCAGTTCCTACGCCGAGTGGGGAAAAGGAGAAGAAGGTGATCCACACAGTGATGGGTGATTTTCCAGCAGACTGGCCTATGCAAAACGGTGCGGTGATTGTTCCGGTGATAATGTTCCCACAACACGTGGAAGAAAAGGAGACGGAAAAGCCCGCCAGTGAGCCGCTCGAGCAAGCGCCCAGGGATGCACCTATACCCCCTCCCCTTGGGTCTCCACTTGCCATACCTGCCATAAGGGAAGAGGAACTGACTGTATCCTCTGTCCCCTTGCCCTCGACTGAAGACATTGGGCCCAGAAGGTCCACACACCCCAACCTAGGTCGGCCCCCACTTAGGTACAGGGAAACTACCATCTAGGGGTGTCGTATGTTAATTGTGTAAATAGCTGAATGAATGAACACTAAATCAAACCGAGCTTTTCACCTGATAGTCTACCATGATTATCCCGGCCGTTGCCGGCAAGTTGTCCCCGGAGGGACCCTATGTGTTTTACCGCCCACATGAGAAACTGCTCATGAACATGGCCGAGAACTGGCAGGCCACCTACGAACTGGTGGGTTTGTAAATAGTTTGGTGGGCTGGTTTCCGTTTGTGCCGCCTCCAGAGAGGCAGATTGGAGGAAGGGCCCGCAGCAGAGCAGGCTGGGGCCCGGCCACCAGCAGGACCGGTGGCCATCCTCCGGGGATCAGGGGTCCCCCTGGACGTGGGGTCCCCTGAAGTGACAGCCGGGTGCGAGACACCGTACCTGTTCCCGCTCGGGTAACCTGTAACTTGACTGGGGAAGAGGGGTGCTTCCCGTTTCTTAGGGGCAGCTGAAAGGATCAGGTTATTTGGGTGGGGGAGCGGATGACCATGAACCCATCCGTTTTAATAAAAATGTTTGAAACGTTAAAGCACTGTACCTCCCGTAAGGGAAGATTTGAAAACATACTTACGTTAAATGTTTAATATGTTAAATTATCTTTTGCAGTTCGAAAAATAAAAACGGTGATGGACGGGCAGCCCGCAGACGATCTGCATTTTACCAAGGGGGAGTGTGACGCCCTGGACTAGCCAGGTAGTCACATACATACTAACATACACACCCCCCACCCTAGAAAGTTACAACAGTCAATCAAAAACCCTTGTTGCCTCCCTCCTAGGTCTGATGTCCACACCAGGTGGGGCAGAGCCAGGTGGTTGGCCCCACCCACCGAGGAGTTCACAGGCCTGGAGGCGGGAAAAGTGTCAGATCAGTTTTGGAGGTGGAAGTGAGAGGAGTAAACGCTTCAGGTGTCTGGGTAGGAGCCCAGCCACTGACAACAAGGTTGGCAGACGGTGGTGGCCATCTGCAGGAGTTGGTGGAACTCTGCGAAGCCGTAAGGACCGGGGTCGGGCGTTGGCCCGCCGGTATCGAACCGGGGAGCGGAGTGAAGCTAAGCACACAGGCAGGGCCATCGGATCCCGACCAGGCTTGGAGCCGCCGTCAATAGTCAAATCCGAGTGTGACAGGAACCCCAGGGGTTCCCCAACAACCAAGTCCCGACAGAAGGCAACAGTCCACACCGTGAGGATATACAGCCACCGCCACAGGCTAGAGATCCAAGGGCCAGCGCCTGCGGGCAAAACGGGCTCCTACAGCACCTATACGCTGGGGAGCGGACTACCGGTGGGCAACCACAGGAGTCAGAACATTCTAAAAGGTGCAGGGAAAGACAGCCACAATCAGCCGTCCGGGGAGAGCACAACAACAACACTGCAGCCGGCTGCGGAACCCATCCATCCGGCTGTTTTGGTTTACCAGAGACTCTGTCAGTGATTACCTGAGTGAGTACACCAGTGCTGTCCTGCACCGCGCCGCGCAGTCCCTGCACCCCAGCCATCCAGCCTCCCCGTTACATCACCAGGCCCCGGGATCACCAACCCCCTACCCACGGAGGGGACAACATCCTCGCTGCTCCCTACCATCTCTCCCGGGATCCCCGTCACCAGCAGCGGTGGTGCCATCATCACCACGTCCCGTGGGTGGCGTCACAAACTCTCTCCCCAAACAAACCACCCCTTTACACTCACGGGCAAGGAGCACTGCTCGAGTCCCCGGGTCCGGCCCACCGCTCGAGCCACCGAGCAGCAGCAGCAGAAGCCCCGGACCCGAGCATGGCGAGCGCGTCCCCTTCCGCCCGCGACAGCCGCACAACTCCACATCCACAGCAGGAGTGGAAGAGCAGGACAAACAGAGAGGTGAGTATATACTTATTGGATCTGTCTGTGTTTACATACATATCTATTAGTGATGAGCGAGTACCAAAAAGCTCGGGTGCTCGAGGCTCGGGCCGAGCATCCCAAGATACTCGTGTACTCGGCCCGAGCACCGAGCCCAATGTTATCCTATGGGAGACCCGAGTATTTTTATGAAATGACCCCCGGCAGCATGTAGAAACCCTAAAAATGTCACAAAAGTCTTAGAAGAGTGCTAAAATGACATGGCAACAGCATGGGGAAGACCCCTTGAAGCATTTATCACTCAAAAGTCACAGCTGTGAACAATTTTGTCCGAGTTTTACGCCATTTTTACGGACTCACCAGAAAACCTTCCAAAATGACACCAAAATGAATTTTCATGGCGGAAATGTTAAGGGCACATACCCAATAGTGAGAGAGAGCTGGTCTTACTTTTTGACTACTCACCTCAGTTGCTGTTTGAAGCTGACAGGAGAGGCTGTGTATTCTGCAGCTCCTGTCACCTGCATGCAGCAGAGCTGGAAGCGACGCTGGAGGTCCGTGGATTACGCCGGACATGGAGGGCTTTTTGGGGCTTATTAAATTGGTTACGAGGGAATTGGTTTGTGTTTTTTATTTCTAATAAATGATTTTTTCATGTGTGTGTGTTTATTTACTGTAATTTACAGATTAATCATGGAAGGTTTTTCGGGGAGACGCCTGACATGATTAATCTAGGACTTATTGGCAGCTATGGGCTGCCATTAACTCCTTATTACCCCGATTTGCCAACGCATCAGGGCAAATCGGGAAGAGCCGGGTACAGTCCCAGAACTGTCGCATTTAATGTATGTGAAACGCCCACGCCGGGGCTTGCAGGGCTCGCACGGTCACCGGGCCGGTGGTATTCGGGGTCAGGCTGTGAGTGGCCCGACCCGGCTTCCGTGACCCCCGGCGGGTTTCAATAAAAAGGAATGTCCGACCGTCAGTCTGGTGTTACAAGGGGGACGGAAGGAGGGTAACGGGGTCCCTGGGGGGGGGGCTTGACATCGTTCCCCCCCAGGAAATGGTACGGGATGGGGTCAGGGGGTGCTTGCAGCGCCACCCGTGGTTTACGGCCAAGTGTTCAGCCGCCGCTGCGCGGTATCTCTCCGGGGCAGGTGTTACGGGCAGCCGGATGGAATCGCTTCCCACGGGTGGAGCGGGGGAGCCCTGAGAGGTTAATGAGACCCAGGGCAACAGTCCTCAGGGACACTGGGGGCACAGTGCGGCGGCATTACTCACAGCAGTCACGGTGTGCGGTTCCAGTTGTTCTTTATTTAAAGTCCGTTTCACATCGCCCCCGGGTGCTGGTCCTTGCCGCCTGTAGCCTTTGGTCGGTCCCGGGCAGGTAGGAGGAAGGGGTGTCTGGTGAGGTGTTCTGGGGCTCTCTCCCTTTCGGTGCGTTAGTGCCGTCCCCGTGGCATAGAGCATCTTGGGAACTCGCCGCCTCTCTGTCTCTCTCATCCCCGGTAGCGGACCCACACAACCGCCACCGGGTACAACTTTCTCCAGGGAACCCCAGTCCTCAGCTCCATTCCCCTCCTCTAGCTGTTATCAGCCTTGGTCTCGTGGCATCTCCTCAACAGGAGCTGTTCTCTGGACGTCTGCACTCCCTTGCAGCCCCTGACGTTCTGCCCAAAACTTGTGTGTGCTCTGCACTAAGCTCACTCCTTCAGGCCCCCCTCCCCTTGGTTGTCATGGGGACCTGCCTGTGTCCAGCCACCTGCTCATTAAGGAGACAGGATGAGTCATGGACTCAGAACAAACGTCATGCTGCAAATGCTGTTAACTCCTTCCTGCCAGTGTGATGTTATGGGGACCCTTCTTCCTCCTGCCCGGGAAAAATGGGGTAACATTTAATACCCTGTAACGACCCGTTTACAGGGGCGTTACATATGCAGCAATTCTGGGTGGCTGCTGACTGATATTGTTAGGCTGGGGGGGCTCCCCATAACGTGGGGCTCTCCATCCTGAGAATACCAGCCTTCAGCCGTATGGCTTTATCTGGCTGATATTAAAATTGGGGGGACCGCACGCCGGTTTCTTTAATTATTTAATTATTTATTTCACTGCACAGTATACACACGCCCACCGGCTGCTGTGATTGGGTGCAGTGAGACACCTGTCACTCAGCGTGGGGGCGTGTCTCACTGCAACCAATCATAGGTGCCTGTGGGCGAGGAAAGCAGGAAATACGAGATGGCTGTGTGCAGAGCACAGCGCGCCCGCCGGTATAAAGGCTTGGCCACGCTGTGCAGGCCGGCCAATCACTGCAATTCCACAACTAACAGGGCTGTGGCATTGCTGTGGTCTGCCAGACAATCCCTGCATGAGGGCTGGCTCTCAAAAGAGCGCCAACATGCAGGGATGAAGACCACGAGTACAGCATGAGTATCGCGAAATTACTCGGTACCCGCCGAGTAGCCCGAGTACAGTGATACTCGTGCGAGTACCGAGTAGTGACAAGCATACTGCATTATAAAACATGGAGAACTATGGGGCTGCATTATAATACATTCAGGATTATGGGGCTGCATTATAATACATGGAAACCTATGGAGTGCACTAAATGGTATGTGGGCTGCATAATACAATATGAAGGACTATGGGGTGCATTATAAAATATGGATGACTATGGGGGCTGCATTATAATATATGGAGGACTATAGGGGCTGCATTATAATATATGGAAAACTGTGGGGTGAATTATAATACATGGAGGACTATGGGTGCAGTAAAATATATGAAGAACTATGGGGTAAATTATAACACATGAAGGACTATGGGTGCAATTTAATATATGGAGGACTATCGGATGTAGTATAATATATGGAGGACTATCGGATGCATTATAATACATGGAAGACTATGGGGGTGCATTATAAAACATGCAGGACTAAGGTGGATGATCATAGAAAGCTGGGTGCTGAAGGAGAAATGTATAACAGAGCATGGGGAAGGTGGGTGCTGAGGACAAGATGGATATCAGAACATAGGAAAGCTGGGTGCTGAAAGAAAGAGAGATTTCAGATTATGGGAAACTGAAGGAAAGAGCCAAGTGTCAGCCACACTATCCCATACCCCGAGTGTCAGCGTCATTATCCAGTACCCCGAGTGTCGGCGTCATTATCCCATACCCCGAGTGTCGGTGTACACTTGGGGTATGGGTCAAAACTTTGTGTGGCGCCCTGGACTAGCCAGGTAGTCACAGGTACTGCAACACACACCCCCACCCCGAGACAGGCACATCAGCCAGACACAAAATCCTTGTTGCCTACCTCCAGGGGCTGATATCCACACCAGGTGGGGTGGAGCCAGGCGGTTGGCCCCACCCACTGAGGAGTCCAGAGTCCTGGAGGCGGGAAAAGGAAAAGAGTTCAGTTAGGGAAGTGCAAGTGTGAGGAGTGAAGAGGAGTGTAGGAGTAAACTGACCATGTCCGGGTGTCTGGCCTGGCCACTATGAGCAAGGTTGGCAGATGGTGGTGGCCGTCTGCAGGAGAGGCAGATCAACGCGGAACCGTAGGACCGGGGTCGAGCGGTGGCCCGCCGGTACCGAACCAGGGAGCGAAGTGAAGCCAGCACACACCGGCAGGGCCTGTGGACCCCGACCAGGCTTGGAGTCACCGTTAAGAGATCAAATCCGTTAGTGACTGGAACCCCAGGGGTTTCCTAACATCCAAGACCCGATAGAAGGCATTCGTCCGACCAGTATAAGGAAATACAGCTACCGCCACAGCTAGCGTTCCAAGGGCCAGAGCCTGCGGGCAAAAGAGCTCCTCTGGCACATATACACGCTGGGGAGCGGGTTACCGTTGGGAAGCCAACGGGACCAAACATACACAAAGGTGCAGGGAAAGGCAGCCACCACCAACCGTCCGGGAGAAACCACAGCAGCCGGCTGCAGGACACGTCCATCCAGCCGTCTGGTTTACCAGAGACTTTGCGTACATTTGTGGCTGAGTACAATCGTGCCATCCGGCACCGCGCTGCGCAGTCCAGGCGACCCTGCACCTTGCCAGCCCTGCCTCCCCGTCACCTCACCGGGCCCCGGGACCACCAACCCCTACCCACGGAGGGGGAAAACAACATCCCAGCCGCTCCCTACCATCGCTCCCGGGACCCCCGTCATCAGCAGCGGTGGTGTCCAACCTCACCACAACCCGTGGGTGGCGTCACGGACTAAAATCCCCCAAACCAACCACCCCTTTCACTCACGGGCGAGGAGCGCCGCTCGAGTCCCCGGATCCTGCCCACCGCTTGAGCCACCGAGCAGCCATCACAGCAGCGCCGGACCCGAGCGTTAGCGAGCGCAGCGCAGTGGCGTCCTCTCCGCCCGCGACAACTTGGCGTCACGAACAGGATCTTACCGTTCTGCCGGCTGGTAGAAGTGCAACTTGTGCCCCGCCGGCGGTGTCCGGCCGAAAAATTTCAAAATCCGCCATCTTGGGCGCGAGGCTTTTCCCACTCGAGCGTCTTCTCGAGCAGTGGAGGCGCGAAAGCTGAAGCCATGCCCCTGAAGAGGAGGTGCCGAGAAAAGACCAAGGGGGGGCGGCAACAAGATGTCTGCGCCCGATGGAGCCGCTGGAGGAGCGGCGGTCGCAGCCACGGCGGCATGTAACTAGCGCTGCAATGTGCAGGGACGCCAGGACTCTGCTGAACCATGTTCCTGGACCCAGCCGCAAGATGTGCCAGGAGCTCCAGGCCCAAGTCCACTTCATGCTGGCAAAGTGGACGTCGGAGATGAAGGGCCTGGCCGCAACCGTTTGGGCATCCGAAGTGGAGGTGGTCTCAGAGGAGCGGGTAAGCGACCCACGCCCCTATGTCCCCGAGGGATCGGTCGATATGGCTGAGGGGCCCGGCCTGCTGCCGTCCACCACACTACCTCCCTCACTGCCCATGCCCGCGGCCAACGCCCCGACCGACCCGTTACCCCTGTCACCAGTAGCGGAGCCCGCAGCGTTCCAGGGAGAGGGCCCAGACCTGCGACCCCTGGGCCTTATCTTTGTCACCGCCCTGGCACCCGTCCCAGCTTCCATCCCAACTGCGACGGAGATGACGACGGCCCGGCAGTCCGCCTGGCCTCAGCGGAGGCGATCCTCGACCAGAGGCAAGCACCGCAAGACCCGTCGACCGCTCCCAAACACCGGGCCTCGGCTGAGGCACGGCGGGGATGCAGCTGCCAGGAGGCAGAGCAGGCCACGTCACAGCTGGGTCCCTCATTACCGAAGGTACCGGTCGTAGTTGCCATGGTTGGACTCTGGCTGGGCCCATCCCCCACACCGCCTGAACCGGAGCAAGCAGAAGGAGCTCCACACCGTGAGCGGCAGCAAAGGCAGCTTGCCGCGGATTGCTGATTAAGAAAGAGAAGTCAAAGTTGTCCCCGTTGGGACCATCAGTACCGTTACTCTGTTAAGTAAATGAATGAATCAAACCGAGTAAATAACCTGATTGACACCGTGATTGACCCGGCAAGTTGTCCCCGCAGGGACCCTTTGTTACCACCGGCATGAGGAACTCTTCATGGACATGCCTGAGAACTTGCAGGGCACCCACGAACTGGTGGGATTGTAAATAAGTTGGGGGCATGTTTTCCGTTGCCGCCTCCAGAGAGGCAGATTTGGAGGATGGGCCTGAAGGAAAGTGATGGCCCAGGCCCGCCACTACCGCAACCAGTGGCGAACCTCTGGGGGTCAGGGGTCCCCCATGGATGTGAGGTCCCCTGAAGTGACAGCCGGGTGCGAGTCACCGTACCTGTTCCCGGACTGAGGTCTGGATCTGGACTGGGGTCAAGAGGTGCTGCCCACTTCTTAGGGGCAACATCAGGGCTAGGTTGCTTGGGTGGGAGAGCGAAAGCCGTCCATCCGTTATTATTAAAAATGTATATATATATGTGTGTTTTCCAACGTTTAAGTGACATGCCTCCCGTAAGGGAAGATTTGAAATCCATAGTGTGTTGTTTTTATATTTTTACAGTTGAAAAGAAAAATAAAATCGGTGATGGACGGGCAGCCCACGGACGGTCTGCATTTAACCAAGGGGGAATGTGGTGTCCTGGACTAGCCAGGTCGTCACAGGTACTGCAACACACACCCCCACCCCGAGACAGGCACATCAGCCAGACCCAAAATCCTTGTTGCCTCCCTCCAGGGGCTGATGTCCACACCACGTGGGGTGGAGCCAGGTGGTTGGCCCCACCCACTGAGGAGTTCACAGTCCTGGAGGCGGGAAAAGGAAAAGCGTTCAGTTAGGGAAGTGCAAGTGTGAGGAGTGAAGAGGAGTGTAGGAGTAAACTGACTGTGTCCGGGTGTGTGGCCCGGGCACTAAGAGCAAGGTTGGCAGATGGTGGTGGCCGTCTGCAGGAGAGGCAGATCAACGTGGAACCATAGGACCGGGGTCGGGCGGTGGCCCGCCGGTACCGAACCGGGGAGCGAAGTGAAGCCAGCACACACAGGTAGGGCCTGCGGACCCCGACCAGGCTTGGAGTCGCCATTAGAGGTCAAATCCGTCAGTGACCGGAACCCCAGGGGTTTCCTAACATCCAAGACCCGATAGAAGGCAACCGTCCGACCAGTATAAGGAAATACAGCTACCGCCACAGCTAGAGTTCCAAGGGCCAGAGCCTGCGGGCAAAAGGGCTCCTCTGGCACATATACATGCTGGGGAGCGGGTTACCATTGGGAAGCCATCAGGACCGAACATACACAAAGGTGCAGGGAAAGGCAGCCACCACCAACCGTCCGGGAGAAACCACAGCAGCCGGCTGCAGGACCCGTCCATCCAGCCGTCTGGTTTACCAGAGACTTTGCGTACATTTGTGGCTGAGTGAGTACAATTGTGCCATCCGGCACCGCGCTGCGCAGTCCAGGCGACCCTGCACCTTGCCAGCCCTGCCTCCCCGTCACCTCACCGGGCCCCGGGACCACCAACCCCTACCCACGAAGGGGGAAAACAACATCCCAGCTGCTCCCTGCCATCACTCCCGGGACCCCCGTCACCAGCAGCGGTGGTGTCCAACCTCACCACAACCCGTGGGTGGCGTCACGGACTAAAATCCCCCAAACCAACCACCCCTTTCACTCACGGGCAAGGAGCACCGCTCGAGTCCCCGGATCCGGCCCACCGCTCGAGCCACCGAGCACCCATCGCAGCAGCGCCGGACCCGAGCGTTAGCGAGCGCAGCGCAGTGGCGTCCTCCCCGCCCGCGACATTTGCACCAGGGCCCATCAAGCTCTAGTTACGCCACTGGTAAAGACGAAAGTTTGGCAATATTTGAATGTTGATGTTTTATATAACACTCCAATATACCATATGGCTATGACTCGTAAACGTTTTGAGGCCATCTACAAATTTTTGCAATTCAACAATATTTAAATTCTCATCTGCTCTTGTTTACCAGGACTCGGACTCGTGAGCTCATTGTCCATAGGCAGCAGCTCTACCATTGAGCCACTGTGAAAGACACAGGGGGGTTTTCATCCGACACATCCCTGGGCCGGGGTGCAGATCCTCTGCGTCATCACGGGCTGGCCTGGCCTGGTTTCATGACCCCGAGACATACAGGAGGGAGGGAAGGTAGTGGATGGGAGGCCAGACGGAGGATGGAGATGGTAGTGACGGTTAGGAAAGTCTTTAATGATCGTGATGCCACCTGTGGTACACGGCCAGGGATGGGTGCCGCCGCTGCGGGTGCTGCTCTCTGGGGCTGATGGTGAGGGTCGCAGCCGGGATGGTGTCGCTCTCCAAAGGAGGAGCAGAATTACCCCGGGGAGGATGATGGAGGATGGATGGGGGTGGTGGTTGTCCCCATTGGCACCACAGCGCTGGGCGACGGCGACGGTGAAGGAGAGGCAGAGACAGGGGCTGCGGTCCCAGGTCTTTTACTTACAAGTAGTTCAAGGACTGCCCCAGAGTACCGATCTCAAAACAAAAAACAAATTGTAATGTGCCTTTTCTCCTGTTACCCTTGTGAAAATGCTAACTTTGTGGCTAACATTTTGGTGGAAAAAAGTTAAATTTTTATTTTTTTCCTTCTACATTGCTTAGTTCTGTAAAGTCTGCCCTTGACCACAGACTCAGGATGACTGTCACAGACAGACTTGGGCTAGCCACCAAGTTGGCAGGATCTCAAGAACCCTGAAACCTTTAACCCCTGTATAGGGATTTGGAAGTACACAAGGTCCAGCAGATTGCTGCCTATATAAGGCTGCAATCCAAGAAAGAGTGGTCGCCAGGCAGGGTCCAAACCAGGAGGCACAAAAAGGGATAAAATTGGCAGGCATGAGCGTAGTAAGGAAATCAGGCAGAGGTCAAAACTGGAGATGGCAGTGAGGTACAAAAATGGCAGGCAGGAGAGTAGTCAATCAGCAGACAGAGATCAAAACACAGGAATCAATAATCAGAAGAGAAGAAGAACCAGACACTAGCAGGAATACAAAACTATCTCTGACAGTGACCAGCAGACAAGAGGGGGAATTAGAAGGGTGTGGTGTCTTCCCATTGGCTCTAGCTGAATGGTGGTAACTTTAGCTGGAAGACAGACGCCACCTACAGTCAGCCAGTGGTACTGCAGGTCCCAGGGAAACCCAGCTTAGTGGATGAGCAGAGCCTGCGCCCACCACAGCCACTGGCAACGAATCCTCTCCTATCACCAGCACAGTCCATGGTGGGAATACAGCAGCACCTGATGACTGAAGCAGAAGTCGCAGGAGCGGACTCTGGTGAGGATATGACAAGTTCCTGTGAAGCACCAGAAGGGTAAATAAACTTCTTGGAGCAGTTTTAGGGGTGCAGTTTTTAGAACGGTGTCATTTTTGGGTATTTTATGTCACCTAATTCCCTCAAAGTTACTTCAAATATGATGCACTCCCTAAAATAATGCTTTTGTAAATTGTGTTGTAAAAAGGAGAAATTGTTGATAAACTTTTGCAACAAAAAAATTATGTTTCAAAAATGATCCTGTAAAGTAGACATGTGATGTGAGAAATGTTATTTATTAACTATTTTCTATGACATATCTCCTCCGGTATTGTGCACTAGACCTCACTGAAGTCGGGACACGTACACCATAGTGAGCATGACCGGAAGTGCCAGGACGTCTGATCATGCGCACTGACCCTAAACCTGGTGTTCTGAAGTGGTGACAATTGACGCTCGTTACCGCTGATGCCGCTCGGCAATGGGCATTGAATAGGATGTTAGCACGCCCCTGTGGGTGTGATAACATGCAAAGAGGGTAGAATGAGTGCAAGAACTAACGCCCTTGTGACTAGTCTCTGCGCTCATTAGCATATCATAAAGGATCTTTAGAAATACTTTTCTAAAGATCCCTTTATCTATGCTACTAAATACAGAGACAGTTAGGCAGGGATTAGCAATATGCACCCAGAACTGGTTATGGCTCTGGGTGCATATTTCTAATCCCGGCCTAACTGTCCCAGGCTGACAGGTTCATTTTAGGCCTAAAACACACGTCCTTGAAAACCACGCACGTGTAAAACGGGCCGTTTTTTAGGTCCGTTTTTATGGTATGTGTGGCCTGCGTGTGTATCCCGTATGCTAGCCGTATGTGCGTGTGGAATGTCCATGTGTGCGTGAGTGAAATAACTGACATGTGTATGTGTTGTCCGTGTGAAATGTACGTGTGTGATGCAAAATGTCGTTACTACATGTTGGAAGACAGAGTAGCGGGATGAGAATGAACTCGGGTGAACTTCACCTGACTTCATTGTCATGCCGCGGCTCTGTCTGTGGGCCGTGTACTGATTAGCGATCACCTGTGAAGGATTCACCGGTGACCGCTAATCCCCCGAGTGACTGAAGTGTCCCCCCCTCTCTCATACTCACCGATCCCCGATCACCGGCGCTGCACGGCGTTCACACTGCTCCGCCGGCTTTTTCTAATTTGAAAAAGCCGGCCGCTCATTAAACAATCTCGTATTCCCTGCTTTCTCCCCCCACCGGCGCCTATGATTGGTTGCAGTGAGACACGCCCCCACGCTGAGTGACAGGTGTCTTACTGCACCCAATCACAGCAGCCGGTGGGCGTGTCACTATGGAGTATAGAAATAAATAAATAAATAATTAAAAAAACGGCGTGCGGTCCCCCCCATTTTAATACCAGCCAGATAAAGCCATACGGCTGAAGGCTGGTATTCTCAGGATGGGGAGCTCCACGTTATGGGGAGCCCCCCAGCCTAACAATATCAGTCAGCAGCCGCCCAGAATTGCCGCATACATTATATGCGACAGTTCTGGGACGCACCAATTGTTTTTGCCATTTGGGTTTTGCACTGCAAAGCTGAGTTTTTGACCAAAGTTCTGCAACAAAAAGGCTGCAGTTTGAACTGCATAGTGTGGACAAGAAACCCAAATTCCCATAGACTTTGCTTGAAAAGCAGAACACAACCATTTTGGCATTAAACGCTGCAGTTGAAAAAGCAGGTAAAAAGCAACGTGCGGACATAGCCTCACATCCAGAATTATTTTATGAAATGTTAAACCTCCAGTCAATCTATTTTCTTAAGAACCAGAGCACAGATTCCAATACAGCAATGAAGGTGATCAATATTGCATACTTTTGCAGGATTTGGCTCTATCGTGTCGGCAGCTGTCAGAAAACATTATCTTCCTGCAGAGAAGATTACAGCATCTCCCTCAGCCAGCTCAGGGCATCTGTGTATTCGCAGTGGTCCACAGCTTGCAGTTTGACAGCCTTAGGGGTTATTCCTCTACCTGTGAGGTACAAACTCTGATTAATCAGCTTCTAAATGTTGCTTTCATTTGACAGTGAGGTCATTTCAAATGACAGAACGTGTACATAACTGTACATTTCCTCTAAGTCAACTGGGAAACATGTAATTTCTGTGGACTTAATGTGTTTTAACAAGTCTTCAGGGTTTTGGTCAAAATAGTAACTTTATAGGACTAGGACATGTGTCTAAATCCCAGTTAAAAACAAATTTTTCATAATATTACGCAGTTTATATTATTTTGAAGTCTAATTATTATGATTATTTAGTTAAAATGTAAGTTCTTTACAGACATCATCACTCACTATGCGGCACACTATCTAAACCCCTATCAGTATTTCTTTGGAGCATGCGACAGAGTACCTGGTGGAAACCCAGAGCTGCAATACAACAGTGCCAACCACTAAGCTACTGCGCTTGACGTTGGCATAGTGGAGTCCTGGTGACCCCTTACACTGCTACCATACCCCCGCCCCCAATAGCTTAACCCCTTATTGAAATGACCACAGACACATAGTTGGATGAAATGGCCACAGCAGCCTTTTATTTAAACATAACTTATAATAACATTTATAAAACAGGGGGTTGTGGTCCTCGAAGCTCAAACAATCCTGTGATCACCCAATACTCTGATCCTACCTTCCCCCTCAACCCCATTACTCCCAGCCGCAACCACCAACTTGGGAGCACCAAACAAATATGAGGGGGAAAGGTTAAACCACCAAGCACGGGAACCGACCCCACCAAGCCGATGTTCCCCCATGATCACCAGACCACTCCCCAAACCAGTAATTAACGGGGGGGTTCCACCTCCATTGGGACCCCCCAATCCAATTTTCACCAACTTCGAGGACCCCACCCCCACCACCATAACGAGAGCGCTTTTACCCCCTCAAACGCTCGAGACCCCCTTCCACCGGACAATGCCATGGCCCACTCAATACCCTCCTGAATCCCCAAAGACCACAAATCTGTTCCCACTGCATTCAGGTGAACCCCATCTGCCAACCAGTAATCCTGATCCACCGCCTCCAAATCAAAATGACGGACCGCCACCCCCCCATTCCTCACTACAAAACCCGAAATGGCCCGATTGATTTTTATACGGGTCTTATGCAGCCTTTCAACTGACCGAGCCCTACGCCACGTCCGTCTCGGGACAATCTCTGACCAGACCGTCCGAAGTCCTGGTACAGACACCCACAGCCTAAGTAAATCAAGTTTAATATCTCTGATCAACTCCCGGCCCGCCACCATCCCCACATCATTCCCCCCAACGTGCAAGACCAGAATATCTGGCGCCCGGTCCAATCGCATTGCCCTGTGCATCTCGGGCAACACCCGTATCCACCGCATGCCCCGGATACCCAACCACCGGATTATCGCCACACTTCGTGCAAAGCCCAGCTGACGACCCTCCGATCGAATGTCTGCCCGGATCGCTGCCCAGTGCACAAAGGAGTAGCCCAATATCCAAACCAAACGGGAAAGGTCCCCTGCAAAGGAAGAACAAAAACATTACAGTACCATACCATAACCCAACAAAACCAAAACTCCCCACATCGTGAACCATGCTAAGGGCGCACATAACTCAAATATCTCCTGGATTCCCACCGACCTATCCTCCGTACTACCTCCGGACTCAACCCGCACACAGCCGCCTCTGTCGCCGCTCCAATCCTAAAAGAATGAGGCGCATAACAACCAGGATCCAGGCCAAGACCTTCCACACACCTCCGGAAAATTGCCCGAAACTGATAATTCGACAAGAACGAACCATCCTCGTGACAAAGCAATGGCCCATCTACCCGCGGTCCCAACCCCCTAAACTCCCGCAAACACCGCACCGGATACATTGCCGATTCAGCCACCAGCCCCAGTACCACACGCCGTCCTCTGCCGGCTTGATCCGTCTTGGACCTCCGGAGCCAAAATTCCACGCTGTTGTTGAATAAAAGAACATCTCGCGCCTGAATCACCCCAGAACCTTGCCGACTAACCGCCACCAGTTCCCCAATCCGGAGCGCTCCAAAAAACGCAAACGAAAACGCCAGACGAAACAAAATAACCTCAAAAACAGACAAACACACCGCACTCAGGTGGGCCCCCATTCGCTCCAAGAGAGCAAAAGACACTGGCCTCCTTCTATCCACACAACTCTGCCCCCGGCGAAACCCCCTCAACGCCTGCCGCACCAAAAAGGTTTTCGTCAAATCCGGCCTATTCCGCAACTTAAACCCAAAGGCCAGGCCCGCCACCACCCGACCCACCTTTGCCTGGGACCAACCCCATGCCGACCACCGCCCGATCCACAAGAGCAACACGCCTACCTGATCCTCCACCGACCGAATCAAACCAAAAGACTGCACCCAAGCCGCCCATTGATGCCAAGCCTGCTGATAAGCCGTCCAAGTCGCCTCTACCAACGATCCTTTGATCAAGTGTCCAACGGCCCTCATACCACACTCCATAGTTCAGGAGGGCACGGCAATCCCATGGCCATCGCCCCCGGCGCCAATTCCCTGAAGCGATCCCACTGGAAACGAGAGAGAGCATCAGCAATAGAATTCAACACCCCCGGCACATGCGACGCAGATACACAAGCATTGATGGACAAACAGGCCAGCACTAATCTCCGCAAAACTTTAAACACCGGAGGGGAATTGGCCGAGATATTGTTAATCGCTAACACGACCCCCATGTTGTCACAGTAAAACCGCACCCGCCTGTTCCGAAAATACTCCTGCCACAGAGTCACTGCCACCAAAATCAGAAAACTTTCCAACAGCACCAAATTCTTCACCAGCACACCACTCTCCTCCAAAATAAGCCCCAAAACCCTGACCCCCAGATGCATCGGTAAATAGGTCTAACTCCGAATTACCCACTAGAGGCTCCATAAATAGGGACCGCCCGTTGTAGTCCGCCAAAAAATCGTCCCCAAACCTCCAAATCCGCCTTAACGTCGGCTGACAGACGCACAAAATGGTGAGGCGCTAGCACCCCCACAGTGCCATCGCAAGCCGCCGTGAAAAAATCCGCCCCATCGGCATCACCCGACAAGCAAAATTGAGTCTGCCCAGCAATGATTGCACCTCCCTCAGGGAAAGCTTTTTGACCCTCAGCGCCCTCGCTACCTGCTCCCTGAGAGCGACCACCTTGTCCGCCGGTAACCGAAACTCCCACTTGTCCGAGTCAATAACAATCCCAAGAAAAGAAATACATGTCCCCGGACCCTCTGTCTTCCCCGGCGCCAAAGGGACTCCAAAACGCTGGGCTACCCACTCGATCGTTGCAAGCAAACTCTGGCAAACCCCCGCATTCCCTGGACCAACACATAAAAAATCGTCTAAATAGTGAATAATAGACTGCAAACCCGAAACATCCCTAACCACTCACTCCAAAAAGGAACTAAACGCTTCAAACAATGAACAGGACAACAAGCATCCCATGGGCAGGCATCTGTCAACAAAATAATTCCCTTCCCAAAAACAGCCGAGCAAGCGTACACTGTCCGGATGAACCGGCAACAACCGAAATGCGGATTCAATATCCGTCTTAGCCATCAGAGCCCCCCGTCCACACCGCCGCACGCAGGCTGCCGCTTCGTCAAACGACGTATACACCACCGAGCATGACTCAGGATCTATACCATCGTTCACCGATTCCCCCCCCCCCCGCAGGTAAGATAAGTGGTGAATAAGCCGAAACTTATTCGCCTCCTTCTTCGGCACCACCCCCAACGGTGAAACCACCAGATCCGGAAAAGGCGGGGACCGAAACGGCCCCGCCATACGCCCCAACGACACGTCCTTTTCCAACTTCTCCCGTACCACCTCCGAATGCTGGCTTGCCGACTGTAAATTCTTCAAATGCCCCTGCCCCGGACCCGCTCCCGAAGGAATGCAAAACCCAAATTGAAAACCTCTCGCTAGCAACTCTGCCTCCTCCCTCCTAGGAAACCTATTTAGGTAAGGGAGCATCTCTCGAAGCTTCACTGGAGTCTCCCCCTTTTGAATTACCAGGCCCCCCTCTGACCCTGCTACGTCGGAAACACCTCGACGCCCCGTGATTGGTACCACTACAGTGTGAGCAGTGGTGTTTAAACTTACACTGCTCCCCAAACTTGCACTGGCCCTCATTGAAGAGCCAGCAAAGCCCTGATTTTTGCGATCCCGACTGACCTCCAGCTCCCCCGCCGGCCTGCTGGCCATACCGCCCCCCAGCCTGGCCGGAAGCCCCGGCCGCCCCTGGAAAGGATTGCCCATACCGAGTCGGTGCCATGACCCGCAACCAGAGCCCAATATCCTTCTGGTCCCATCTTATGGATGGCCGAATGGCTTTCCGCTGACGAAACTGTTCGTCATACCGCAACCAGGCCTGCCCCCCATACACCCTATAGGCTTCCCCTATAGAATCCAAATAGCAGAAAAGGTGCGAACAGTTGTCCGGCGCCTTTTCCCCTATTACACTGGCTAAAATTGCAAACGCTTGCAGCCAGTTTGTAAACGTCTGAGGGATCAACTGCCACCGCCGCTTCTCATCATCCTCTTTTTTGTTGTCGTCTTTCTTAGGCTTGTCCAAATTAAATTTCTCTAACAGCAACAAAGAGAAGATTTCAACATAATCATCCCTCCAAATTTTCTCCCTAACTTCCTTCTTTAAATGCGAGCCCAGCGGCCCCTCAAAACACACGTAAACCTCCCCCCTCGCCTTATCATCCAAATGAATCCGATCCTTGTCTTTTTCTGTCTGCACAGAAACCGACACTGGCTCGGACCCCCGCCGTACCTCCGCCGTACTCGCGGCCGCCACCCCCACACTCGGGACCCCCGATCCCACCCACGCCGAAGCACAACTTCCGACACTCCCGCTCCCCTCCAGTCGCGCCAACAACTGCCTGACTTCCGACAAAACCTCCCCAACCCCTAGTGACCTCGGCGGAGCCGCCTGCCCCTGAGCCATCCCAGCCCCAGCCGGACCCACTACGCTACTTGAAACATCATTAGCCAAAGGAGACAAACAACAAACAGAGCTGTACTGACCAAGCTGCGCAGGAGCTGTGATCCCACCAGCCGTCAATCCAGAATCCTGCCGTCCAGCCATCACTGGCGCCGCGTCCCTCTCCTGCCTGAAGTCCTCCACTGGTCCGATCGGCGAAGGTAACCTCGGATCGGTCGGTCCCGAGCCCAATCCAGGTGGTCCACGCACCACCGCTCCTGGATCCCGACCACCAGGCTGCCGCTGAGACCCAGAGCAGTCCCGCCCTGGCCTGCCGACCTCCTGCCAGGGATCCCGCCGTCCGTCCTGTGCTTCCCGTGCCATCCAGCCAGGCCGCCCGACAGGAACATCGCCAGTGCGGCCCGCCGCATCCTCCAGGTCCTCCTGACGCCAGGTAGCAGTAGGCCCCTCCCCCATATCGGGCCGAGGCTTACTAACTACCGCCGACCTCAGCCGCGGCCTTGAATTCCTCCCGGCGCGGAGGGGGCTCCCGAGGCTGGACACCTCCCCCACCGCCGGAGGGTCCCTAACGGGGCTTCCCCGCTGCCGCTGAGGCCCCGCAGGCACTGCACCGGAACGCCCCGGCTCAAACCGCGGCCTGCGAGCAGGCTGCGCCTGCCCCGTGGCCCGCCCGGAGCCGCCGGGAGAGAGATGCTCCGGAGGCCTGGACCTGCGGCATGGCCGCCCCATGGTCACAGGAGAGACCTCCGCGGCCAGCTCCGGAGCCCCCCCGACCGCCGGCCGCAACAAGCGGGCCGCGCCTGCGGCCTAGCTGGGGCAGACGCACCCGACACCATGCCACCGGCCAGCACCACCCGCAGCTGCTCCTCCAACCAGCCGGGTGGATGGTGCCGGGCCGCTCCCCGCAGCTCCTCCATGAGACCGTCCATGGTAGGTGGGAGGACAGGGTTTTTTTTTTTTTTTATAGAAGTGTCCGTTTGTGCAGCAAGTGTACAACCACTTCAGCTGCAGCCGCAGCAATGACTCCTTTTCCCGCTATCTAGCCCTAACGGTCCCTGAACCCCCACCCCTCTTCCTCTTCACCCTATCCCCCCTAGCCACATCATGCCGGCCTCCACCTACCCCCTGGGACGGGGATGGAGGTTCCAGCCGGGCACTGTCCCATTAAATTATTCATTTACTTTTCTAAAACCTAACACCACCCAAAATAAAAGAGAAGCTTCACCTTTCAAACTACAGTGGATAATATATTAAGAGACAACCAATTTGGCTAATTTTCATTCTTTACTGTTCCATTCCTTGCTCACTGGTAGAATACAAAGATAGGGGCTGATTTATTAAACTGACCTTTCGCACACTGGTCTTAATGAAGACCTCATTGCAGTATGACGTGACAAATTCATTTTGCCAATTCGGCATAACTTTTTAGTGGCATGCGCACCCATGAGATGCTTTAATCTGGAGGGAAAATTGCATCAGTTGTACAAAGTTTGAGAAACTTCAGGTTGCGTAGAAAAATTGCAACTTTCAAAGCATTTTACACCAGTATTCTGGCATAAAAGCGTTAATGAATATATCCCATAGTTATCCCGGTATTCCTTGAATGAAGAGAAAAGAAGAGCAATTACAATATTCGAATGGCATTGTGACAGACCCTTTCTCATTTTAATTTTTGTGATAATAGAATAAGTGTCACAGCAGCCCTAGCTGTCCCTACTCGCAGAGATACATTTAATGGTGATGATGTCTGGGCCACCTTTCTTGCCCTGTTCCTGGCCAGCCCTGAACTAATACCCCCTCTCCCCCAATCCAGGGAAGGACCGGAACAGTAGTGGTAGAATCCACAGATATGGATAAACTGGGGAAACCAAAACTCTAGCATGCAGTACGCTCACACAGAGTAATCAGACAACAAACGATAAGAAGGAAATTAAAGAGCAGGGAGGACATAACCAGATGACAGGAGGAATTGCACAACACATCAAGTAACGCGCAGTAACTCACCAGTTATTGGAGCACAACACCACATGGACCAGTTTAGAAAAAGCTATAGTCAGCATAGCAGGACAGATTCCTCCATCTTAACAAGGCAGGGAGTAACTGTGATAGCTCTCCCACAACATGCGATCTAAGAAGTAATCAGCAGGCTAGTAGAAATTAACTCCTGCTAGTCCAATCAATAATGAGCATTCAGCTGGTCGACGACAGAGTCTGCCTGTGCAATGCAGAAGCCCCAGAGAAAGTATAGTGAGGAGTATCAGAGTCTATAGACTGAACAGCGTCTGATGCCGCTCTGATACTCGATGAGCCAGAATGTGAGTTCAACTTCACCATCTAAAACCATGCCTTTGCAGTGAAGAAGGGATGTCAAATCAATGAAAGAACTGTATATTATTGATTTGCCACAATTTATTCAATGTTAAGATATTGGCAGCTTTGTACACAGTTACAAACACCCTCATCAATCCCTACCCCAATGGAATTCCAAAGTTTATTTCCCTAAATTAGTCACACACTATAGGCACTTTAAAGCCAGGTAACCTGTTATTATATTTGGAAAGTGTGGAAGGACACTGGAGCAATCAGGAAAACCTACACAAATATAATCTGTGATATCAAAATGTCATAAGAAGCCATTTATACGGATGTAACCAAGTTTACCTTAACATAGATAACACATGACTGGGGTATTTGACACTTTATTTAACAATATCAAATAGCAAAATTAGTTTATCTTAACCCTCTTTAGTGAGAACGTTCTGTGACAAGATGGTGCATTATTTGTCAAATTAAGCTTGGCTACATCTGTATGGCAACGTTAAAGGTAGTTTAGATAGATGATACTGAAAGGTCAAATCTTGTAAGAGCAAGGATAACCTTGAAATAAAGAGCATAAAAGTCATCCATAATCTGGCAACAGGCAAACAGAAAAAAATAAAGGATGGTATTTCACAACCAGGCAAGGAAGATTTAACAATACAACATGACAAACTTGGAGTAAAGGGTACTTTACACGCTGCGATATCGGTACCGATAACGCTAGCGAGCGTACCCGCCCCCATCGGTTGTGCGTGACGGGCAAATCGCTGCCCGTGGCACACAACATCACTTACAACTGTCACACGTACTTACCTTCCCTGCGACGTCACTGTGGCCGGCGACCGCCTCCTTTCTAAGGGCAGCGTCACAGCGACGTCACACGGCAGCCGTCCAATAGAAGTGGAGGGGCGGAGATGAGCGGGACGAACATCCCGCCCACCTCCTTCCTTCCTCATTGCGACTGGCCGCAGGTACGAGGTTGTTGCTCGTTCCTGCGGTGTCACACATAGTGATGTGTGCTGCCTCAGGAATGATGAACAACCTCGCTAGTCGCTACTGAATAGTCAACGATTTTTGGTAAGTGAACGACGTCTCACAGACCAACGGTTTTTGCCTCTTTTGCGATAGTTTAAGGTCACTCATACATGTTACACGCTGCGATGTTGCTAATGATGCCGGATGTGCGTCACAAACACCGTGACCCGGACGATATATCGTTAGCGATGTCGCAGCGTTTAAATGGCCCTTTAGACAGAATACAACACCTCGAATTTGAAAGAAGAATCAGAGTTATTTTCTTTAGTCTGAACCTATTGCCACATCAGAGCCCTGTTTTCTAGAATAGGCTAGTCCTGGTGCTTATTTGGCTAGGGAGACAGAAGTGGAGTTTCAGCGAAACCATGAGGGAATTTTCATTCCAGTGTTGTCTGGCATTGGAGAAGTATCTGAACTTCTTCAGCTATATATGCTTTCATACAGGGAAATACAGGGAACAAAATCACTGATGAATAGACAATAATTAGAATTGAGGGTGCTATAGTTGGTGAAGGGACTGAAAAGGAAGGAATTCTGTCCATTTTCAGCAGCCATGCTTCTTATCCGCTTTAAAGTAAGTGGCACCATGCACATTAGCTGATATGCCATAAAAGTTTATGATCGGAAACTCAAACTTTATCTATTAAAGCTTCACTTGACTAATTTAATACCATGGGCCTCACCATCTGTAGAGGAAGTCCATTTTTATATTTAAAATATCTGTTAATTATGCTTGCTTTGCCTTCTAAACTGGATAAAACATTAAAATACAGACATAATGAGTTAATTGTGTTGCTGAACCATCGAAAGGACTGTCCAGAATGTCATCACTTCTGTAAAAACTGCCTCCTTAGCGAAGTGTCACCAACAGCACTACTGGGGGCTCCTCACTGGTGACACCAGCTTCATAGAAGCCCAGAATTATAGTGCCCATATTATAGATGGGGTTTTTTTTACCACAAAATTGATTGAGTTTTTTTTACTCTATCCTACCAAGTAGAGTTGTCCTCCACTATCCTGAGTCCCCCAAAATAATCTTTGCATCATTGTATTGTTGATTAGCTTAAGGCCCCCTTGACACGTCCATGAAAGTCACGCACGTTTTTCACGGACGTGTCAAAGGTGCGTATTGTCCTCCGTGTGCCGTATTTATGGCACAACATGTGTTCTCCATGTGTTATCCATGATAACACACGGAGAAGGGGAACTTTCTCCTCACCTGTGCCTGACGTCGCTGTCCGTGGTGCTGATCTTCAGTCTCCGCTCCTGAAGACTCCCCGCTGCTGCTGCTTCCGCCCGCAGTGGAGTGAATATTCAATGATCATAATGAGCGGGGGTCGGAAGCAAGTGACAGCAGCTATAGAGACAGCAGTGCTGGAGAAGGTGAGTATAGATTTTTTTTTTTACAAACGTGTGTTTTCTCCGGTGCGTGTCACACGGATCACATCCGTGCGGTCCGTGTGCGGGCCGAGTGACACCTGTGATGCCGGAGAAAAATGGACATGTCTACGTGTGGAGCACATGGGCACACGCATGCTCCACACGTACACACGGTCCATACGAAAACAGGCACGTGTGCGCAGACCCATTGATTTTAATGGGTCTACGTGTGCCCGTGTCTCCAGCATGTGAGGAAACGGACCAAACAAGTACCGGAGACACGGATGTGTGAAGGGGGCCTAAAGTGTATCCATTGTTTTATTTTTCGTCATAGGTCAATAGTACAGAAGAAAGTAAGCAACTTTGTAATGTATCTTATGAGAAAAATCTTTTTGGATGAATCCTACAATTTCAATATTCCCAATTCACAGGTATACTACGTATTCAGTGAACATAGATATTTATATTACTGAAATAAGAGATGGCATTGTGGAAAGGAGATGGGAGGAGGGGCAAAGTTTTTTGTCTATAGCTCCTCCCTCTGCCTATAGCTCCTCCCTCTTCATTTAACTTCTCCCTTCTCCCCTTCACCTTCGCTCTTCTACACAGAATCTCATTAGTAACAACTGCCATCTCCTATCTCAGTATTGGAAAAACCTGTCTTCACTGAATATAGATTGTACCTGCATAAGTAGGGAAATCTGCTGACGATAATGATTACTTTTCTACTGGAATTAATGATCCACTAAACAAATGAGCATTTTAACTTATTTGTTGGGCTATTGCTGGCATGTTTTCATGGGATCGTTATCAATTATTGGATATATGGACCATTATGTATATGGGCCATTATTATCAGGCAGATCAATAGGGCAGTGATAGTGATCTTGAAGCCTTCTTTGAATCCTCATTTCTGGATGCTGTTAGGAGCCCTTTGTCAGTGTTGGTAAAACATTCTGACAGAGTAATGGCATCCAATGACTGTATAAAGTGCTTTGCCGCATCATTAAGGAAGAGGACAATGTGATCTGGTGCATCAAGATATTTCTCTTGCTTGAAGAATAGTAACATAGTAATGTCGCGGGCGGATGAGGGTACACCGCGCTCTCCCACTGCTCGGGTCCGGCTGGCACCGCGGCCTGCTGCCGCTGCTCGGTGGCTCGAGCGATGGGCCGGATCCCGGGGAGTCGAGCGGCGCTCCTCGCCTGTGAGTGAAAGGGGTTGTTTGGGTGTGGGGATTGTTTATTGTCCGTGACGCCACCCAAGGTTGTGGTGATTTGTTGACACCACCGATGCTCTGTATGGGGATCCCGGGAAGGATGGTATGGAGCAGCCAGTTGTTGTGTTGCCCCTCCGTGGGTAGGGGTTGGTGATCCCGGGGCCCAGTGATGAGGTGGGTGATGCAGGGCTTGGTGGGCGCAGGGACGCGGGGGCAGCTGACCAGCTGAAGCACTGTGAAAGTGCGAAACGGCCGTCGTTTGACACGTCTTGGTGTGTGCTCCCTCCCCCACCAGCCCTCTCCACTCATGTAACCTCCACGATTGAATAAATCGCACATAGCACAGCAAAAATATCTGGTGAGTGCATTTTTTACTTTTTATTTTGGATAACATAGTAACATAGTTTGCAAGGCTGAAGGAAGACCTTATGTCCATCTAGTTCAGCCTATTTTTAGTGCCGCTGTTCTCCAGTGTTGAACCTCTTGAAGGCAAAAACCCAGAGAGTAGAAGCCAATTTTCTTGATAGGGAAAAAAAAAATATTTCCTGACTCCTAAGCTGGGTCAACTATCTACCTGTAATATGTTATTCATACCCTTCTATACTATTGCTATCAAGAAAAGCATCCATTCCTCTCTTAAATTCATTCAGTGAGTTGGCCATCACCACTTCCTCAGGAAGAGAGTTCCAGAGCCTCACTGCTCTTACCATGAAGAACCTTCTATGCTGGTGCAGAAATATTCTTTCCTCCAAATGAAGAGAATGACATGGATGCACAATGAGCAGGAAGCTGACTATACTTTTACCATGCGATTTTAGCTTGGCGGAACTGACTATGACTTGAGGGCCATGTGTTTGGTCCTGTTCCATGTCTATGTGTTTGGTCCTATCTAAAGTTCTATGATTACCAGATGATTCGGACAATATGGCTATCCCATTTAGAGGCACAGTAACATTTTTCTGAACAGTGCATATAACACACAATATTACTGTAAGTTGGTAAGTATGGCTACACCTTATGGCTACACCCAAAAACCTTAGAAATTAGATAAATGGCCACAAAAATGTGTAATTATTTTTACAATCATTACCTCTTATTGACTAATCTTACTATAAAGGTTTGCTTACATCTGAGTATAAATACGCCTAGTGTAATGGGATAAAAAAAATCGCATTGTACTCATACCAATCTTATTCAATGAGGCAGTGTTCATCTGAAAGTTTTTTCCTAAGCTGAGTAAAAAGTTACACCTTGGTGCATATTGCCACGTATATCATGCAAGACTCATCAATGCAAGTCAAGGGGTATGATAATAAAGTGACATCACACGGACCATCTGTATGTAGTCCGATTTTCACACACACATCTCAAAGGGGGAAAAAAACCTAATATAGATGGATAGATAAATAAATAGATAAAGTTAAAAAGTTATTAGCTAGATAGAAAAGATAAATATCCTGTAAATATATAATGTCACAATCCCCCCACTATACTAGTGCCTTTCATGTGCAGTTTATTCCATAGTTGTTTAGGTTTGTTTAAGGTAATAAATAAAGGGGGAAAAAAAATATGCAGTGTCACCTTAATTTTATGAAACCAGCAAAGGTAAAGCAGACAGCTGAGAGCTCATATGATCAGGCTGGGAAGGTCCATAGTTATTGGCCCTTCCCAGCCTAAAAATACCAGCCCACGGTAGACATTTAGCAATAGACATGGGAAATGTCATGGGAAGTGCTGGACTATGTCAAACCTGCTGGTGAACTTTACTTTCTAATAAATTGATGAACAAGGGGAAGTCTCCTGTTTTATTTCTCTCTTTATTTTGAGTGTCTTTTTTAATTAAGTATTTGTATGTGTTTTTTTTCACCTTCTAGGTTAGTAATGGGGGGTCTGATAGACACCTCTCCACTACTAATACCCAGGCTTGATGCCAGATATGATTTTGTACAATTCACATCTGACATCAACTTCAACTACCATTACCCCGATTGCCAAAGCACCAGGCCAATCGGGAAGAGCTGAGGCAAAGAACCAGCATTGGCTCATCTAATATGATGCCCCACTTCTGGGGCGGCTGTGGGCTTGTATCTTTTGGCTAGGAAAGGACCAATAACCATGGACCTTCCCAGTTTGATAATATCAGCTCTCAGCTGTCTGTTTATTTTGCTGGTTTCATAAAATAGTGGAGACCCCATGTGTTTTGTTTTCCATTTATTTATTTATTATATTAAAGGGAACCTGTCAGGTCCAATATGCACCCAGAACCATGAGCCTTCCTAACCGTCCCTGTGTACACTAGCATAGTTAAACAGATCTTTAGAAAAAGTATTTCTAAAGATCTTATATCATATGCTAATGAGCTAGGGGACTAGTCCTCTGGGTGTTAGCTCCCCTGGCTACTCGACTCCATTAGCATGTTAGTACACCCCTGTGGGCCCCTATGGGTGTGCTAACCTCTCCGAGGCCATCGCCGCCCGACGTTGAACTTTGGCTCAGTGCGCATGAACCCGGAATTTCGGTCATGCGCACTACGTCAGTTTGAAGCCAGGACGCATACACCCGGCTTCATAGTTCGCATGACCGAGACTCCATGGTCATGTGCACTGAGCCGAAATTCAGTGTCGGGTGGTGATGGCAGCGGAGAGGTGAGTGAAATCTTCATCTGATGCTGCGCATTCATTAGCATGTTTGCATACCCACAGGTGCGTGCTGACATGCTAATAGAGCCGACTAGCCAGGGGAACTAACACCCAGGGGACTAGTCCCCTTGCTTATTAGCATACGATAAAAGATCTTTAGAAATTCTTTTTCTAAAGATCCCTTTATCTATGCTGCTAGATACAGGGACAGTTAGGCAGGGACTAGCAATATGCACCCAGAACTGCTCGTGGTTCTGGGTGCATATTGGACCTGACAGGTTCCCTTTAAACAAGCCTAAAAATCTGTTAGAATGAACTGCACATGAAAGGCACTGAAGGGAGCACATTTATAATATGTAGAGGAGTTGTGACATTATATATCTGCAGGACATCTATCTCTTCTATCTAATATATTTCTATCATTTATCTTTTTATTTATTTATTTAGCTATCTATATTAGTTGTTTGTTTTTTCCTTTGAGATGTGTACGTAAAAAATGGATGGCATATGAATGGTCTGTGCGCCTTCCAGCGTCGGACTGACTACCGGAGAAATCTCCAGTAATGCCAGGCCTGGATTCAGGTACCTGCATTGCACTCCGGAGCTCTCACCTGAGCTCCAGAGTGCAGCCTAGACTGCACCGTGAGCGCCGAGTGATTGATTCCCCGGCGATTGCGGTTCAGTTCATGACAGCTGCAGACATCCCGGGCTGATCTCCAGAGTTCAGGTGAGAGCACCGGAGATCAGTCCGGGATGTCTGCAGCTGACATGAACTGAACGCAATCACCGGGGAATCAATCACTCGGAGCTCGCGGTACAGTCTAGGCTGCACTCTGGAACTAAGGTGAGAGCTCCGGAGTGCAATGCAGGTACCTGAATCCTGAGGCCTGGCATTACTGGAGATTCCTCCGTTAGCCAATCCGACACTGGATCCTTCTATTTTTTTTGTATTGGCAAGTCTCGTCTGATATAAGCGGCCATACACAGTATGCTGCAATATTCTACTCCAACAGATTACAGCTGAGGAAAAACTCAAAGATGAACACTGCCTCATTGCATGAGATTGGGGCGAGTGCAATGCGATTTTTTTTTATCAGATTGCACTCAGTATATTTATGCTAAGATGTGAGTAAACCCTAATACACATAATACACATAATATTCCTCAGGAGAGATCTGCGCAGCTAGATATAGCTAATATTAAAAAGGATGTGGCTTTTAGGGAAAAGCTTGTTCGGAGGACCACCATGAACTCAACTTAGATTTGGTTTGGAGCTCTTCTGCAGAATTCTTCGATAGATGAATAATTGCAGAGTGATGTGGCTTATGCTGCAAAGAAACCGAATTATAAAAAGGCTTTGTAAGCAATAGGAAAATGACACTAATAATGTCAGCCTCAACTATAATTACACTGCAGGATCCTCTGCTGGAGGAGATATTTCACAAAACAGATTTATTTTTGATCAATGCATAAACATTGAATAAAGTAGTATCATTTACAGGCTTTCAGAGAGTTAGCTAAGTATATTTTAATACTCAGTCATAACAAATAAATGTTATGCATATATATAAACAAAATATCATATCTTCATGTAAAATAATCACATCAAGAGAATCTCAATACAGTAGAATCATAAGAAATGTACACGTAAAACTCTTGTTTTGTTTAGATGCCATAGCTAAGTGCAAACCTTCACCTGAATACTCTACCACGTTTAGAATAAAGAAGACTAATATAGATCAACACTCAATGATGTTTTAATTTATTCATTATTATTTCATTATAGTGGAACCTTGGTTTACGAGAACAATCCGTGCCTGGGACTTTGGGACTTTGCTTGTAAACCAAGTTACTCGTCTAGCAAAGCAAGATTTCCCATAGGAAATAATGCAAGCTCAGACAATCCGTTCCACAACTTGTTCAATGTTCCATCCTGATCCCCTATTATGCCATTCCACACATACACAAACATGCGCAAACACACATGCACACACATATAAAATGCTCACCTTACCTTCCGTTCCATCGCTGGCCTCCCGGTTCTTGTAGTTCGCTGGTACAGGATGTCTATCGGGTAACCATCGTGACCAATGCCGGAGCTTCCGCTGCCAGACCGCTGACATCAAAGGCAGGAGCCGCTTGCCTCTGATTGGTCTGCCTTTGAGAAGTGCTGACAGCGGAAGTTCCTTCATCATCACAATGATTACCCAATACACATCCTGTACCGGCGAACTATAAGAACCGAGAGGCCGGCGAGGGAACGGAAGGTAAGGTGAGCATAATATGTGTGTGCACGTGCGTGTTTGTGTGTGTGCCTGTGTGTTTGTGTGTATTTGTGTGGACTGCAAGAGCGGGTCAGAGCGCGGTGAAAGTACGGAATCAGAAGTGTGTGCAGTATTTGCTCGTACGGCAAAGCTTGCTAGTAAACAGAGTTACAAATTTACAGCAAACTTTGCTCATATAGTGAAATACTCACACACCAGGTTACTTGAAAACCAAGGTTCCACTGTTTTCCATATGTTAGCTTTATCCAAAACTGATTTTTTTAAATAAATAGCTTGACATCTACTTTCCTCTATAGTTCCTTCCTTAAGTTGTTGGATTGTGGTCAAGAATAGGAATTTGAGCACCAAAAATAATGCAAAGCCCAATTAATTGTGAGCAATGTCCATTTCTGTTCTGTTAAACACTTAACTGAGGAGACTGGCATCCGCCCAGGGGCGTGAGATCGGGATGGGAAACAAGTTGAATAGGGTACTAATTTATCATTTTAGGGCTGGTGAATACTGATGAGAGAATGTACAGTTGAAACCAGAAGTTTGCATACACTATCTAATCAGACACATCTGCATATTTTTCTCACTATCTGACATAAAATCAGAATAAACCTTTCCCGTTTTAGGTCAATTAGGAAGCAAAATTATTTATATTTGCCAAATGTCAGAATAATGAGAGAGAGAGAGAATGTTTAAGACATTTTTATTACTTTCTGCAAAGTCAAAAGTTTACATATATTAAGAGTACTATGCTTTTTAACAATACAGGACAGCTCATATGATGATGTCATGTCTTTGGAAGCTTCTGATAGGTTTATTAGCAACATCTGAGTTAATTAGAGACACATCTGTGGATGTATTTTAATGCACAACTCAAAGATACTGATTCTTTGTGTAGTATCATGGGGAAGTCAGAAGAAATCAGCAAAGATCTTAGCAACAGAATTGTGGACTTGCAGTCTGGTCTGGTTCATTCTTGGGTGCAATTTCCAGAAACCTGAAGGTGCCTCATTCATCTGTACAAACAATTATGCGCAAATACAAACAAGATGGGAATGTCCAGCCATCATAAAGCTCAGGAAGGAGATGGGTTCTGTGTACCTGAGATGATCGTCCTTTGGTCAGACATGTGCATATCACCCCCAAAACAAAAGCAAAAGGCCTTGTGAAGATACTGGTGGAATCTGGTAAGATTGTGTCATTATCCACAGTGAAACAAGTACTACATCAACATGGACTGAAAGGCCACGCTGAAAGGAAGAAGCCATTACTCCAAAAAGTAAACATAAAAAAGCCAGCTTAATAGTTGCAAACGCACACAGGAACACAGACCTACATTTTTGGAAACATGTCCTGTGGTCTGACAAAACTAAAATTTAACTGTTTGGCCATAATGACCATCATTACATTTGGAGGAAAAAGGGAGAAGCTTTGAAGACTAAGAACACCATCACAACTGTGAAAGACAGGGGTGGCAGCGTCATGTTGTGGGGTTGTTTTGCTGCAAGAAGGACTGGTGCACTTCACAAAATAGATGGCATCATGAGGAAAGAAGATTATGTGGCAATACTGAAACAACATCTCAAGACATCGACTAGGAAGTTAAAGCTTGGACAGAAATGGGTTTCCCAAATGGACAATGACCCAAAGCACCTTGCCAAACTGGTTACAAAGTAATTTAAGGATAACAAAGTCAATGTTTTGGAGTGGCCATCACAAAACCCTGATCTCAATCCTATTGAAAATGTATGGGCAAAGCTGAAAAGGCCGGTGAAAGCAAAGCTAACGTACAAACATGACTCAGTTACACCAGTTCTGTCAGGAGGAATGGGCCCAAATTCCTACCAACTATAGTGAAAAGCTTATGGAAGGATATCCAAAACTTTTGACCCAAGTCATACAGTTTAAGGGCAATGGTACCAAATACTAATGAAATGTATGTAAACTTTTGCCTTGTCAGAAAGTAATAAAAATCCCTTAAAACATTTTCTCTCTCGTTATTCTGGCATTTGGCAAATATACTGTAAATAATTTTGGTTCCTAACTGACCTAAAATGGGAAAGGTTTATTCTGATTTCATGTCAGATAGTGAGAAAAACATGCAGATGTGTCTTCTTAGATAGTGTATGTAAACTTCTGGTTTCAATAGTTTGTTTTTTATGTAATTGAATTCTACTTGAATTTTAAATAGAGAGACCCCAGAGCATAATAATTCAATTTGTGGAGAAAAAATTCACTGCAAAACAAATTTACTGTAAAAATCCACAAGGTCTGACAAACTCAAATTTTGCCAGATCTGCTCAACTCATATAGGGAACCTTTTTTTTCTAACACTGAAAACTTCTAAAGCCCATATTGCTAATAGCTGCATTCTTTAAGGTGGCTTTACACACTGCAACATCGCAAACGACATCGCTGTAACGTCACCGGTTTTGTGACGTAATAGCGACCTCCCCAGCGACATTGCAGTGTGTGAAACACATCAGCGACCTGGCCCCTGCTGTGAAGTTGCTGATCGCTACAAATCGTTCAGGACCATTCTTTGGTCCTTTGTTTCCCGCTGTGCAGCATGATCGCTAGAAAGTCTAAGTGTGTAAAGGGGACTTTACAGCGACTTCCCTTTCAAAAAGCTGCTTTACAATGTCCCCAATGACTAGCTAGGTCATTCTGCAGGTCCGGTTCGCTGTTGCGTCGTTGGCCAGGTCTGCCTGTTTGACAGCTCACCAGAGACTTTGTAGCGATCCCGCCAGGTTGGGATCGCTGGTGGGATCGCTAGAAAGTCTCAGTGTGTAAAGGGGCCTTTAGAGACAAACGTCCTAATCTGCTTCTTTAACTGTTTGATCACACTGTTTAACTCCTTCCAATTGATGAAATTAGAAAATAAAACCAAACCAGTCCTATATATCCTTCCACTAACTGTTGGATGCTGCCATCAATCATCTTATACTCTACAAAAGAGCAATAGAGGACCTCCCTGACTATAAAGGGGGCTTTACACGCTACGATATCGTTAATGTTTGATCGTCGGGGTCACATTGTTAGTGACGCACATCCGGCGTCATTAACAATATCACAGCGTGTGATACTTACCAGCGACCTTAGGCGACCTCAAAAATGGTGAAAATCGTTCACCATGGAGAGGTCGTCCCTGTAAAATGATTAAAATTAATACATCTAGTTATCAAATATTTCATAGTAAGACATATACGTTCATAGTTCTGTTTATGTTGGAGGGCATAGGTTATTAATAAAGTTTATAAGGGTAAATATGCCCATATTGAATATACTTGAGTGCTGAGCATGGAGGGATATATTTAAATCCTTCCCGAAGCTTCTCGAAGCTTCTAGAAGCTTACGTAATATGGAACTATATTCAACTGTGTTACACTAGAATGCCCTATATGGTTTGAACAGCTGGTATATAATACACGATGGAGGGGGCTACGGGGCGCTCTCCACACTGCCTGCGGTGAGAAGACTCCAGTGCTGCAAGATATGACACGTTGTCCAGGCTAAGAGATGACATCCCCAGCATTGCCGTTCAGGAGCCAAAGAGAGATGGGTAAAGACTTCCCATTGTTCAATATGGACTAAATGAACTCTTTTTACATAAGCTATCAAAGTATATTATTTTTTTCCTTTCTGTAACTGAACCTTGGCAACCATTTTTAAATAGATAAAATACATTTATTTTTTACATTTTTGAGGTCTTTTCTTTTATGCGGCTTTACGTATTTGAAGAAAAATATATTTAAGAGTATATTTTTTAACATTTGGCGAGTCAGCTATTCGTGATTTTTTTATATATATATTTTTTTTGTTGTTCCTTCACTTTGCATAAGGGGGGTCGAAGTTATCAAAGTCATAAGTATTTTAAGTATCTCCTGCAAAGGATCAGGAATCAACAATTTATAAAAATCACGTAGAACCTAGGAAATACGTATAAGTCAAGTTGCATGAATGTTTTTTTTTTTTTTAAATGAACTTTAAAGTCTTTACAAAGTTACAGGAGTTAACTTTCGACGTATTTTTGAGCAAGAAAGATAAAGTCAGTCCATAAGAAGTATTGGACGTGTTGAATAAGGTGGATCAAGTCTTACAGGATCATCCATCAGATCATCTGATCATTTCAGGTAAGAAAATGGATTTTATCTCTTCATATGTGAAGCAAAGTAAACTTCAGTTCACATATCCAGATATTTCTAATGTAGAAGAGATTTGGTTACGCTTTTATGAGGAGTGTGAACTTGAGAATTCACGTATAGAATGTGCAAGGTCTTTTAATAGAGAGAAACAGAAAATCAGAAATGTCTGTCATTTAGTCTATGATTTTCACAAGTTAATCGTAGAAAAGTGTAAAAATGGTGGAAATAGACAACCTGAATTGTCAGGAGAGTCAGTGACAGAGAGATCCAAAGACTGCTTAGAACCTGGAATGTCAGTCAGTGATATTGTGAATTCTGACTGTAATGTTGGCTGTAATTTTGTAAATCAGAATTTTGATAATGGCGGCAGACATGTGCTACGTAATCAAGGTGCCTTTCAAGATACTGAGAAAGAAGCAGGAAATGACGTAGTGAAGCCAGAAGGGGGAGGAGCCAGAATGGGACACGTGCAGAAAAGACACGTGGAGAGAGAAAATGGCGACGATCAGTTTCTAAAAATAGAACAGGCTAAGTTAGGGATTACACTTAGAAAAAATTTATTGGACATATGCAAATTAATTCCCGCATATAATCCTAAAATACATGTTTGCAGAAATTCAGAGGTTTTTGAAGGTTCCATCGAGAAGTTAAATTTAACCAATAGTGAGACGAATCAGTTATTCTGTATGTGGTTACCTCAGCATTTTTTTAGACAATTGGCATTAAAAAAGTCTTCTGACAATGAGACATTTGATTGTTCAAATGATAACGACATCATAAGGCTGAAAAATCTCATATTCTGTACAAGGAATGAATCTGATCCAAACTATGAGATGTTGAAGGAATTACAAATTGAACAGAATGAGAGTACGTTCTCATTTATGTCCGTTTTTGAACGTTTATATAGGGCGGTTATTCCAAATGTCAGATTGGATGGAATGATACGTTTATTCATCAAGAAATTTAATTTCCTTGACAATGCAGCCTGTGCGGTGGCATTAAATAAAAAGTCCCTATTCGAATGTACGACATTTATCGATTTTGTTAGAAATCGCCAAAGTCAATCAAAACAGAAATTAATTAATTCTGAAAAACCAACACAAAAAAGGGTGAGTTTTTGTGAAAAACCAACAGTGTCTCCCAGATCCAAATATTTTTGTGACAAAATTTATGAAATTCGCAGGAAATTTCATGTGAATTATAAGTCATACACCCCCCCTCTTTCCTTGTCACCTTCAATGAAAGAGAAAATTGTCACAAAATCTGATACCGATTATCTCAGACAAGCGATTTTTAAAAGCCCTGAAAGACAGAAACAGGTGTCTTGTGCGGATTCTCTCCCCTGGTCACTAGTGAAAGAAAAAAAGTCGTCCAGAGAATTTGATAGGCAGCGACAGCTGGGTGGTTTTCCAGAGAAAGATATTTTTCCTCATTTAAGGAAAAAAATTGAGTTACAAAATAACTTCAATTCCAATTTTCTGGAAATTACTGTAATAAATCGAATCTTGCAAAAATTGAGGTTTGGTTTTTAGCTGGATAAAAGGGGATTTCTGGATAAATTAATTTTGCTATTTGATAATCATAATTTTTCATATACAGTGAATATATTTATATATTAGAAGTAGTGATAGTAAATCAAGGTCATATTTTCATTTAGTCAAATGATAGTTTAATGTTATAAATTTAATAATTTGATCTCTGTATATGAATAATAATATTTAAAATAAAATAATAAGAGAAAGTAACGGATTTTAAGTGTTTCATTTTTATCATAAAGATGATAATAATTTTATTCTTTTATTTCCCTCAGAATTTATCAGTAAAACAGATTGATGAAGTATTAACTTTTTATTTTTACATATGTTCTTGTCTTCAATCAGGTAACATATATTTTCTTGTGTAAGGTTAATTCGCGAAAGCATGATTGAATAATAATTATTATTTTCTCAGGTACCAATGGTCAGAGAAGTATACTTGAACGTTTTTTTTTATGAATATATATATCTCCTTTAGAGTTATTAGAAATGTAATCTGAGCTTTGGAATGTAGTAAAACTGCTTGCTGTCTTGGAATGGTGTTCCTTGCACGTGACCAGAGCATGACTTGATACTAAAAGCTAAAAATAAATGTTTGTTCCATGGTCATATGTACAGTGTGTAATACATTGGAATTTGTTTTTTTCGAGAAGTACTTCAAATTAGTAACATAATCTTTGAAATGCGCATAGAATAATTGGGAATACAGGGATTTGAGTCCGTCAATGTTTTTATGTGAAAGTATGTTACAGTCTTGTGTGCATAGATGTGTCAATGAATGATTGATTGTTTGAGCAGCTGCTAAAGTCAAAGTATTTGGATCCAGAGAGAAAAAAAAAAAAAAAAGAGAATTTTTGTTTTAACTTAGAAGTTATAAGATATGTATGTATACTATATAGAATAAATAAGTTATAGTACATAAGGAATTTATACAAGATATATATTTTAATTCTTAGACATAGTTCTTTAGTATAGAGATATTAGGATTTTTTATTAAGGGTTTATTCTGAATAGTTACATTCTAGAATAAGGTTATAACGTTTTGATTTTCTTATATCTTTTTGTGTTAGTCACTTCTTTTACTGATACACAGATTGGTAATCATTTTTTCTTTTCAAATATGGAAGTGATATTGATAATATGGTCTTGAAGATATACCACACAAATTTTAATTTAATTTAATCTAAACATATTAATTTTTATAATATCATATTTCATGATATTGAAAGGGGGAGGTTTGGTCTCAATCACACACATTTATATTTGATAAATATATGTGTTTACAGGATACTTTAATAATTAATATTTCAAGTACAAAGGAAGAATTGGAAAAAAAAATATATATATTTGAAGTATATCATAATGCATTTATATACTAAGAGAAGTGTATTATTTGCAAGGTTACATGACTTAATTATTTTTATTGGTTATTGATAGGCTTGGTAATTTTATAAGATACTGGTAACATTAAGGTTATGTATTATTAAAGACATAGGTGTTATATACATAGAAGGCCTTATTTTTATTTCAAGTTTTATTTTTATTCCGATTTTCATTTTTCTTTTTATTCATATTTTTTAATATTAATTATTTTAATATTCACATTTTTAAATTAAAATCTTAATTCTACAATTTTATTTTTTTCTTCAGATTTTAAATATCTCAATTGAGAAAACACTTCAATATTTAGTTCAGTAATATCTAATATAAGAATATTACTTTATTAAATATGAATCATATGAAAAGGGGAAAAGTTCCATTTTTTTTTTTTTTGGAAGAAAAGATACTTCCTTCATCAATACATACAATTGTTTACTTTCTGGTAATACATTATTTTTATATTAGTATGTTAACACATTAAGGGTGAAATATTACTTATAGTTACACATTTTCTTATAGTAGGTTATTTAATAAATAATAGACAAATCAAATAAATTAAATTAGAGTAATAAAGATGGAAGATTAAGGTACATCTAGGTTTACCTTCCTATATTTACAAATAATATATATTATATTTTTAATCAATAATAATTTATAATAGGTATTATTGTGTTTTGATGGTATCATCCAGTCTTTTCTAAAAGGTTATTTGCTTTGATTTATAATTTACAAATGATCTAACTAAAAGCCACATTGTTGCTTTCATATTTATAATATGATACATGTTATAGGTACACATTATATTGTTTCATACTTTATATTATATTTTGGTTACATTCAACACATTGCCACCTATGGGTTTGGAAGGGTAATGCACCAATGACAAAAAAGGTCATTACAAGAAAATACTATTGTCTATACCATTATGCAATATTTTATCATTCTGAGTATCAATTATATTAATACTTTTACGATAATAATAATGACATGGTATTATAGTATTAGAGTTATGGTACGCTGTGACATTTATTAGTGATAGTTATTGCCATATTTGGTATCTAGATTAGGGAATGAATCAGTCTTCAATCAAGATTAGAGAAGATAAAAAGACTTTATATTTTTTCCTAAAGTTAAAAGGGATTTTGCAAAAAGGTCCAAAAGGTAACGTCTCAAATAAGACTGTGTAACATACAAAATACACTTACTGTGCTTGCATCTCAGAAACACAATAGTCCTATGATTTCAGGATGGACAATGACACATGGTCTGTGCATTAAGACCTCCCTAAAGTTACTAAGAAGAGCAATGACGTGTTAAAGTTAACCCCTGTCGTGCTGACCAAGAACGTCTTAACATCTGTTATTCGACAACAGGCAGCATGGAGGATAAAAGGTGACTAATGTAAATTGCACTGCACAGACATCAAAGACTTTTGCTATTCTTCTTCTACACTCATGAACTGTGGTTTATCAACATTGGCTATGGACTTTGTAATAAAGAATAAAGTTTATGGACTTTGATCTAACAATGATAAACGCAATACGGGACTGTACTAAATCGGTAACCATTCATTTTTATCAAAGGATTTATTTCTAAGAGACTGTGTTTATGCCGGATTACATCGGAGATAAGAAGACATCAACTCAGAGGACATCATATGGTGACCGGATTTGGTTTTTGCATTTCTTTTTAGGTCTAGCGAAGTATAGTTATATACATTTTTATATGATTGATCAGTCACAGCCTGTCATAACAGGAATCCACAATATTATATTATTGAACTTACAACATGAATAATGCAAATTAATTATTATTCATCATTACTATTGATATTAATCCATTATCGCCAAATAAGGAAAGAAGATTTGTTGTTTTAATGATGTATTAATTAATTTTCGGGGTTGCTCCACCCACTTCAAGGGGGAATTGTAAAATGATTAAAATTAATACATCTAGTTATCAAATATTTCATAGTAAGACATATACGTTCATAGTTCTGTTTATGTTGGAGGGCATAGGTTATTAATAAAGTTTATAAGGGTAAATATGCCCATATTGAATATACTTGAGTGCTGAGCATGGAGGGATATATTTAAATCCTTCCCGAAGCTTCTCGAAGCTTCTAGAAGCTTACGTAATATGGAACTATATTCAACTGTGTTACACTAGAATGCCCTATATGGTTTGAACAGCTGGTATATAATACACGATGGAGGGGGCTACGGGGCGCTCTCCACACTGCCTGCGGTGAGAAGACTCCAGTGCTGCAAGATATGACACGTTGTCCAGGCTAAGAGATGACATCCCCAGCATTGCCGTTCAGGAGCCAAAGAGAGATGGGTAAAGACTTCCCATTGTTCAATATGGACTAAATGAACTCTTTTTACATAAGCTATCAAAGTATATTATTTTTTTCCTTTCTGTAACTGAACCTTGGCAACCATTTTTAAATAGATAAAATACATTTATTTTTTACATTTTTGAGGTCTTTTCTTTTATGCGGCTTTACGTATTTGAAGAAAAATATATTTAAGAGTATATTTTTTAACAGTCCCAAACTCAAAAATTGGTAAGGGTTGTTCAGCGTTGTGATTCATCGCTCATGCGGCAGCACACATCGCTATGTGTGACACCGCATGAGCGAGGAACATCTCCTTACCTGCCGCCGGCCCCAATGCAGAAGGAAGAGGTGGGCGGGATGTTTACATTACGCTCAGCTCCGCCCCTCCGCTTTGATTGGCCGGCCGCTGTGTGACATTGCGGTGACGTCACTGTGATGCTGAACGTCCCTCCCCCTTGAAGGAGGGATTGTTCGGCAGTCACAGCGACGCCGCCGACCAGGTAAGTACGTGTGACGCTACCGTAGCGATAATGTTCGCTACGGCAGCGATCACAAACAATCGCATGCGCGACGGGGGCGGGTACTTACACGCTCGCTATCGCTACAAATTGCTAGCGATATCGCTACCGTGTAAAGCCCCCTTAAGAGCTCACACTGTACAGAAAAAAGAGAGGACCTTGCTGACCATAAGAGCTTATACACTAAAGGAGAGAGAGGATCCCACTGACTATAAGAGCTTACAAAAGAGAGACTCACCCAGTGACTCAGGAGATGGAAGATGACTGAAATACAAACTGCTCCACTGGGAATCACTGATTTGTGATGGCCCAGGTCCTGATCATCACTGTACAAGGTGTGATAATCCCCTAGATGTCAAAGCTGCAGGACATTATAGGGAAGCTGCGCGGCTACACATAAAATAATATTAGCCCACTTTCTGATCTTTAGCATATGCAAATCAAAATTTCAAAATGTTTGAATTTACGTGAAACCGCTAATTATAGGAAATTTGACGCAAATGTGATCGTCTGCAAGATCATTTCACTGATCTCTACTAGTGAGGAACACTCCAAAGCTCCAAGAATCAGAAAACTTTTCCTAAACCCAAATAAGATACATTTGATGATTGATTCAAAAGATTTTAATTTGTTGAAAGCTGAAAAAGTTGTAAAAATATAATTTATTAGTATATGGTGTTGACAAAATTGAAAGAATATTTTGAATATTGAAATGATTATATTGATACTTTTATGTGTTCAAATAATTCTATAGTACAATGTAGCGGTGCCCAAAAAAATGGATTCTCAATATGGGTCAAGTGTTTGTAAAGCCAGGAGACTTCAGACAAACACATTTTGGAATTGCTATTTTTTGCATGTTATTTTTGCTCTTGAGTATAGTAGAAATTCTTCTGAAAACCGGACAGCAAGGAGATTTAAAATGTAAAAGCTTAGCTTCCACCAACTCCTCAGTTTACTAAAAAATTGGTGGAGAGTTAGAATCAGGATAAAGTACTGCAGTTAGAAGTAGTGTTGAGCCACTCCCCTATTGTTCGAGTTCGGTTCGGTTCGTCGAACGGCCGCTCAGTTCAGCGAATGTTCGACGAACCCCTACAAACCCCATTGAAAACAATGGGAGGCAAACACAAACACATAAAAACACATTATACATATACATATACAGTTAATAAACATTGCCATTACACTTACAGGTCCCCGCGATGTGTCCTGCACTCTGTCTCTCAACGCTTTCCCTTCCGATCATTGCTGCGCCCACCCAGTAGCCAGCACTGATGATAGGACCTTCCGTGACGTCAAAATAGCATGTGACTAGTCACGTGTCTATTATCTCATTGGCTACAGGCTGGTCACATGGCTAGACGTCATGATAGGTCCTGTCAGTGCATCTCTCCGGTACGTGGTGCTCATTTGAGCATCTCGGTGTACTGGCGAGATGCTCTGGCACATGGTCAACTCCCCGTCCATGCATGTCGGCGCTCTTTACAGAGTCAGCCCACATGCAAGGACTGGAGACCACAGCCGGTGAATAACGGAGATCACCGTTGCTATAGTAACCCGCCTGTCAGCGGTGACTTCACCGCTTACAGCCTGCAGCCTCTGCTCACTCACTGAGTTATTAGACTGCGTGGGAGCAGCAGCATCTTCCTCCAATGCAGTGCTGTCTGATGTAGTAGCTTTGTGGGCACCCCTGCTGCGAATTGCAGTCCACAGCCGCCCCAGAGTATGGCGCTTTCATAGAAGCGCCATCTTCTGGCGCTATATCCAACTCTTCCAACTGCCCTGGTGACGGGTGGCTCGCTGGGTAATAATTGGGTTAGGGCTAGCTGTATATTATCAACTGGCCCTAAGCTCGAAATTCATGGTGTCACGCCAATATTAGACATGGTCACCATGAATTTCTAGTACAGATAAAAAAAAACACAACATACAAAAATATTTTTATTAGAAATAAAACACAACACAATTAGTGGCTCCATCTTTATTGAAATAAAGAACCCCCTCCGCAGTAATCCTGGGTCAAGGGTGCCGCACCGTCCAATCCGGATCCAATATCATCTGATCGGTTTGCTGGAAGGCAAAGCGATCAGATGATGTGTCAGGTTCAAGGGCCTGAATCACATGACACAGCAGCTAATTGTATAAACGGCTTTTATACAATCAGCTGATGCATTAGTGCAAAAAAAAAAAAACTACACACTTCTGTGCAGGCTCCTGTTTGACAGCAGCAGTTGATAGTTTAGCCGGCCGGACGGTAAAAAGATGGCCTCACTGCTCAAATTATAGTGTCAGCTGATACCATCAGGTGACCGCATCAGCTGATCATCGCCAGGTCTGAGAGAGAGAAAAGAGAGAGAAAAGAGAAGAGAGAGAGGTAGAGAGGAAAGAGAGAAGAGAGATAGAGAAGAGAGGAGAGAGAGAAGAGGAGAGAAGAGAGAGAGAGAAGAGAGAGAAGAGGGAGAGAGAGAAGAGAGAGAGAGAAGAGAGAGAGAAGAGAGAGAGGAGAGAGGAGAGAGGGAAAGAGAGAGAGAGAGAAGAGAGAGAGAAGAGAGAGAAAAGAGAGAGAGGAGAGAGAAGAGAGAGAGAAGAGGAGAGAAGAGGAGAGAGAGAGAACAGAGGGAGGAGAGAGAAAGAAGAGAGAGGAGAGAACAAAGCAGCCTCATTCTGTGAACTGCTCCGATTTTAGAGGTGTGTCCCGCGGCTCAGAGCTGATGGCCGGCTCCTTCCCTCAGTGCATAGTTAAATTAAATTAAAATATAATCATAAATAAATAATAATTATAATTTAAAATTAAAAATAAATTAAATTCTTTACCGGGGCGGCCGGACTCGAACTCGTGAATAGAGTTGAGCGCGGTTCGTGGTTCTCCAGTTCGCGGTTCGAGTGATTTTGGGGGGTGTTCTAGATCGAACTAGAACTCGAGCTTTTTTCTAAAAGTTCGTTAGCTCGAGTTACATTCGAGAACGGTTCTATCAGCCAAAAGCCAAGCTAATTACTAGGTGGCTTTTCGCTGTAATAGTGTAAGTCACTCTGTGACTCATACTATTATGAAATTTCAGCGGATAGTGTGCGGGGACTGCGCGTTCAGATCACTGCTGCTGGGATAATGGCGATCGCCATTTTTTTTTCCTTTTCTTCCTTCCCTAAGCGCGCGTGTAGTGGGGCGGGCCAGCATGTCAGCCAATCCCAGACACAAACACAGCTTAGTGGACTTTTTGCCAGACAAGCAAGGGCATGTGTCATAGGCTGTCCATGTCACATATCCTTGCATTATAAAGACGGGCATTTTCCCGTCTGGACACCATTAACTGCCTTCTGCGTCTGGGTGACAGTCACCGCTGACGCAGCTCCTGCCGCCGATCCTGCTGTGTACGATCTACACACAGCGCTCTACAGATTAGGGATAGAAGTTTAATTCAGCCCTTTTCAGGGCTCATTTCATCCAGCTCAGAGCTATAGGTGACAGTCAGGTCCGTGGAAACAGTTTTTAACAGCTACAGATAACAGCGTCTGTGTAGCTAAGCTAAGGGACTTCCTTGCTGCATTTCACCATTAGGAGGGATAGAAAGTGAGGCTTCCTTTCCTCTACACTGACCCACAAGCCGGCCACTGTACCCTCCTGCCCTTTTTAGCAAAGCCATTTTAATTGCAGAGTGCTGCCAGTTAGTGCCATCCAAAGAGTGGCTGCTGTCCTCCATTATTGTGGCACTTGTGCCAAGCAAGCCCCACCACCTCTGCATTCTCCCCTCCTGCACATTTTTGCAAAGCCATTTTCATTGAAAAGAGTTCTGCCAGTTAGTGGCATCAAAAAAGTGGCTGTTGGACTTCATTAGTGTCCCACTGGTGCCAAGCAATTTGCAGCACCTCTGCATTGCACCCTCAAGCTCATTGTTACTAAGCCATTATAATAGCCAACACTGAGGAAACTTAGTGGCATCCAAAAAGTGGCTGTTGGACTTCATTAGTGTCCCACTGGGGCCAAGCAATTTGCAGCACCTCTGCATTGCACCCTCAAGCTCATTGTTACTAAGCCATTATAATAGCAAACACTGAGGCAACTTAGTGGCATCCAAAAAGTGGCTGTTGGACTTCATTAGTGTCCCACTGGTGCCAAGCAATTTGCAGCACCTCTGCATTGCACCCTCAAGCTCATTGTTACTAAGCCATTATAATAGCAAACACTGAAGAAACTTAGTGGCATCCAAAAAGTGGCTGTTAGACTTGTCCCACTGGTGCCAAGCAATTTGCAGCACCTCTGCATTGCACCCTCAAGCTCATTGTTACTAAGCCATTATAATAGCCAACACTGAGGAAACTTAGTGGCATCAAAAAAGTGGCTGTTGGACTTCATTAGTGTCCCACTGGTGCCAAGCTACTTCCAGCACCTCTGCATTGCACTGTCAAACTCATTTTTACTAAGCTATTAGAATAGCAAACTGTGCTGCCAGTTGAAGGGCCATAGTTGCATTGTCAGGGATAGTTATTCTTGTTTATTCTTCTGTCAATAAAGGTAGACCACCACTGCAATCTACACCACCTCTAAATTTTTACTAACACATTTTAAGTGCACAATCATGTCGCAATCAAAATGAGTGGCAAAATGACAGATGCTGGTGGAAAGGGGAACAGGCGTGTTGGAAAAGGAAAATAAGTGTTTGTCTGTGGGGAAGGTGGCAAAGCTCCATTAACAACTGCTGAAGATAGGCCATCTTCCAGCAAAAGTAAGATGTCTACTACTTACCGTGGACAATCAGATGTGCTCCCTTTTTTAAGAACACAAACAACTGGAACAAAGGTAGATGATGGCCAAAAAAAGAAAATGCTTGAATGGATCTCAAGTGGTCCAACAAGTGCCCTCTCCGCCACCTCAACTACCGCATCCAAAAAACACCAGTCCTCTGAGTTGTCATCTCAATCACACTTGCTTTCTCCCAGCTCTCAAGTCTCCATCCGCCCTGCACAGTATAGTGGAACTGAGATGGCTGAGTCTGCAGAGCTGTTCAGTCACACTATAGCCTGGGAATCAGAGGTCTGCTCCCAAGCTACAGTGAGTACAGACCAGGAAATGGTCTGCAGTGATGCCCAGAACCTTTGTGACTCGGATTCAGGCAGTGAGGACCACGTTTCTGAGCATAATGTTGACCCTTATTCACAAACTGTAACACCTGTTGTTATAGACAATGAGAAACATACTGATGACGATGAGACGCAGATACCAGATTGGGATGACAACTTAAATATTCGGTCAGGGCAGGAAGAGGCTCGGTCTGAGGGTGAGGGGAGTGCAAACACAACAATTGATGAGGAAGTTCTAGATCCCACCTACTGTCAACCCACAGTCAGGCACTCGAGGAGGTCAACAGAGGCGGAGGAGGAGGATGCATCTGACGACGAAGTTACCTTGCGCCTTCCTGGACAGAGGAGGAGTACTGGAACAATTTTCATGGGAAATGGGGATGCACACATATATCCAACTGTATACATATAAAAAAACAGGTGATATCCCCAAAATATTGGATTCCTGATGACAGGACATACTTCTATATATACTACAAAAAATGTGGAAACCACACAATGGAGTGATAAAGTCAAAAATATCTTTATTAGAAAAGTTCACAAACAGTTAAAAAAGTGGGAAATGCACTTGCACAATTCCCCAAAGTAACATAAATAAGGAGGACACTAAGAAAGACCTCACATCGTGGGGACCAGGGCCAAAGTATAGATGACTGGATATTATAGGCAATAATACTCAAATAGTGCAACAAGCCCAGGGCTTGGACCTAGGACCGGCTTTCTCCCCCCTTTCATAGAGTACTGGTATGTTGCTGGGTTTACCCTGAATATGTTTATATCGATTTGATGAGAGATTCGCTGTACCCAAAGATATATCTTTTTATTTTTTTAGGGGGGTTTGCACAATGTTGATAATGACTGGCATTAGGCACTTTGTTGCACTATTTGAGTATTATTGCCTATAATATCCAGTCATCTATACTTTGGCCCAGGTCCCCACGATGTGAGGTCTTTCTTAGTGTCCTCCTTATTTATGTTACTTTGGGGAATTGTGCAAGTGCATTTCCCACTTTTTTATCTGTTTGTGAACTTTTCTAATAAAGATATTTTTGACTTTATCACTCCATTGTGTGGTTTCCACATTTTTTGTAGAGGAGGAGTTCTGGTAGCACGTCTACAACTGCATCCTCAGCCACCACTCTGCCTCTGAGCACTAGTCGGGGTGGATCAGTAGGTCGCATGCCCTCTAAGCCTTGCCTAGCCTGGTCCTTTTTTGACCTTGCAAAGGATCGCCCAAATCATGTGATCTGTAAAATTTGTCGGGAATCTGTTAGTAGAGGCAAAAACCTCAGCAGTTTGACAACTTCTTCCATGAATCGTCACATGACTAAATATCATATTTCCCAGTGGGAAGCTCACCTTGCTGCAATGCGGCCTAGCGGAGCGGACCATCCACCGTCTGCCCCTTCCAGTGCATCCGCACACTTTTCCTCTTCTAAGACTGTGGAGACAGTTGTCACACCTGGTTTTCCACGCACAACTTCCACCACTGTAACCGCAACAGGCAGTTTGCTTGGTAGGCCGTCAGTTAGTTTGGAAGGGGAAACAAGTGCGTGTGTACAGCTCTCTCAGACATCGATAGCACCAACGTTGGATGAAGGCAACATCATGTCTACGCCTGCACTTTCCTCACAAAGCTGCATTTTTCCAGGGACACCCTACTCACCACTGTCTACACACAGCAGCCAGATCTCTGTCCCTGAGATGTGGACAAATAAAAGGCCATTTCCTCCGACCCATGACAAAGCTAAGAGGTTGACTTTATCCCTCTGTAAGCTCTTGGCTACCGAAATGCTGCCTTTCCGCCTGGTGGACACGCAGGATTTTAGAGACCTTATGTCTGTCACTGTGCCCCAGTACCAGATGCCCAGTCGCCACTACTTCTCTAAGAAAGGTGTGCCTGCGCTACACCAGCATGTCGCACACAACATCACCGCTTCCTTGAGAAACTCTGTGTGTGAACGGGTGCATTTTACCACCGATACTTGGACCAGTAAGCATGGACAGGGATGTTAAATGTCACTGACTGGGCACTGGGTAACTATGGTGATAGATGGTGAAGGGTCTGCTGCACAAGTCTTGCCATCCCCACGACTTGTGTGTCAATCCTTTGTCTGTCCAAGTTCCTCCACTGCTTCTGCCTCCTCAACCTCGTCTGGGTCCTCCACCTCCACCCCAAGCCTGCCTGATCAGGCTACCAGCGTTCTAACTGCGCAGAAGGAATCACGCACCCATCATTACTATGCTGGCAGCAGAGCGCAACGGCATCAGGCGGTCTTTAGCTTGAAATGTCTTGGAAATAAGAGTCACACAGCGGCTGAGTTGTGGGCAGCTCTGGAGACTGAGTTTAGTAAATGGTTGTCTCCACTCAACCTGCAGGCTGGTAAGGCCGTGTGCGACAATGCTGCAAACCTGGGTGCGGCCCTTCGCCTGGGCAAGGTGACATACGTGCCTTGTATGGCTCATGTGTTGAATCTTGTTGTCCAGCAATTTTTAACACACTATACCGGCCTAGATGGCCTTCTGAACAGGGCACGAAAACTGTCTGCTCACTTCCGCCGTTCAAGCACCGCAGCTGAGTGACTTGCATCGCTCCAGAAGTCTTTCGGCCTGCCGGTTCATCGCCTGAAATGCAATGTGCCGACACGCTGGAATTCGACTCTCCACATGTTACAGCGACTGTGGCAGCACCGCCGAGCCCTGGTGCAATACGTCATGACATATTGCCTGGGCCAACGAGATGCAGAGGTGGGGCAGATCACCCTGATGGAGTGGTCTCAGATCAAGGACCTATGCACCCTTCTGCACAGTTTCGACATGGCGACGAATATGTTTAGCGCTGACAATGCCATTATCAGCATGACAATTCCAGTCATTTACATGCTGGAGCACATGCTAAGCACTATTTGGAGTCAGGGGGTGGGACAACAGGAAGGGGAGGAACAACAGGAGAATTCATATGCGCAAGAGACAACAACATCAGCAAGGTCCAGACGTTCATCATCACCAAGGCGGCAGGCATGGGACCATGGGGGACAGGGATCAACAAGGGCGCATGGCAGCAGGCGAAATGTTGAGGAAGGTGCAGGAGAACATGAAGAAATGGAGGACGAACTGTCCATGGACATGGAAGACTCAGCGGATGAGGGAAACCTTGGTCAAATTTCAGTTGAAAGAGGTTGGGGGGAGATGTCAGAGGAAGAAAGAACGGTTAGCACCTCTATGCCACAAACACAGCATGGACTTGGTCCGCATGGCTGCGCAAGACACATGAGCGCCTTCTTGCTGCACTACCTCCAACATGACCCTCATATTGTCAAAATTTGAAGTGATGATGACTACTGGCTTGCCACACTATTAGATCCCCGGTACAAGTCCAAATTTTGTGACATAATTCCAGCCATAGAAAGGGACGCACGTATGCAGGAGTATCAGCAGAAGCTTTTACTCGATTTTAGCTCGGCTTTTCCACCAAACAACCGTGCAGGTGCAGGGAGTGAATCTCCCAGTTGTAACTTGACAAACATGGGACGGTCTTGTCATCTCCAACAGTCTACCCGTACCAGTAGCACCGTATCTAGTGCTGGTAACAGCAGTTTTATTGAATCTTTTCATAATTTTTTTAGACCATCCTTAGCAAGGCCACCAGTGACAACAAGTCTGACACATAGTCAACAGCTGGAGAGGATGATACAGGAGTATCTCCAAATGAACATCGATGCCATGAATTTGCAAATGGAGCCTTGCTCATTTTGGGCTTCAATTCTTGAAAAATGGCCAGAGCTCTCCACTTACGCCTTGGAGATCTTGTCGTGTCCAGCTGCCAGCGTTGTCTCTGAACGTCTCTTCAGTGCTGCTGGGTGTGTGCTGACAGATAAGCGCACGCGTCTGTCCAGTGACAATGTGGACAGACTAACGTTCATCAAAATGAACAAGTCATGGATCCAGAAGGAATTTACTACCCCTGTGTCATCCTGGGGAGAGTAAATGCTTGTGGATTTGGAATGTGCTTGATGCAAATCTACCTGTGAAGTGTACAACTGGGGCACAAGTGCTGCCTCTGAAGGGGTTGGTGTCTGTGTGGCCCAATTTTTGGAAAAAAGGGAGACTCCGCTTGGAGTAACCCTTGCTGTGTTTTTTAAAAGGAGCCAAGATGAACAAGTCATGGTTCAGCAAAGACTTTGCTAGCTACCCCAGTGTCATCCTGGGGACGGATAAGGATGGCGTATTTTTGAATGTGCTTGATGCAAATCTACCTGTGAAGTGTACAACTGGGGCACAAGTGCTCCCACTGAAGGGGTGGGTGTCTGTGTGGCCCAATTTTTGGAAAAAAGGGAGACTCCGCTTGGAGTAACCCTTGCTGTGTTTTTAAAAAGGAGCCAAGATGAACAAGTCATGGTTCAGCAAAGACTTTGCTACCTACCCCGGTGTCATCCTGGGGACGGTTAAGGATGGCGTATTTTTGAATGTGCTTGATGCAAATCTACCTGTGAAGTGTACAACTGGGGCACAAGTGCTGCCACTGAAGGGGTGGGTGTCTGTGTGGCCCAATTTTTGGAAAAAAGGGAGACTCCGCTTTGATTCACCCTGCGGTGTTTTACATGATTTTAGAAGGGCATGCCATGTCCATATCTATGTCTCCTCCTCTAGCTGTTTAGTTTTTGCATGAGTATTTGTCCTTGTCACTTTCCCATGTGTTTGTGTTGTGAGTTGTTTGTCACCTTTGAGGGTGTTTTCTAGGTGTTTTTATGATTGCCTCCCATTGTTTCTTATGGGTTCAAGTGGTTTGCCATACCGAACTAGAACCAGCCCTCGGTTCAGCGAACCGAGCTCGAGCCAAACCGCGACTGGTTCGCTCATCTCTACTCATGAACTAATTCTCCTTAGGCAGTAGCTCTAACCATTGAGCCACTGCCTCTAATGAAAAGCATGGGAAGATTTGGTAATCTTGACCTCTGTTTTGCATTTGAGAATCCAGAAGTGGATTATTCAGCTACAAAGAGGAGAGAGAGAGGGAAAAAGAAAAAGAGAGAGAGAGAAAAAGAGAGAAAAAGAGAAAGAGAGAGAGAGAGAAAATGAGGGAAAAAGAGAGAAAAGGAGAGAGAGAAAAAGAGAGAAAGAGAGAGGGAGAAAGAGAAAAAAAGAGAAAGAGAGAAAAAGAGGGAGAAGCAGAGAGAAAAAGAGAGAAAGAGGGAGAAAGAGAAAAAGAAAGAGAAAGAGAGAAAAAGAGAGACAAAAAGAGAGAAAGAAAAAATGAGAGAGAAAGAGAGAAAAAGAGAGAAAGAGAGAAAAAGAGAGAAAAAGAGAAAACAAGAGAGAGAGAGAACAAGAGAGAGAGAAAAAGAGAGAAAGAGAGAGAGAGATGAGGGAGAGAGGAGAGAGAAGAGAGAGGAGAGAGAAAGAAGAGAGAGGAGAGAGAGAAGAGAGAGAGAAGATAGAGGAGAGAGAAAAGAGAGAGAGAAAACAGAGAGAAGAGAGAGAGGAGAGAGAATGCAGCCTCATTCTGTGAACTGCTCCGATTTTAGAGGTGTGTCCCGCGGCTCACAGCTGATGTCCGGCTCCTCCCCTCAGTGCATAATTAAATTAAATTAAATTATAATCATAAATAAATAGTAATTATAATTTAAAATTAAAAATAAATTAAATTAAATTCTTTACCAGGGCGGCCAGGACTTGAACTCGTGAAGTAATGCTCCTTAGGCAGTAGTTCTAACCATTAAGCCACTGACTCTAATGAGAAGCACAGGAAGATTTGGTTATCTTGACCTCTGCATTGCAGAGTAAGTCTCCGGTGACAGCGCAGCTCACTTCAGGGGCTGCGTGGAGAGGACACAGAGCACTCCTGTTCTACGACGCTCCCTGTCATCTTCATGTAGCAGAGCTGACATTGTCGTGTGGATTACTTCGGACCTGGATTGTTGTTTGGGGATTAATAAAGAGGTAAATGAGGGTTTTTTGTCTTTTATTCCAAATAAAGGATTTTTCGTTGTGTGTGTTTATTTACTTTCACTTACAGGTTAATCATGGAAGGTATCTCGGGGAGACGGCTGCCATGATTAACCCCGTTATTACCCTGATTGCCACCGCACCAGGGCAATTTGGGATAAGCTGGGTAGAGTCGCGGGACTGCCGCATCTAATGGATGCGGCAATTCCAAGCGGCTACTGGGTGATATTGTTAGGGTGGTGGGCTCACCATAACGTGGCGCTCCCCATCCTGACAAGACCAGCCTCCAGCCATGTGGCTTTATCCTGGCTGGTATCAAAATTGGGGGGAACCGCATTTTTTTTTTTTTTAAATTATTTATTTATTTATTTTACTGCACGATATAAACCTGCCCGCCGGCATTTGTGATTGGTTGCAGTGAGACAGCTGTCACTCATCGTGGGGGCATGTCTGACTGTAATCAATCATGGGCGCCGGTGGGTGGGGAAAGCATGGAATATCTGATTGAATAATGAAACGGCAGCCATTTTCAAAAGAGGAAAAGCCACCGGAGATTTGTGACAGCCGTGCAGCAAGGCGCCCGTGATCGGTGAGTAGGAAAGAGAGAGGGATTGTGCTGGGGATGCAGGACGAATGCAGATACGCAATATGCGCATACTTACTGTGAGAAGCCACACTTTTGGTGATCGAACCGCTCTTGAACGGTAACTTGAACTGCCGAGCTTTAAGCAAATCGTTTGAGTTCGTCGATCAACTCGAACACCCCCCAAAATCACTTGAATTTGAAATTGGCGAATCGTTTAAATTGAACATCGCTCAACTCTAATTAGAAGATATATCCTGTCCTTCTTCCATCTTCATCTTTCATCTTCAACTTCCATCTTCTATACACCGTGTGCAGAATTTTTAGGCAAGTTGTATTTTAGAGGATTTTTTTTATTATTGATCAACAACTATGTTCTCAATCAATCCAAAAGACTCATAAATATCAAAGCTTAATATTTTTGGAAGTTGGAGTGGGTTTTTTTAGATTTGGCTATCTTAGGAGGATATCTGTTTGTGCAGGTAAGTATTACTGTGCAGAATTATTAGGGAACTTAATAAAAACCAAATATATTCCCATCTCATTTGTTTATTTTCAGCACGTAAACCAATATAACTGCACAAAATTTAGAAATAAACATTTTGACATGCAAAAACAAAACCCCAAAAAATTAGTGACCAATATAGCCACCTTTCTTTATGATGACACTCAACAACCTACCATCCATAGATTCTGTCAGTTGCTTGATCTGTTTATGATCAACATTGCGTGCAGCAGCCACCACAGCCTCCCAGACACTGTTTTGAGAGGTGTACTGTTTTCCCTCCCTGTAGTTCTCACATTTTATGAGGGACCACAGGTTCTCTATGGGGTTCAGATCAGGTGAACAAGGGGACCATGGCATTATTTTTTCATCTTTTAAACCTTTACAGGCCAGCCACGCTGTGGAGTAGTTGGATGCATGTGATGGAGCATTGTCCTGCATGAAAATCATGTTTTACTTGAACGATACTTCCTGTACCACTGCTTGAAGAAGTTATCTTCCATAAACTGGTAGTAGGTTTGGGAGTTGAGCTTCACTCCATCCTCAACCCGAAAAGGTCCCACAAGTTCTTCTTTGATGATACCAGCCCATACCAGTACCCCACCTCCACCTTGCTGGCATCTGAGTCGGAGTGGAGCTCTCTACCCTTTACTAATCCAGCCTCTGGCCCATCCATCTTGCCCATCAAGAGTCACTCTCATTTCATCAATCAATAAAACCTTTGAAAAATCAGTCTTAAGATATTTCTTGGCCCAGTCTTGACGTTTTAGCTTATGTTTCTTGTTCAAAGGTGGTCGTTTTTCAGCCTTCCTTACCTTGGCCATGTCACTGAGTATGGTACACATTGTCCTTTTTGATACTCCAGTAACGTTGCAGCTCTGAAATATGGCCAAACTGGTGGCAAATGGCATCTTGGCAACTTCACGCTTGATTTTCCTCAATTCATGGGCAGTTAGTTTGTGCCTTTTTTGCCCAACACTCTTCTTGCGACCCTGTTGGCTATTTGCATAAAACACTTGATTGTTCAGTGATCACGCTTCAAAAGTTTGGCAATTTCAAGACTGCTGCATCCCTCTGCGAGACATCTCACAATTTTGGGCTTTTCAGAGCTCGTCAAATCTTTCTTCTGACCCATTTTGCCAAAGGGAAGGAAGTTGCCTAATAATTAAGCACACCTTATATAGGGTGTTGATGTCATTACACCACACCCCTCCTCATTACAGAGATGCACAGCACCTGATTTACTTAATTGGTAGTTGGCTCTCAAGCCTATACAGCTTGGAGTAGGACAACATGTATAACAAGTATCATGTGATCAAAATACTCATTTGCCTAATATTTCTACACACACTTTATACTGTTTCATTAGATTCCATTCAAAACACCTCTCTCTCTCTCTCTCTCTCTCTCTCTCTCGTAAAAAAAATATAAAGCCAGGGAGAGGGTTGGAGCTTACCACCAATACCACCAATATTGGAAAAAGGAAAAAGTACTCCAGCACGATCATAGATCCACAGCCGTCTTTAACATCCAAATCTTTAATCAAATGGCTATATTTTGGACAAGTGCATGTCTCATGGACTTTTAACTAATATACATATATATATATATACACACACACACACACACACACACACACACACACACACACAGTATGTAAATATATATATAGAGAGAGAGAGAAAGGGAGAGAATAAAACTTCTCGCAAGTACTGCTGCTTTCCTCCTTGTCACTCTCAATCAGTCAACAGTTCCCCTTCCCCATTATGTTTGTGCACAATGTTTAGAATACATTACGCTGTATCTTATTATCCTATTATCCAGGGTTATTATAGCACTCAATAAATGTCTTATCAGCACATGTGGTAATCATTTTTTGCAGCATCAACTCCAGACTGGAGCTTTACGATGGTGTGGGGAGAAAAAAGCAACTAAGCATATACACTGTATATAATATTAAGAGTATGTGCACACATTAAGTATTTGGTGCAGAAATTTCTATACCATTTCTGCATCTCTCTGCAGGAAAAATGCAAACGTAAAAATGTGCATTTTTATTCATTTTTATATGCAATTTGGTGCAGATTTTTCCCACTGATTAGTATGGGTAAAACCTGCAACAAAAACGAAGAAATAATTATTTATGTCAATTATAATTGACATGTTGCACCAAATCTGCAAGGAGAAAATAAGCAATGTGTACATGAGACTTCGGGATTGTCATTCTATTTGCTGACACCAGGAAATTGTGACAAGTCTGTCAGAAAAAAACTCAACAAATCTGTAAAATGTGAATAGGCCCTAAAGACCTGGTTATGATAGGAACACTAAATACAGCTAATTTAGGGCCTGTGCACATGTTGCACATTTGTTACATTTTTTTCTGCACAAGATATGTGCACAGGTTGAGTATTTTCTCCATAAAGATTTGTTGCAGATTTAAATCTTGAGCATGTCAATTCTTTCAGTGTTTTTGCTGCAGATTTCCTCCATAGTTATAATGAAGGAGAAATATCTGCAACGAAAATGCATGTAAAAAAAATGGCAAAACCTCAGCAAAAACGCACCTACTTTACTGTCAAGAGATACAGCAAGTTTGCTGAAATGTCGGCACCAAAGACTTCAGATGTGCACATGCCCTCATACAATGGATCAATAGCTATAACAAATCCTTAATATGCTATCTAGCACATATACTAGAATGATACCGGCTTTCTTGTAGTCATACTATAAGTTCACATACTCAGTGTCTGGTGAGTTTTTATCAGTATTTGTAAGCCAAAAGCAGGAGTGGAACAATCCGAGGAAAAGTATAATAGAAACACATAACTAAAGATGAGCGAACCTTTCAAAGTTTGGTTTGCTAATCTTTACCGAGCCTCCCGATGTTCGCCGAGCTGTTCAGCGAAAGATTGGTGAACATACCAAACCCATTGAATTCAATGGGAAGCCAAACTTGTGTTGTGTGGTGTATGGGGCTGTAAAAGATATAAAATAAGGAAGGAATAAAGCAGGACATACTTACCAAATCTCCGGCGCAGCTGTAACTGCTCCCGTGGCTGAAACTGCTCGGTAGATGCTAAACTGTATGGGCTCCTTTCAGGTATGATGTCATTTCTGTCATGTGATAGGGGTGTGTTCAGAATGCATCCCTGTTTTTCCAGATGGAATAAGCATTATTTTTTCAAGTCCACATGGTGAGTTATTTAAAATAGAAGCGGAGTCTAGGAGTGCAGGGGGAGTCGAAGGCCCCCTTGCATGATTATAGTGGACATGAAGAAACATCGCCACGCCCACCAACCAAGACGGTCGAGCCCACTAACCTGGAAGGAGTCCATACTTTCTGTGCTCATTATCCCTCATACATATTCACTGTTTTCCCCACCCACTGGCATCTCTGATTGGGTGCAGTGAGACCCCACCCCCAGACAGCGTCTGCGATTGGTTGGAATCACAGACCCTGTCTGCGGGTCTATTATATTGTGGTGTAAAATAAATAAATAAAATGGCGCAGGGTCCATCCATCTATTGATACCAGTCCAGATAAAGCCCATGACTACAGGTTGCAGCCGCGTGCTTTTCTACGCTGTGTATCAAAATAAGAGGACTCGCATGCGGCTTTTTATTTTTTAATAATTTAAATCATTTTTTTTTAATTATTTAAATAAATAATTATAAAAACCTGGCTTGTGGTCTCCCCCAATTTTGATACCTAGCCCAGGTAAAGCAAATCAGCTGGGGGCTGGTATTTTCAGGCTTGGGAGACCCACGTTTATTGGGCGCCCCCAGTCTAAAAATAGCAGCCTGCAGCTGTCCAGGATTGCCACTTCCATTAGATGTGACAATCAAGAAGCTTTACAAATCTCTTCCCAATTGCCCTGGTGTGGTGGCAATCCGGGCAATAAGGAGTTAATCGCAGCTTATAGCTGCCATTAAGCCTTAGATTAGTAATGTGATGGTCTATAAGACCCCCAATAACACTGAAAAAAATCTTTTATTTGAACTAAAATCCAAAAAAGCACCCTTTTTCACCCCTTTATTAACAATGTAAAGTAGTCAGTGTACAGCTTGTATAACAGTGTAAATTTGGTGTGCCCTTTAAATAACTCAACACACAGCCATTAATGTCTTAGTGTTACAACATCTCAGGTGTAAAACAAAAAAAAAAAAAAACAATCACTGATCTCGGGGAGACCAGCCAGAGAAAACACTGCCGGCAGCCAGCGAGGGCGCTCAAGACAGTGAAATCCTAGGTACATTGCCCCCTGGGAAATATGCAAATCAAAAAGGTCCGTGGAGCCTCTGTTAGGAGTCTCAACACAGAAACCAGCCAGATATCCCTCCGGGAAGGGCCCAGCCTAGGGGTGACTCTATTTAGGAGACCACCATAACCACCATATTAAGTGGCCCTTTTAGTCAATATCCAACCGTCTGACAATTTTAAAGATATGACAAGGGAAATACCAAGGCCAGGTATCCATCCACAGACAGCTGTTTCGGGGTATTGCCCCTCATCAGTGTGGAGAAGGATTCTGGCTGGGTGAGGGCAATGCCTAGTAGACCAATAAAACAAAACAAAACAATCACTGATCTCGGGGACACCAGCCAGAAAACACACTGCCGGCAGCCAGCGAGGGCGCTCAAGATAGTGAAATCCTAGGTACATTGCCCCCTGGGAAATATGCAAATCAAAAAGGTCCGTGGAGCCTCTGTTAGGAGTCTCAACACAGAAACCAGCCAGATATCCCTCCGGGAAGGGCCCAGCCAAGGGGTGACTCTTCTTAGGAGACCACCATAACCACCATATTAAGTGGCCCTTTTAGTCAATATCCAACTTTTTGACAATTTTAAAGATATGACAAGGGAAATACCAAGGCCAGGTATCCATCCACAGACAGCTGTTTTGGGGTATTGCCCCTCATCCGTGTGGAGTAGGATTCTGGCTGGGTGGGAGCAATGCCTAGTAGACCAACAAAACAAAACAATCACTGATCTCAGGGAGACCAGCCAGAGAAAACACTGCCGGCAGCCAGCGAGGTCACTCAAGACAGTGAAATCCTAGGTACATTGACCCCTGGGAAATATTCAAATCAAAAAGGTCCGTGGAGCCTCTGTTAGGAGTCTCAACACAGAAACCAGCCAGATATCCCTCCGGGAAGGGCCCAGCCAAGGTGACTCTTTTTAGGAGGCCACCATATTAAGTGGCCCTTTTAGTCAATATCCAACTTTTTGACAATTTTTAGGATATGATAAGGGAAATACCAAGGCCAGGTATCCATCCACAGACAGCTGTTTCAGGATATTGCCCCTCATCAGTGTGGAGTAGGATTCTGGCTGGGTGGGAGCAATGCCTAGTAGACCAACAAAACAAAACAATCACTGATCTCGGGGATACCAGCCAGAGAAAACACTGCCGGCAGCCAGCGAGGGCGCTCAAGACAGTGAAATCCTAGGTACATTGCCCCCTGGGAAATATGCAAATCAAAAAGGTCCGTGGAGCCTCTGTTAGGAGTCTCAACACATAAACCAGCCAGATATCCCTCCGGGAAAGGCCCAGCTAAGGGGTGACTCTTTTTAGGAGACCACCATAACCACCATATTAAGTGGCCTTTTTAGTCAATATCCAACTTTTTGACAATTTTAAAGATATTACAAGGGAAATACCAAGGCCAGGTATCCATCCACAGACAGCTGTTTCAGGATATTGCCCCTCATCAGTGTGGAGTAGGATTCTGGCTGGGTGGGAGCAATGCCTAGTAGACCAACAAAACAAAACAATCACTGATCTCGGGGAGACCAGCCAGAGAAAACACTACCGGCAGCCAGCGAGGGCGCTCAAGACAGTGAAATCCTAGGTATATTGCCCCCCGGGAAATATCATAGTATCATAGTATCATAGTTTTTAAGGTTGAAGGGAGACTCTAAGTCCATCTAGTTCAACCCGTAGCCTAACATGTTGATCCAGAGGAAGGCAAAAAAAACCCCAATGTGGCAAACAAGTTCCAATGGGGAAAACATTTCTTTCCTGACTCCACATCCGGCAATCAGACTAGTTCCCTGGATCAATACCCTGTCATAAAATCTAATATACATAACTGGTAATATTAAATTTTTCAAGAAAGGCGTCCAGGCTCTGCTTAAATGTTAGTAGTGAATCACTCATTACAACATCATGCGGCAGAGAGTTCCATAGTCTCACTGCTCGTACAGTAAAGAATCCTCGTCTGTGATTATGATTAAACCTTCTTTCCTCAAGACGTAGCGGATGCCCCCGTGTTCCAGTCGCAGGCCTAGGTGTAAAAAGATCTTTGGAAAGGTCTCTGTACTGTCCCCTCATATATTTATACATTGTGATTAGATCCCCCCTAAGCCTTCGTTTTTCCAAACTAAATAACCCCAAGTTTAATAACCTGTCTTGGTATTGCAGCCCACCCATTCCTCTAATAATCTTGGTCGCTCTTCTCTGCACCCTCTCCAGTTCAGCTATGTCCTTCTTATATATCGGTGACCAGAATTGTACACAGTATTCTAAGTGCGGTCGCACTAGTGACTTGTACAGAGGTAGAACTATATTTTTTTCATGAACACTTATACCTCTTTTAATACATCCCATTATTTTATTAGCCCTGGCAGCAGCTGCCTGACACTGTCCACTAAAGTGAAGTTTACCATCCACCCATACACCCAAGTCTTTTTCTGTGTCTGTTTTACCCAGTGTTCTACAATTAAGTACATAATCATAAATGTTATTTCCTCTACCCAAGTGCATGACCTTACATTTATCTACATTAAACTTCAATTGCCACTTCTCAGCCCAATCCTCCAATTTACATAAATCTCCCTGTAATATAAAATTATCCTCCTCTGTATTGATTACCCTGCAGAGTTTAGTATCATCTGCAAATATTGAAATTCTACTCCGCATGCCCCCAACAATGTCATTAATAAATATGTTGAAAAGAAGCGGGCCCAATACTGACCCCTGTGGTACCCCACTATGAACTGAGACCAAGTCTGAGTATGTACCATTAATAACCACCCTTTGATTCCTATCACTGAGCCAGTTTTTAACCCAGTTACACATATTTTCCCCTATCCCCATTATTCTCATTTTATGTACCAACCTTTTGTGTGGCACCGTATCAAAAGCTTTTGAAAAGTCCATATACACAACATCCACTGCATTTCCCTGGTCCAGGCTTGAACTTACCTCTTCATAGAAGCTGATCAAATTAGTTTGACAGGATCGATCCCTCATAAACCCTTGTTGATACTCTGTCATAAGGTTATTTTTCTTGAGATACTCCAGTATAGCATCTCTCAAGAAACCCTCAAGGATTTTACCAACCGTAGAGGTTAAACTTACCGGCCTATAATTTCCCGGCTCAGTTTTTGTCCCCTTTTTGAATATTGGCACCACATTTGCTATGCGCCAGTCCTGCGGTACCGACCCTGTTATTAAGGAATCTGAGAAGATTAAAAATAATGGTCTATCTATCACAGAACTCAGTTCCTGTAGTACCCTGGGGTGTATGCCATCCGTGCCCGGAGATTTGTCAACCTTAGTGATTTCGAGGCGGCGGCGTACTTCCTGCTGGGTTAAGCAGGTAATATTCAAGGGTGAATTTATGGTATCACTGGTCATGTCATCTGCCATGGCATTTTCTTGTATAAAAACCGTAGAAAAAAAGTCATTCAGGAGGTTGGCTTTACCCTCATCCCCTTCCACCATTTCACCAAGACTATTTTTAAGGGGGGCAACACTATCGCTTTTCAGTTTTTTAATGTTTATGTAGTTAAAGAATATTTTAGGATTATTTTTACTTTCTCTCGCAATGAGTCTCTCTGTCTCAAATTTAGCTAACTTAATTTGCTTTTTACATATTTTATTTAATTTTCTATAATTATATAATGCCTCATCACTACCTACCCTCTTTAATTCTTTTAAGGCTTTCTGTTTTTCTTTTATTGCTTCCCTTACAGCTCTATTTAGCCATAGGGGTTTCCTCCTATTTCTAGCATGTTTGTTCCCATAGGGTATATTTTCTGCACAAGCCCTATTCAGGATGCTCATAAAAGTCTCCCATTTGCTTTGTGTACTTTTATTACTTAGTACATCATCCCAGTTTATTGCACTAAGATCATCTCTCAACCGTTTAAAATTTGCTTTCCTGAAGTTTAGTGTCCTTGTAGCCCCTCTACTAGACATCTTACTAAAGAATACATGAAAACTTATTATTTTGTGATCACTATTCCCCAAGTAACCCCCAACTTGTATATTTGATATGCGGTCTGGCCTATTGGTTAGTACACGGTCTAGTAGTGCTCCCCCTCTTGTGGGGTCCTGTACCATTTGTGAAAGGTAATTATCTTTCATTGTTATCAAAAATCTATTTCCTTTGCTGGAACTGCAAGTTTCTGTTCCCCAATTTATATCAGGATAGTTAAAGTCCCCCATAATAATTACCTTTCTGAGACTCGCTGCTTTATCAATTTGCTTTATGAGGAGATTCTCTACCTCTTCCATAATATTCGGCGTCTTATAACACACCCCTATCAGTATTTTATTATTCATCCCCCCCCCCTTATCTCCACCCATAGGGACTCTACATTCTCAGTACCCTCACATATGTTGTCACGCAGGATGGGTTTTAAGGATGATTTTACATATAGACACACACCTCCCCCTCGCTTATTTGTACGGTCATTCCTGAATAGGCTATAACCCTGTAAATTAACAGCCCAGTCATAGCTCTCATCCAGCCATGTCTCTGATATCCCCACTATATCATAATTTTCTTCCAACAATATTAATTCTAATTCCTCCACCTTATTTTTGAGGCTTCGGGCATTAGTGTACATGCACGTTACGTATGACTCTGTACCTGTATTCCTGCTTACTGTATTAACTGTCCTAACCCTTCCCCCCGTACCACCCCCAATTTCATTACTTGTGCCCTGGTCACTATCTGCACTACATTCCCCTTCTATAAAGTGAATACCCTCGCCCCCATTCCTAGTTTAAACACTCCAATATGCAAATCAAAAAGGTTCGTGTTATGAGTCTCAACACAGAAACCAGCCAGATATCCCTCCGGGAAGGGCCCAACCAAGGGGTGACTCTTTTTAGGAGACCACCATAACCACCATATTAGGTGGCCCTTTTAGTCAATATCCAACTTTTTGACAATTTTAAAGATATGACAAGGGAAATACCAAGGCCAGGTATCCATCCACAGACAACTGTTTCGGGGTATTGCCCCTCATCAGTGTGGAGTAGGATTCTGGCTGGGTGGGAGCAATGCCTAGTAGACCAACAAAACAAAACAATCACTGATCTCGGGCAGACCAGCCAGAGAAAACACTGCCGGCAGCCAGCGAGGGCGCTCAAGACAGTGAAATCCTAGGTACATTGCCCCCTGGGAAATATGCAAATCAAAAAGGTCCATGGAGCCTCTGTTAGGAGTAGAGATGAGCAAACCAGTCCCGGTTCGGCTCGAGGTCGGTTCGCCGAACGGAGGTCCCGTTCGAGTTTGGTTCGTCGAACGTTCGACGAACCGAACTCGAACCGCATAGGAAACAATGGCAGGCATTCACAAACACATAAAAACACATAGAAAACACCCTCAAAGGTGTCCAAAAGGTGACAAACAACTCACAACACAACACAAACACATGAGAAAGTGACAAGGACATATACTCATGTGAAAACAAAAGAGCAGGACAAGGAAAAAGAGGAGGAGACACAGATATAGGCATGGCACGCCCTTCTAAAATCATGTAAAACACAGCAAGGTGACTCCAAGCGGAGTCTTCCTTTTTTCCAAAAATTGGGCCACACAGACACCCACCCCTTCAGTGGCAGCACTTGTGCCCCAGTTGTACACTTCACAGGTAGATTTGCATCAAGCACATTCAAAAATACGCCATCCTTAACCGTCCCCAGGATGACACCGGGGTAGGTAGCAAAGTCTTTGCTGAAACATGACTTCTTCATCTTGGCTTCTTTTAAAAACAATGTAAGTAAGGGTTACTCCAAGCGGAGTCTTCCTTTTTTCAAAAAATTGGGCCCCACACACACCCACCCCTTCAGTGGCAGCAGTTGTGCACCAGTTGTACACTTCACAGCTAGATTTGCATCAAGCACATTCAAAAATACGCCATAATTAACCATCCCCAGGATGACACCAGGGTAGGTAGCAAAGTCTTTCCTGATCCCAGCTCTGTTCATCTTGGCTTCTTTTAAAAACAATGTAAGCAAGGGTTACTCCAAGCGGAGTCTCCCTTTTTTCCAAAATTGGGCCCGACACACACCCACCCATTCAGTGGCCGCAGTTGTGCCCCAGTTGTACACTTCACAGCTAGATTTGCATCAAGCACATTCAAAAATACGCCATAATTAACCGTCCCCAGGATGACACCAGGGTAGAAAGCAAAGTCTTTCCTGATCCCAGCTCTGTTCATCTTGGCTTCTTTTAAAAACAATGTAAGCAAGGGTTACTCCAAGCGGAGTCTCCCTTTTTTCCAAAAATTGTGCCCCACACACACCCACCCATTCAGTGGCAGCAGTTGTGCCCCAGTTGTACACTTCACAGCTAGATTTGCATCAAGCACATTCAAAAATACGCCATAATTAACCGTCCCCAGGATGACACCAGGGTAGGTAGCAAAGTCTTTCCTGATCCCAGCTCTGTTCATCTTGGCTTCTTTTAAAAATAATGTAAGCAAGGGTTACTCCAAGCGGAGTCTCCTTTTTTTCAAAAAATTGGGCCCCACACACACCCACCCATTCAGTGGCAGCAGTTGTGCCCCAGTTGTACACTTCACAGCTAGATTTGCATCAAGCACATTCAAAAATACGCCATAATTAACCGTCCCCAGGATGACACCAGGGTAGGTAGCAAAGTCTTTCCTGATCCCAGCTCTGTTCATCTTGGCTTCTTTTAAAAACAATGTAAGCAAGGGTTACTCCAAGCGGAGTCTTCCTTTTTTCCAAAAATTTGGCCCCACACACACCCACCCCTTCAGTGGCAGCAGTTGTGCCCCAGTTGTACACTTCACAGCTAGATTTGCATCAAGCACATTCAAAAATACGCCATAATTAACCGTCCCCAGGATGACACCAGGGTAGGTAGCAAAGTCTTTCCTGATCCCAGCTCTGTTCATCTTGGCTTCTTTTAAAAACAATGTAAGCAAGGGTTACTCCAAGCGGAGTCTTCCTTTTTTCCAAAAATTGGGCCCCACAAACACCCACCCCTTCAGTGGCAGCAGTTGTGCCCCAGTTGTACACTTCACAGCTAGATTTGCATCAAGCACATTAAAAAATACGCCATAATTAACCGTCCCCAGGATGACACCGGGGTAGGTAGCAAAGTCTTTCCTGATCCCAGCTCTGTTCATCTTGGCTTCTTTTAAAAACAATGTAAGCAAGGGTTACTCCAAGCGGAGTCTTCCTTTTTTCCCAAAATTGGGCCCCACACACACCCACCCCTTCAGTGGCAGCAGTTGTGCCCCAGTTGTACACTTCACAGCTAGATTTGCATCAAGCACATTCAAAAATACGCCATAATTAACCGTCCCCAGGATGACACCAGGGTAGGAAGCAAAGTCTTTCCTGATCCCAGCTCTGTTCATCTTGGCTTCTTTTAAAAACAATGTAAGCAAGGGTTACTCCAAGCGGAGTCTCCCTTTTTTCAAAAAATTGGGCCCCACACACACCCACCCCTTCAGTGGCAGCAGTTGTGCCCCAGTTGTACACTCCACAGCTAGATTTGCATCAAGCACATTCAAAAATACGCCATAATTAACCGTCCCCAGGATGACACCAGGGTAGGTAGCAAAGTCTTTCCTGATCCCAGCTCTGTTCATCTTGGCTTCTTTTAAAAACAATGTAAGCAAGGGTTACTCCAAGCGGAGTCTCCCTTTTTTCAAAAAATTGGGCCCCACACACACCCACCCATTCAGTGGCAGCACTTGTGCCTTAGTTGTACACTTCACAGCTAGATTTGCATCAAGCACATTCAAAAATACGCTATTCTTAACCGTCCCCAGGATGACACCGGAGTTGGTAGCAAAGTCTTTCCTGATCCCAGCTCTGTTCATCTTGGCTTCTTTTAAAAACAATGTAAGCAAGGGTTACTCCAAGCGGAGTCTTCCTTTTTTCCAAAAATTGGGCCCCACACACACCCACCCCTTCAGTGGCAGCACTTGTGCCCCAGTTGTACACTTCACAGCTAGATTTGCATCAAGCACATTCAAAAATACGCCATAATTAACCGTCACCAGGATGACACCAGGGTAGGTAGCAAAGTCTTTCCTGATCCCAGCTCTGTTCATCTTGGCTTCTTTTAAAAACAATGTAAGCAAGGGTTACTCCAAGCGGAGTCTTCCTTTTTTCCCAAAATTGGGCCCCACACACACCCACCCCTTCAGTGGCAGCAGTTGTGCCCCAGTTGTACACTTCACAGCTAGATTTGCATCAAGCACATTCAAAAATACGCCATAATTAACCGTCCCCAGGATGACACCAGGGTAGGAAGCAAAGTCTTTCCTGATCCCAGCTCTGTTCATCTTGGCTTCTTTTAAAAACAATGTAAGCAAGGGTTACTCCAAGCGGAGTCTCCCTTTTTTCAAAAAATTGGGCCCCACACACACCCACCCCTTCAGTGGCAGCAGTTGTGCCCCAGTTGTACACTTCACAGCTAGATTTGCATCAAGCACATTCAAAAATACGCCATAATTAACCGTCCCCAGGATGACACCAGGGTAGGTAGCAAAGTCTTTCCTGATCCCAGCTCTGTTCATCTTGGCTTCTTTTAAAAACAATGTAAGCAAGGGTTACTCCAAGCGGAGTCTCCCTTTTTTCAAAAAATTGGGCCCCACACACACCCACCCATTCAGTGGCAGCACTTGTGCCTTAGTTGTACACTTCACAGCTAGATTTGCATCAAGCACATTCAAAAATACGCTATTCTTAACCGTCCCCAGGATGACACCGGAGTTGGTAGCAAAGTCTTTCCTGATCCCAGCTCTGTTCATCTTGGCTTCTTTTAAAAACAATGTAAGCAAGGGTTACTCCAAGCGGAGTCTTCCTTTTTTCCAAAAATTTGGCCCCACACACACCCACCCCTTCAGTGGCAGCAGTTGTGCCCCAGTTGTACACTTCACAGCTAGATTTGCATCAAGCACATTCAAAAATACGCCATAATTAACCGTCCCCAGGATGACACCAGGGTAGGTAGCAAAGTCTTTCCTGATCCCAGTGTGGGGCCCTGAGGTTCGGTGTCGGTGCAGCGGTGCATTACCTTCAGGGACTCCACGCGGCTGGATCTTGTCACAGGTAGGAAATCCTCTATTTTGATTGTCGTGACGCCACTCTCAGAATTGCGGTCAGTGGAGACTGCCACTGCAGGTTAGGGGTGCCTGGGGCTGATAGTAGGTGCAGTCAGTTGTAATAGCCTCCTGAGAGTGAGGCATGCCCCAGGGTCCCGTGTAGGTGTGTGGAACTACAAGTCGCAGAATGACTCACACGCACAAGCAGGATGTCTTTCAGGGGTTTTACTCACTGATGGTGGCAGGGTGAGTAACCCGGGCGTAGCTGGGATGAACCAGGCTGGAACCAGGTGTCCTTCAGGCTGACTGGTGAGGGTGGCTACCAACTCGCCTTCCTTAGCCCGTTGTGTTTTGGGGTAACCCCTGCTTGAAGCCCTGCTGGGGTCGCCCAGGGAAGTTGCTGGTGCCTCTCTCCCCTTCTTTTTGGCCCGTTTGCTTGTAGCCTGGACCAGGTCACTCCGGCTGCTTGCCTCCTGTGAGCTATGGGCCCTCACTTTGGCTACGTGGCTGCGGACTCTGTGGTGATGTCTTGGGGGTGTAAAGTGCCCCCTCATGCAGGTTTGGCAAAGGACAGGTGGATCTATCCCTGCACTGGGACCTGTTACCCGTTTGGGCCTGGTATCTCCCTGACAGTCTCCTTACTTTCCACTCCGTTGCTCTCTCTTTAGCCGTGTGTGGATTTCGGGCAGCACTACCAGGTGACCGTTCTCCCCCGTCGGTAGTCACTGCGCGTACGTTGTCAGAATTGTGTAGAGCTACAGGGTCTGCTTCTGCCCTCCCTGAACTTCACCACTCAACTGTCTTCGGCTCACTCTTCCCTCCTCTCCTGTTCTTGCCTACGTCACCTAGCAACCAGGCTCTCTACCACACCCCTCGAGTGGAGATGGAGGCTTCGCCCCCTCCTGGGATCCCCAGGGGTCCTCTCAAAGGTAAATGTGTGAGACCTGATCACTATGCGCCTGTGTAGTCACACACCTCGGTCAGCCTTCTGGATTACCTGTTTTGTACTGTCCCCAGCGTAGGTGCAGTACTCAGTGGTGCCTGACCAAGTCAGGGGCGCCACATTCCCCCTTAGTTATCACCAGCACGTCCTCGGGCTGCAAGACAACATTTTAAAATGCATAAAACAGTAAAACATGGTAAAACGTTTTAAAAACCATCAGGTACCATACATCACCACCCTCCACCCACAAGTCCGTTAACCCACCCTAAACCCTCTCAGGCGGCAGGTCACCGGTTTCTTTTGGTAACCAGGTCTGGGCCATCAGCTTCCCCAGACCTTTCGTCCCATCTGCCTCTCCCGTTGGCCGCGCCTTCAGCCACTTCTGGCAGGATGTAGAGGCGGCTTTCATGGTCTGGTGGTTTCAGGGTATACCTGGCCTGGTGGAGCCGCGCCTTCAGCCTCTTCTGGCAGGATGTAGAGGCGGCCTCCACAGTTGGTGCTGACCAGGTACTCTCTTTGTGGTGGAGAGCCAGGCCCCATAAACAGGCATGCTCCCTGGTTGCAGGCGAGCCAGGCCCCTGAACAGGCTGGCTCTGGTGGTGGTACCTCTGGGGTAACTATTTACACTGCGAGAGTTTGTGGCTATAGCCAGTTCATAGCCTTAAGGTTCATGGGTTTCTCACATTAGTTCATGTGGGCACATTTCTTGAACATGTAAACGTTGCAAAACTTCAAACTTTAACTTCTGTACTTTACTTTACATGCTTTACACAGATTCCTCCTCACCAGGGCTTGGGCCTGTAGGGCTGCGGCACCTGTTGCTTTCTCCATCTCTGTCATCATCTGTAGTGGTCTCATCAATGGGTTCTTTGTCTTTTCTTTCCTCTTCTTCTGTGTCTGTTTCTTTTGCAGGATTACTGTAGGGACTTCTGGGACATGGTGTAACATCTAGTGCATACCATCCACGTTCTCCTTGGTGCATGGTGAATTCCACTGAGTCTCCCATCTGTAGATTTCTTCCTGGATGTCCTCTAGGCAAATGGGCTCTAACATCCCTTCTATTCACAAAGATGCCTTCTTTCATGCCAGGTGCAACTATGAAACCATATCCACTCTTCAAGCTGAAGTCTTCCACAACTCCACGACAAAGTGGGCCTCTGACCTGGGATTTGGCTCTCCTTAAAGACCGTTTCTCTTCCAAGTCTCTGGCTGTTACTTCATCCTTCCTATCTGGAGATTGCTGTGCAGGGGAAAACTTTGTTCTGCTGCGGCGCCGTGTCTTGCGGGCTGGATTCTGCTGGGTTGCTACTTCACTGCTTGCAGGCTCCCAGGTGAGGTTTCTGGACAAATCTTCCTCAGCGGAGGGTGTCGGGCTCTCTTCATCCCAGCGGGAATATGGCAACATCTCTGGCTCTTGGACTGGTGCTGCATCCACTGCTGATGGCTCTGGGGTCAGCTTCTCAGCTTCCTGGCCTCCCCTCCCCCTTAGTTCTTCTGGGCACTCCTCTGGTGGCAGCGCTAGGGATGGATTTTCATCAGCAGGCCAGGGCGGGGGGCCCTTTGACATGAATGTTGCAGGAGTCTTCCTGGGAGCATGCGGAGGGAGCAGATACCGGTCCACCATCTCCTTTGGGAAGTGGGCCTCTAGATCAGTCTTCAGCTTCCAGTATTCGGGGTCCTCCCCCAGCAGGGACTTCCTAGCCGGGACTTCCTTGGGCTGGGGAGCGGTGTCTGCTCTGGCCTTGCAGGCCGGGGTAAACAGTAGTACAGTCTTGTCTTGGCGGGCCGCGCCTGACATGGCGGCGGCCTGGTCTTGGCGGGCCGCGCCCTGCATGGCGACGGCCTGGGTCAGCGTCGCACCTGCGGCGTGGAGGAGGGTTGCGGTGGCAGCCGGATCTTTGCGGGCCGGGCAGGGCATCGCTGCGGCGGCCTGGGCTTGGCGGGCCGCACCTGGCGTGGCTGCGGCCTGGTTCAGCGTCGCCGCGCCGGGCGCCTCTTCAGGGACCGCGGGCGTGGCAGCAGGGGTCGGGGCACTCGCGCTGGCAGGGGCAACACTGGACTCACCCATCGGTGGCATCATCGGGGTCTGAGTCGTCGCCGCTCGGTCTGGCACTCGTCGCGTGGCTCTCCCCTCATAGGCCCGAACTGCCGCAGCCATCTCCAGAAGCTCCGTGCGTCCCTCTCTGATCTGCTGCACGATCCTCGCCTCCAGTCGGTCACTGAACTGGGCAAGCTCCCGGGCCCACCAGGCAGCGGAACCCGGCTCTGAGCTTCTATCTTCAGACGCCATCTTCACCGCGTCGTCGCTGCTCTCCAGGTCTTCTCTCAGCAGCAGACTTCTGACTTCTTCTTGCAGCCGAAGTGCCAATTCCTTCACTTCCTGCAACTCCTTTCCCAGCAGCAGACTTCTGGCTCCCTTTCTTTCCCGACGTCTCTGAACGCCTCTGCTCCCATCACTTGCGAGGCCAGGACCCTTCAGGGGATCTCTGGGTAGCCACACCTCTTCGTGGGCAGTAACTTCTCCCAGCGCGGGCTGCTGTTGTTTTTCAGCGCGCTTTTCATGGTGGCAATATGGCGGCGCTTCCAATTTTCCAAGCGGACCGCCCAGGCACATGGTCACCTGTCTGAACAGGTCTAGTCCTTATCCTGTTCGTGACGCCAGATGTGTGGGGCCCTGAGGTTCGGTGTCGGTGCAGCGGTGCATTACCTTCAGGGACTCCACGCGGCTGGATCTTGTCACAGGTAGGAAATCCTCTATTTTGATTGTCGTGACGCCACTCTCAGAATTGCGGTCAGTGGAGACCGCCACTGCAGGTTAGGGGTGCCTGGGGCTGATAGTAGGTGCAGTCAGTTGTAATAGCCTCCTGAGAGTTAGGCATGCCCCAGGGTCCCGTGTAGGTGTGTGGAACTACAAGTCGCAGAATGACTCACACGCACAAGCAGGATGTCTTTCAGGGGTTTTACTCACTGATGGTAGCAGGGTGAGTAACCCGGGCGTAGCTGGGATGAACCAGGCTGGAACCAGGTGTCCTTCAGGCTGACTGGTGAGGGTGGCTACCAACTCGCCTTCCTTAGCCCGTTGTGTTTTGGGGTAACCCCTGCTTGAAGCCCTGCTGGGGTCGCCCAGGGAAGTTGCTGGTGCCTCTCTCCCCTTCTTTTTGGCCCGTTTGCTTGTAGCCTGGACCAGGTCACTCCGGCTGCTTGCCTCCTGTGAGCTATGGGCCCTCACTTTGGCTACGTGGCTGCGGACTCTGTGGTGATGTCTTGGGGGTGTAAAGTGCCCTCTCATGCAGGTTTGGCAAAGGACAGGTGGATCTATCCCTGCACTGGGACCTGTTACCCGTTTGGGCCTGGTATCTCCCTGACAGTCTCCTTAATTTCCACTCCGTTGCTCTCTCTTTAGCCGTGTGTGGATTTCGGGCAGCACTACCAGGTGACCGTTCTCCCCCGTCGGTAGTCACTGCGCGTACGTTGTCAGAATTGTGTAGAGCTACAGGGTCTGCTTCTGCCCTCCCTGAACTTCACCACTCAACTATCTTCGGCTCACTCTTCCCTCCTCTCCTGTTCTTGCCTACGTCACCTAGCAACCAGGCTCTCTACCACACCCCTCGAGTGGAGATGGAGGCTTCGCCCCCTCCTGGGATCCCCAGGGGTCCTCTCAAAGGTAAATGTGTGAGACCTGATCACTATGTGCCTGTGTAGTCACACACCTCGGTCAGCCTTCTGGATTACCTGTTTTGTACTGTCCCCAGCGTGGGTGCAGTACTCAGTGGTGCCTGACCAAGTCAGGGGCGCCACACCAGCTCTGTTCATCTTGGCTTCTTTTAAAAACAATGTAAGCAAGGGTTACTCCAAGCGGAGTCTCCCTTTTTTCCAAAAATTGTGCCCCACACACACCCACCCATTCAGTGGCAGCAGTTGTGCCCCAGTTGTACACTTCACAGCTAGATTTGCATCAAGCACATTCAAAAATACGCCATAATTAACCGTCCCCAGGATGACACCAGGGTAGGTAGCAAAGTCTTTCCTGATCCCAGCTCTGTTCATCTTGGCTTCTTTTAAAAACAATGTAAGCAAGGGTTATTCCAAGCGGAGTCTCCCTTTTTTCCAAAAATTGGGCCCCACACACACCCACCCATTCAGTGGCAGCAGTTGTGCCCCAGTTGTACACTTCACAGCTAGATTTGCATCAAGCACATTCAAAAATACGCCATAATTAACCGTCCCCAGGATGACACCAGGGTAGGTAGCAAAGTCTTTCCTGATCCCAGCTCTGTTCATCTTGGCTTCTTTTAAAAACAATGTAAGCAAGGGTTACTCCAAGCGGAGTCTTCCTTTTTTCCAAAAATTGTGCCCCACACACACCCACCCATTCAGTGGCAGCAGTTGTGCCCCAGTTGTACACTTCACAGCTAGATTTGCATCAAGCACATTCAAAAATACGCCATAATTAACCGTCCCCAGAATGACACCAGGGTAGGTAGCAAAGTCTTTCCTGATCCCAGCTCTGTTCATCTTGGCTTCTTTTAAAAACAATGTAAGCAAGGGTTACTCCAAGCGGAGTCTCCCTTTTTTCAAAAAATTGGGCCCCACACACACCCACCCCTTCAGTGGCAGCAGTTGTGCCCTAGTTGCAAACAGGATGTTTTGATTTGCATCAAGCACATTCCAAATCCACAAGCATTTACTCTCCCCAGGATGACACAGGGGTAGTAAATTCCTTCTGGATCCATGACTTGTTCATTTTGATGAACGTCAGTCTGTCCACATTGTCACTGGACAGACGCGTGCGCTTATCTGTCAGCACACACCCAGCAGCACTGAAGACACGTTCAGAGACAACGCTGGCAGCTGGACACGACAAAATCTCCAAGGCGTAACTGGAGAGCTCTGGCCATTTTTCTAGATTTGAAGCCCAAAAGGAGCAAGGCTCCATTTGCAAAGTCATGGCATCGATGTTCATTTGGAGATACTCCTGTATCATCCTCTCCAGCCGTTGACTATGTGTCAGACTTGTTGTCTCTGGTGGCCTTGCAAAAGAGGGTCTAAAAAAATTATGAAAAGATTCCATAAAATTGCTGTTACCAGCACCAGATACGGTCCTACTGGTACGGGTAGACTGTTGAAGATGACGAGACCGTCCCATGTTTGTCAAGTTACAACTGGGAGATTCACTCCCTGCACCTGCACGGTTGTTTGGTGGAAAAGCCGAGCTAAGATCGAGTAACAGCTTCTGCTGATACTCCTGCATACATGCGTCCCTTTCTATGGCTGGAATTATGTCACAAAATTTGGACTTGTACCGGGGATCTAATAGTGTGGCAATCCAGTAGTCATCATCACTTCTAATTTTGACAATACGAGGGTCATGTTGGAGGTAGTGCAACAAGAAGGCACTCATGTGTCTTGCGCCGCCATGCGGACCTAGTCCACGTTGTGTTTGTGGCATAGAGGTGCTAACCGTTCTTTCTTCCTCTGACATCTCCCCCCAACCTCTTTCAACTGAAATTTGACCAAGGTCTCCCTCATCTGCTGAGTCTTCTATGTCCATGGACAGTTCCTCCTCCATTTCTTCATGTTCTCCTGCACCTTCCTCAACATCTCGCCTGCTACCATGCGCCCTTGTTGATCCCTGTCCCTCATGGTCCCATGCCTGGCGCCTTGGTGATGATGAACGTCTGGACCTTGGTGATGTTGTTGTGTCCTGCGCATATGAATCCTCCTGTAGTTCATCCCCTTCCTGTTGTCCCACCCCCTGACTCCGAATAGTGTTTAGCGTGTGCTCCAGCATGTAAATGACTGGAATTGTCATGCTGATAATGGCATTGTCAGCACTAAACATATTCGTCGCCATGTCGAAACTGTGCAGAAGGGTGCATAGGTCCTTGATCTGAGACCACTCCATCAGGGTGATCTGACCCACCTCTGCATCTCGTTGGCCCAGGCTATACGTCATGACGTATTGCACCAGGGCTCGGCGGTGCTGCCACAGTCGCTGTAACATGTGGAGAGTTGAATTCCAGCGTGTCGCCACATCGCATTTCAGGCGATGAACCGGCAGGCCGAAAGACTTCTGGAGCGATGCAAGTCGCTCAGCTGCGGCGCTTGAACGGCGGAAGTGAGCAGACAGTTTTCGTGCCCTGTTCAGAAGGCCATCTAGGCCGGGATAGTGTGTTAAAAATTGCTGGACGACAAGGTTCAACACGTGAGCCATACAAGGTACCTGTGTCACCTTGCCCAGGCAAAGGGCCGCACCCAGGTTTGCAGCATTGTCGCACACGGCCTTACCAGGCTGCAGGTTGAGTGGAGACAACCATTTATTAAACTCGGACCGCAGAGCTGACCACAACTCCTCACCTGTGTGACTCTTATTCCCAAGACATGTCAAGCTAAAGACCGCCTGATGCCGTTGCGCTCTGCTGCCAGCATAGTAATGAGGGGTGCGTGATTCCTTCTGCGCAGTGAGAATGCTGGTGGCCTGACCAGGCAGGCTTGGGGTGGAGGTGGAGGACCCAGATGAGGTGGAGGATGCAGAAGCAGTGGCGGAACTTGGACAGACAGAGGATTGACTCACAAGTCGTGGGGACGGAAAGACTTGTGCAGCAGACCCTTCACCATCTATCACCATAGTTACCCAGTGCCCAGTCAGCGACATGTAACGTCCCTGTCCATGCTTACTGGTCCAAGTATCGGTGGTGAAATGCACCCGTTCACACACAGAGTTTCTCAAGGAAGCGGTGATGTTGTGTGCGACATACTGGTGTAGCGCGGGCACACCTTTCTTAGAGAAGTAGTGGCGACTAGGCATCTGGTACTGGGGCACAGCAACAGACATAAGGTCTCTAAAATCCTGTGTGTCCACTAGGCGGAAAGGCAGCATTTCGGTAGCCAACAGCTTACAGAGGGATAGAGTCAACCTCTTAGCTTTGTCATGGGTCGCAGGAAGTGGCCTTTTATTTGACCACATCTGAGGGACAGAGATCTGGCTGCTGTGTGTAGACGGTGTTGAGTAGGGTGTCCCTGGAAAAATGCAGGTTTGTGAGGAAAGTGCAGGCGGAGACATGATGTTGCCTTCATCCAACGTTGGTGCTATCAATGTCTGAGAGAGCTGTACACACTCACTTGTTTCCCCTTCCAAACCAACTGACGACCTACCAAGCAAACTGCCTGTTGCGGTTACAGTGGTGGAAGTTGTGGGTGGAAAAACAGGTGTGACAGCTGTCCCCACAGTCCTAGAAGATGAAGAGCGCGCGGATGCACTGGAAGGGGCAGGCGGTGGATGGTTCGCTCCGCTAGGCCGCATTGCAGCACGGTGAGCTTCCCACCGGGACATATGATATTTATTCATGTGACGATTCATGGAAGAAGTTGTCAAACTGCTGAGGTTTTGACCTCTACTAAGAGAACCATGACAAATTTTACAGATCACATAATTTGGGCGATCTTTTTCTATGTCAAAAAAGGACCAGGCTAGGCAAGGCTTAGAGGCCATGCGACCTGTTGATCCACCCCGAATAATGCTCAGAGGCAGAGTGGTGGCTGAGGATGCAGTTGTAGACGTGCTACCAGTACTCCGACTGTGTCCAGGAAGGCGCAAGGTAACTTCGTCATCAGTTGCATCCTCCTCCACCACCTCTGTTGACCTCCTTGAGTGCCTGACTGTGGGTTGACATTAGGTGGGATCTAGAACTTCATCATCAATTGTTGTGTTTGCACTCCCCTCCCCCTCAGACCGAGCCTCTTCTTGCCCTGACCGAATATTTAAGTTGTCATCCCAATCGGGTATCTGCGTCTCATCTTCATCAGTATGTTCCTCATTGTCTATAACCACAGGTGTTACAGTTTGTGACAAAGGGTCAACATTATGCTCAGAAACTTGGTCCTCACGGCCTGAATCAGAGTCACAAAGGTTCTGGGCATCACTGCAGACCATTTCCTGTTCTGTACTCACTGTAGCTTGGGAGCAGACCTCTGATTCCCAGGCTATAGTGTGACTGAACAGCTCTGCAGACTCAGCCATCTCAGTTCCACCATACTGTGCAGGGCTGATGGAGACTTCAGAGCTGGGAGAAAGCAAGTTTGATTGGGATGACAACTCAGAGGACTGGTGTTTTTTGGATGCGGTACTTGAAGTGGCTGAGAGGGCACTTGTTGGACCACTTGAGATCCATTCAAGCATTTTCCTTTTTTGGCCATCATCTACCTTTGTTCCTGTTGTTCGTGTCCGTAAAAATGGAGCACATCGGATTGTCCACGGTAAGTAGTAGACATCTTACTTTTGCTGGTAGATGGTCTCTCTTCAGCAGATGATAATGGAGCTTTGCCACCTTCCCCACGGACGAACCCTTTTTTTCCTTTTCCACCACGCCTCTTCCCCTTTCCACCAGCATCTGTCATTTTGCCACTCATGTTGATTGCGACAAGATTGTGCACTGAAAATGTGGTAGTAAAAATTGAGAGGTGGTGTAGATTGCAGCGGTGGTCTAGCTTTATTAACAGCAGAATAATAAAGAATAAATATCCCTGACAATGCAACTACGGCCCTTAAACTGGCAGCATCAATTGCTAGTATAATGGCTTAGTTATAATGAGTTGGAGTGTGCAATGCAGGCAGAGGTGCTGCCAATATCTTTGCACTAGTGGGACTATAGCAAAGTCCAATAGCCACGCTTAGGATGCCACTAGGTACACTGAGTGTTTGCTAGTATAATGGCTTAGTTATAATGAGTTGGAGTGTGCAATGCAGGCAGAGGTGCTGCAAATATCTTTGCACTAGTGGGACTATAGCAAAGTCCAATAGCCACGTTTAGGATGCCACTAGGTACACTGAGTGTTTGCTAGTATAATGGATTAGTTATAATGTGTTGGAGTGTGCAATGCAGAAAGAGGTGCTGCAAATATCTTTGCACTAGTGGGACTATAGCAAAGTCCAATAGCCACGTTTAGGATGCCACTAGGTACACTGAGTGTTTGCTAGTATAATGGCTTAGTTATAATGAGTTGGAGTGTGCAATGCAGGCAGACGTGCTGCAAATGTCTTTGCACTAGTGGGACTATAGCAAAGTCCAATAGCCACGTTTAGGATGCCACTAGGTACACTGAGTGTTTGCTAGTATAATGGCTTAGTTATAATGAGTTGGAGTGTGCAATGCAGGCAGAGGTGCTGCAAATATCTTTGCACTAGTGGGACTATAGCAAAGTCCAATAGCCACGTTTAGGATGCCACTAGGTACACTGAGTGTTTGCTAGTATAATGGCTTAGTTATAATAAGTTGGAGTGTGCAGAGGACAGGAGGGTACAGTGCCAGGATTGTGGGGCTCTGGGTAGAGGAATGGAAGCCTGCCTTTCTATTCCCTCCTAATGGGGAAATGCAGCGATGAAATCCCTGACCTTAGCTACACAGACGCTGTCTCTGTTTTCAGGACCTGTCACCTATGGCTCTGACCCTGCCGGTACGAACCCTTAAAAGGACTGATGGAAAGTGCTATCCCTATGCTGTCCAGCGCTGTGTATGGAGCGCATACAGCAGTATCGGCGATAGGACAAAGGACGGAGCTGCGCCAGTGATGTCTGACACCAAGGACGCAGAAGAGATAATGGCGTCCGGACGGCCAGATACTCGTTTTTATAATGCAGGGACATGTGACATGGACATCCTATCACACATGCCGTTGCTTCTCTGGCTAAAAGTCCACTTAGCTGTGTGTGTGTCTGGGATTGGCTGACATAATGGCCCTCCCCACTACACACGCGCGCTTAGGGAAGGAAGACAAGGAAAAAAAAAAAAATGGCGAAATGTATAGTGTGCATGAACAGCGCCTTCAGATCACTCCTGTTTGCCATTATACAAACAGGAGTGATCTGAAGGCGCTGTTCACGCACACTATACACTGAAATTTCATAATAGTGTGAGTCACAGAGTGACTTACACTATTACAGCGGAAAGCCAGCTAGGAATTAGCTGTTTATTTGCTGCTAGAACTGTTCTCGAACGTTTCTAGAACTATCGCACTTTTGCAAAAAGCTCGAGTTCTAGTTCGATCTAGAACAGGCCCCAAAATCACTCGAGCCTAGAACTGGAGAACCTCGAACCGCACTCAACTCTAGTTAGGAGTCTCAACACAAAAACCAGCCAGATATCCCTCCGGGAAGGGCCCAGCCAAGAGGTGACTCTTTTTAGAAGACCACCATAACCACCATAGGACCTAGGATTTCACTGTCTTGAGCGCGCTCGCTGGCTGCCGGCAGTGTTTTCTCTGGCTGGTCTCCCCGAGATCAGTGATTGTTTTGTTTTGTTGGTCTACTAGGCATTGCTCCCACCCAGCCAGAATCCTACTTCACACTGATGAGGGGCAATACCCCTGAAACAGCTGTCTGTGGATGGATACCTGGCCTAGGTATTTCCTGTGTCATATCTTTAAAATTGTCAAAAAGTTGGATATTGACTAAAAGGGCCACTTAATATGGTGGTTATGGTGGTCTCCTAAAAAGAGTCACTCCTTGGCTGGGCTCTTCCCGGAGGGATATCTGGCTTGTTTCTGTGTTGAGACTCTTAACAGAGGCTCCACGGACCTTTTAGATTAACATCTCAGATGTGACTTGGTAGCAGGTGTGTTACATTTGGTGTTATTGCTCACACAGTCTCTCTTACTGGTCACTGGAAGCTCAACATGGCTCCTCATGGGAAAGAATTTGGTAAAGATCATAAAAAATGAATTCTTGCTCTACATAAAGATGGCCTAGACTATAAGAAGATTGCCACTACCCTGAAACTGAGCTACATCACTGAAGCCAAGACAATGCAGCAGTTTAGCAAGACAGGTTCTACTCAGAACAGGCCTCGCCATGATTGGCCAAAGAAGTTGATAGCACATGATCAGCGTCATATCCAGTGGTTGTCTATTCAAAATAGATGTATGAGTGCTGCCAGCATTGCTGCAGAGGCTAAAGAGTGGGGGAGTCAGCCTGTGAGTGATCAGACCATACACTACATCAAATTGGTCTGCATGGCTGTCGTCCCAGAAGGAAGCCTCTTCTAAATATGATGCACAAAAAACAGTTTGCTAAAGACAAGCAGACTAAAGAGATGGGTTACTGGAATCATGTCCTGTGGAATGATAAGACCAAGATAAACTTGTTGGTTCAGATGTAGAGATGAGCGAACCCGAACTGTAAAGTTTGGAGTTCGGGTGCTTTATGCATGATAACCACTCAACAGAGCAACGGGGTACTCGGGCACGCTCAGTGCTCGGCCCAGTGGGAGTCATTTGTAGTCTCTGAATGGTTCTCAATGGGGTTAAAGATGTTTTTGGATGTAGTGTGTACAAAAAAAATTACTTGTATCCTGCTTATAAGATAGGGTTAAAATTCAATTGTTAAGCCGGCCCACAGAGAAAGTCAAACATTTCATCAAAAAGCAAAATATTCTTTGAAGAGGGAAACTAGCCAGTCTGTAATTAGCATTCTCCTCTCTGAAAGGCAGTTATTGCATACACAAAGGGGCACAAAACCTAAAATTGGCATTTAGGTACTTGGTGGTATGGGATTTGCTGCCAGAAATTTGATTTCCTTCTGAGAAGTGGTTAGCCCTACGTGTGGGACTTTTGCTTGCAACTTATCTGTATGCTGTAGGTCTGAGTCATAACAATAGGCTGTGTTTGCGGGAGACCTGAATAATATCAACTACCCCTTTATTAGCGGCCAGGAAGAATGCACTGCCAGGAAATTTTCCTAATATTTTGTAATAAATGGCATTTTTCAATTACTCAGTTTTTATATGCAGAAATGGTAACGTTCAGACTGACCACAAAGCTAGGATGACAAACTACATAAACTTTAGTGGTCGATAGTAGTTTCTTTTAATAAAGGACCCTAATTAGGAAAAATCTTCAAGGGACAGATTTCATAATGTTTACTTACTAGACCAATTATAACACTTTCCTTTGACGTCAGGAAATTACTTAAGAATTTAACATTTACAGTAACCTATTTACTATATATTCAAAGGGAACTATTTGCTTCATATTTCTAGCTACCCAAACCTTTCAGATTTATGTCAATATACAGATATTGAAATATTAATTATTATGGAACTTTTTGATTCATGATTAGTATAAAAATATATTATTGATGACATCACAACACCATTCAACATCTAACTAATCTAAATAACTGATGGACATGATGTGAGTGTAAATGACACATCAACATATATTGTTCACATTTTCAAAGATTTGAAGTATCGGGTCTGGAAAAAAAATCTAAAAATAATTTTCTGTGGACTTTCTTCAGTAGACTCCAGTTTCTATAAAATAAGACTTCAAAATTCTGCTCAGAATGAACAGATGATGTTGTATTGGCCATCTTGACACATGTAGGGTACGTTTCTCTTCCACTAAAATGTATAAATTGTTTTCTCCAGGTTTGATTCTAGCTTTTCTACTGTGTGATATAAAAATTGAAATGGAGACTAAGGGCGGCTTTGCACACTACGACATTGCAGGTGCGATGTCGGTGGGGTCAAATCGAAAGTGCCGCACATCCGGTGTCACTTGCGATGTCGTAGTGTGTAAATCCTAGATGATACGATGAACGAGCGCAAAAGCGTCATTATCGTATCATCGGTGCAGGCTCCGACATTTCCATAATGCCGGTGCCGTGACAGGTACGATGTTGTCCCTCGTTCCTGCGGCACCACACATCGCTGTGTGTGAAGCCGCAGAAGCGAGGAACATCTCCTTACCTGCCGCCGGCCACAATGCAGAAGGAAGGAGGTGGGCGGGATGTTTACATCCTGCTCATCTCCGCCCCTCCGCCGCTATTGGCCGCCTGCCGTGTGATGTCGCTATGATGCCGCACGACCCGCCCCCTTAGGAAGGAGGCGGGTCGCCGGCCAGAGCGACGGTCGCAGTGCAGGTGACTGCGTGTGAAGCTGGCGTAGCAATAATTTTCGCTACGCCAGCTATCACAAGATATCGTACCTGCGACGGGGGCGGGGACTATCGCGTGCGACATCGCAGCATCGGCTTGCGATGTCGCAACATGCAAAGCCCGCTCTACTACCTAAAAAAAAAAACATTAGTACAGAAAAGCCACTCCAAACTAAAATCTAAAGTTTTCTTTCCCTAGTTACAATATCCGTTGTCCGGGACAAATTTATATTTTATCATAGACATGTAAAGCACCACTCCAGAGTTTTTTAATTACTGGAGTGGTGTTTTAATTTTAAGTCTCATGACCTCTGTCTTATACTCACCCTCCAGAGCCTTGATCGGTTATCAACACCCTCCTGTTGGTCTCCTGTGATTTGAGACCTGGCGGAAGCTCCAGTGTTGCATGGAGTATGCCAGAAGTCACTAACTCGATGCAAGTCTAGACTTGTACTGAGAGGATGTGACGTAACTGTTGACTTTCAACCAGTTGGAAATTGCGATCACAAAATGGCACAGCGAAACTGGAATGGAGTCGATAAAAGGTGAAGACGCCAGAGGGTAAGTATACAGTATCTCACAGCTAGGTACGGGAAAGTACCAAGTACACGGCAAAAGGGAAGGGAAGGGCACCTCGGCGTTTAGAGAAAGTGAAGACGGTGACTCTTGACTGAATCTACTGCTGGTCCCTGGGGTTCCTCATCACCTTAGATAAGTTCTGCACCTATGCGCCGAGCCGGATACCTGACCATAGGTATCCCTAGTGCTGGGCCCTAAATAGGGAACGTATGGGATGAGCTCTTCATTAATCCCACTAACTACTATAGATAACACAAGGGGGACAAAACAGGGGGAAAAGCATAAACTACTTATCATTAGATGATTCAGGTAGAAGTTCAGCAAAGTTTTAGCAACGACAGAGGAGTACAAGCCACCTGCTTGCAATCTCGGCTTGAAAGAACTGAAAATATCACCAGCACAGTCCAAAGGAAGGAAGGGGTATTTAAAATCCAAAGGAATACTGACAATCAACAGCTGGGTGGAAGTCGAGCTCCTGCTGGGTCCAAAAGGGAGAGAGATGAATCCAGCAGGAAAGCTACCTATACCAATGAATATTGACAGCAGGAACATTCTGTGCATCTGCGCAGCCAATCGATGTGACGTTCTATGGCCAGAAACCACATGACTGTCTGTCACACTTGACACTCCTCTGACAGTATAAGATTAATATGGCTTTGCCATATTTTTTGTATGCCAGCCAGGTACAGCAGGCAGGTGCGGGCTGCCCCCAACCCCCAGCTGCCTATTTGTACCCGTCTGGGGACAAAACATATACGGAAGCCCTTTTTTTAAATTATTTCATGAATTTCAAATTTCAAAGCCCACCCATATTTTGTGTCCAGCCAGGTACAACTAGGCAGCTGGGGATTGGAATCCGCAGCGCAGGGTGGCAAAAGCTTTCTGCCCCTCCACTGTGAATTGCAGTCCACAGCTGCTCCAAAAAATGGTGCTTTCATCGAAGCGCCATCTTCTGGTGCTGTATCCAACTCTTCCAGTGGCCCTGGTGCCAGGTGGGACACTGGGTGATAAGGGGTTAATACCAGCTTTGTTTTACCAGCTGGTATAAAGCCCGAGATTCTTAATGTCAGGCCAAGTTTGACTCGGCCATTAAGAATCTCCAATAAAGGGTTAAAAAAAAGACACTACACAGAGAAAAAATACTTTATTAGAAAAAAATACACAGACTCATTAGGGACTTCATCTTTATTACTCCCTCTCACCCCTCTATGATAGAGATTTCTGTACTGACAAAGAGAAAAAAAAGAGAGAGAGAAAAAATAGAGAGAAAAAAGAGAGTGAAAAAAGAGAGAGAAAAAAGAGAGAGAAAAAGAGAGAGAAAAAAGAGAGGAAAAAGAGAGAGAGAATGAAAAGAGAGATAAGAGAGAGAGAGAAAAGACAGAGAGAGAAAAGAAAGAGAAAAGAGAGAGAGAAAAAAGAAAAAAGAGGAACAAAAGAGAGAGACAGAAAAGATAGAGAGAAAAGAGAGAGAAAAGAAAGAGAAAAGAGAGAGAGAAGAGAAAAAGAGAGAGAAAGAGAGGGAAGAGAGAGAGGAAAGAGAGGTGCTTTGTTACATGCTGTACTGCATGTTACCACCTTGCTCCACTCTGTGACTTGTTGTGCAGGTGACAGAGTGGAGACAGATGGTTCCATGCAGCAAAAGTCACAGTGTGCAGTAACTTGGTCCCATGCAGCAGGACAGGTGAAAAAAGAGAGAGAAAAAGAGAGAGAAAAAAGAGAGGAAAAAGAGAGAGAGAATGAAAAGAGAGATAAGAGAGAGAGAGAAAAGACAGAGAGAGAAAAGAAAGAGAAAAGAGAGAGAGAAAAAAGAAAAAAGAGGAACAAAAGAGAGAGACAGAAAAGATAGAGAGAAAAGAGAGAGAAAAGAAAGAGAAAAGAGAGAGAGAAGAGAAAAAGAGAGAGAAAGAGAGGGAAGAGAGAGAGGAAAGAGAGGTGCTTTGTTACATGCTGTACTGCATGTTACCACCTTGCTCCACTCTGTGACTTGTTGTGCAGGTGACAGAGTGGAGACAGATGGTTCAATGCAGCAAAAGTCACAGTGTGCAGTAACTTGGTCCCATGCAGCAGGACAGGTGACAGAGCAGAGCAAGCTGGTGACATGCTCTGCTCTGACACATGCGGTGCTGCATGTCACCAGCCTGTGAGTCTCTTGCTGTGTCCTGTAGTGCTGGTGGGAGTATATGATCACACTGCCCAACACCGCCAGTTCTCCTGACATCGGAGCAGAGTGGGCAGGTGGATGGTGTGATCAGATACTTACATGACGGGGGGGTTTCAGCTGAAGAAACCCTCCCCCCGTACTCCACACTGGCGCCCCATGCCTCACCAATCTGCCGGATGCTCAGCCCTCTTCACCGCTTCACACTGGCGTCCCGTACTATCCTCTGGATCCTCCTCTCGATGCTGGGCTGTGACGGGCGGTAGTCACCGCCCACAGCCCAGTCAATCACTGTGAGTGGTGCCAGCATCCTCTGACGTAACGTCCAATTTGAGAGCCTGGAACTTGACGGTACATAAGAGGATACTAGCGGCAGCAGCACCAGGGGGTCATGTGACCGGCACTGAGCGTGCAGGATAGCGCCGCTCAGTGCCAGAACTGCAAATAGAAGCCAATCCAGAAAACACCTAAAATAGCAAGTTAAACTCATAGAGAAAATAAAAAAAATGGGTGAACCACCCCTTTAATGTCACTCCTACAGTCAGTAAATAAAATACCAGACCAGTGGCTGAGATATAGAAATAAATGGATCTGAAAGAAATGGGGGCAGAATAAACCCTGTGATTGTAATTTTAGTAGTTTTAGAGTTTATGATTAAATTTATCCACTAAGGATGACCTCTTAGCATCCCTATGTTATGTACCCATTAATATAACAACAATGAATAAACCATACACAAATACAGTTTATCCCTGTAGTGAATAAAATGTATGCCGTAATACTTATCTGCAATGAAGATCCCATACACATAAATATATACCTGTAGCAAATAGAACACAAACCTAAATGTATATCGACACTCCACACATAAAGTACTGTATACACCCAGAGTCATGGCCAAATGTTTTTGAACCCTTGAAATTGTTCAAGAAAATGAAATATTTCTCCAGAAAATTATTGCAATTACACATGTTTTGTTATACACATGTTTATTTCCTTTGTGTGTATTAGAACAACACAAAAAAAACTGAGAAAAAAGGCAAATTATACATAATGTTACACAAAAATCCAAAAATGGCACAGTCAAAATTGCAAAATGTTTTAATCCCTCAACTTAAAATTTGGTTGCACACCATTTGGAATAAATAAATGCAATCAATCGCTCCCTATAACCATGATCAAGCTTCTTACACCTCTCAACTGGAATTTTGGATTCTTCTTTTGTAAACTGCTCCAGGTCTCTCATATGTGAAGACGTCTTCTCCCAACAACAATTTTAAGATCTCTCCACAGGTGTCAATGGGATTTAGATCTTACTCATTGCTGCCACTTCAGAACTCTCCAGCGCTTTGTTTCCATCCATTTCTAGGGCTTCTTGTAGTTTGTTTGGGGTCATTGTTCTGCTGGAAGACCCATGACCTAGAAAGCAAACCCAGCTTTCTGACACTGGTCACTACATTGCAACCAAAAATCCTTGGGTAATCTTCAGATTTTATGATGTCTTGCAAACAGTCAAGGCACCCAATGCGAGTGGCAGCAAAACAACCCGAAAACATATTGGAGCCTTCACAATATTTGACTGTGGTACTGTGTTCTTAATTTTGCAGGCCTCATTCTGTTTTTAGTAAACAGTAGAATAATATTTACCTTGGTCTCATCTGTCCACAAGACACTTTCCTAGAAGGATTTTGGCTTACTCATCTACATTTTAGCAAACTGCTATCTATCTTTTTTTTTGGCACTATGTCGACGGACAATTTGCGCCGATACTGATGCACCCTGAACCTGCAGGATAGCTTGAATGTCTTTGGAACTTGATTGGGGCTGCTTATCCACCATTCTGACTATTCTGTGTTGCAACTTTTCATCAATTTTCTCTGCCATCCACATTCAGGGAGATTAGATACTAAAAAAAATTAAAACATTTAAGCTGAGAAAATGTCCATATTTAAAGTGTGGTGCAAGGAAAGATCAATGGTCCAGTTCTCAAGCAGCAGTGAGGTATTCAAATTAAGCAAAAAATCCAACATATTCATGGTAATATCCTTGTAATAAAAATGTAAAAAACCTTTATTTGTGTATCTTATTAATAGAGCAATTATTAAAAAAACAAAACAAAAAAATAAAACAGATCATATACTGTTCTCTTATTTTAATATTTGTTCATTTAATAAGATGCACGAATACAGCTGGATTTTTTTTGTTTGAATTTCTCAGATTAGTTACAATTGTAACTGTACAGTACAGTTGTACAGTTGTAAACTTCTTAATTATGTTGCGCACCATTTACAAAGGAACATCAAGATCTCTGCAGATGAACTTATAATCTTGACAGTGTAAAACATTTTCAACAATTTTCGTTGTCATGTCCTCAGACAGTTCTATTCTCCTCTTTCTGTTCTCCATGCTTAGTGTGGCGTACACACAGACACACAATGCAAAGATTGAGTCAACTTCTCCACTTTTTATCTGGTTTCAGATGTGCTTTTCATATTTCCCACACCTGTTACTTTCCACAGGAGAGTTTAACTGATCATCAAATGCTTAAAACAAAGTTGTGTACCCAAAATGTTGCAAAAGTGCCAAGAATTTTGTCTGGCCCATTTTTAGGGATTGGTGTGAAATTATGTCCAATTTGAATTTTTTCTGTCTGTTTTTTCATGTTGATCCACACAAAGGTAATAAACAAACGTCTATGACAAAACAAGTGTAATTTCAATAATTTTCTGGAAGAAATACATCATACATCATAGGCTATGTTGTGAGGCAAAATTTTAACCCCACATGTTCCAATTTACCAATTAATTTTGCCCCTATCTACATAATGGGGAAAAAGTGAAACGAAAAGTGTATCCGCACCGTCGCATTTACAATCACAAAGTTTTGCACAGACACCTCATGTGACCCAGAGAACGTCGTAGACTATGTTTTGACAGGAAAATTTAACCCCGCGCTTTACAGTTACTCTCCAAAAAACATGCCTTCATTAAAGTAAATGGAGCCTGGAACTACAGGTTATTAGTAGGAGCTGTGAGTGGTTGCTATAGGAACAAAAGACATTCATGGTTTAAGAAGCTTATATGTGAGGTAATAAGATGTCGGTAGGGAGACGGATAGAGAGAAACAGAGAGACAGAGAGAGAGAGAGACAGACAGAGACAGACAGGGAAAGAGACAGAGACATAGAGACAGACAGGTAAAGAGACAGACAGAGACAATCGGTGAAAGAGACAGACAGAGACAGACCTGTAAAGAGACAGACCTGTAAAGAGACAGACCTGGAAAGAGAGACCTGGAAAGAGACAGACCTTGAAAGAGACAGATGGGGAAAGAGACAGACAGACATGCAGACAGGGACAGAGACAGGCAGACAGGGAAGGAGGAGACAGCCAGAGAGACAGACAAAGATAGATGGGGAAAGACACAGACCTTGATAGAGACAGATGGGGAAAGAGACAGAGAAATAGAGACAGACAAAGACAGGCAGACACGGAAAGAGACAGACAGGAAAAGACACAGACAAAGAGACGGGGAGACAGACCTGGAAAGAGATAGATGGGGAAAGAAACAAAGAGACAGGCAGACGAGGAAAGAGGCAGACGAGGAAAGAGGCAGACGATGAAAGAGGCAGACGATGAAAGAGGCAGACAAGGAAAGAGGCAGACCTGGAAAGAGACAGACCTGGAAAGAGACAGACCTGGAAAGAGACAGACCTGGAAAGAGATAGACAGAGCACATTACTTGGCCAATTTAGTTAAATCTGTATGGAATATCTGTGGTGTTGAAATATATGTTGTGAAATGCTTCCATTAGCTTAGTTTTTGCCTTTTAATAACTACATTTATATCTATTTGTTTTGTGGTTTTTGTGTGCAGAATACATTTTTGTTAATACATTCTATTTTGTTAACAATAGTTATAAACCCGGGCGAAGCCGGGTAGTACAGCCAGTATATATATATTTTTATGTATATATATATATATATGTATATATATATATATATATATATATATTTATATATATATATATATATATATATATATCAGCTGATAACACACTTAAATATATAGTAATATTGATTAAACTGCCTATCCAAATATGTATCAGTATAATTAAACCACAGAAATCATACTGTATATACCATCATCAAATAAAAAGCACAAACATATATACATACAGTACTACTACCAAATAAACTGTAGATAAAACAGCAGATAAATCACAGAATAATGTACAGCATTCAAAAATATATTGTATAATAGCCATTAAGAAACCACACACAGATATATATCACCAGACAATAAACCACATACGTAAATATATGCCAACAGGGAAAATTCAACATACATAAAAAATATGTATGCAAACAAAATTGTTTAGCTACAATACATAAACATACATTACACATATAAAAATCCATATTATATACCTGCACTACACAATGTATATAGTATTTTTAGTATATTCTTCTAGGTATCCTTACACACAATTGTTAAAGGAAGTGGGAAGGGAGGTTGCTCCAAACATCATGTAGAACCAACCAGAGATCTTCTATGGCTGTAGGCTTTCGTAAGACCTTTTCTTTTCATTTATTCCCACACAGACGCAATGATAAGATTAGGGCTCTATTGGGGCCGTATCACTTTTAAGTCTCAATGTTCTTCTTTATGCTGAAGATACTGTATATGTATGTGAATGTCATGTACTGTGTGTAATATGTGTGTCATGTATAATGTGTCACGTATTGTATTATATGCATGTGTCATGTATTCTAATTAATATACTGTATGTCATGTATTTTTTAACCTCTTCACCCCCAGCCTGTTTTTACCTTAATGACTGGGACAGGTTTTTTAAAATCTGACCAGTGTAAATTTATGGTGTCATAGCAATAAGAATCATTTCAGATCTTTTCCCACCTTTAGTGTCACCCATAACTTCTACAATTCCAGTGAAGCCCTTTGAATTTATGGAAGCATTCAGTATTTTTGGTAGGAGTCTATCATCATGGCACATCTAAAATTGACAAACTGTGCCCACTCTTCATTGCAGTCGTGCTCCAAATCTGTCAGATTGTGAGGGTATCTCCCCTGTGTAGAGCACCCTCTTCAGATTTTCAATTGTATTCACATCTTGGCTCTGGATGGGCCAGTTGAAAACTTTGCTCCTCGTTTGCCGAAGCCATTCTTTTGTTGATTTGGACTTATACTTAAAAGGGTGGTTCACCCATATTTATTATTGGCCACAACGATATTATATTGAGAAACAAGGTTTCTCACAAATAGCTTGTGTTGCCAATAGTGTCTGTGAGCAGTGCTATTGCTGTCCGCTCTTCCCTATTGCGTGACCCCCTGGCTCCGTGACCTCTGGGATCAGGTGATGTCACGTCAACTTCGTGCTCACCTCACATCACCGCAGCCGGCCCCAGTCTCGGTGAGTCACTGGCCTGTGGGCGGAGTTTCCACACTCGTCACAGCGCAGCAGTTCCCTGCTCTCTCCTCCTTTGTTTGCAGAGCATGAAAGCAGGAAAGATGCTGGGCTGTGATGAGTGGTGAAACTCTGCCCACAGGCCAGTGACTCACAGAGACTGGGGCCGGCCGCTGTTATGTGAGGTAAACAGGAAGTTGATGTGACATCACCGGATCCCTGAGGTCACAGAGCCCGGGGGTCAGGCGATGGGGAAGCGCGGACCGCAATAGTGTCACTCACAGGCAGTATTGGCAACATAAGGTATTTGAGAGAAACCTTGTTTCTCAACATAATATCGTTGTGGTCAATAAAAAATATGTGTGAATCACCTCTTTAAGGTTGTTATATTACTGAAAGGTAAAATTCCTCTTCATCTTCAACTTTGTAGTAGAGGCCTGAAGGGTTAGTTGCAAAATTTACTGATATTTGGAACTTTTCATCATTTCCTTCTGGTTGACCAAAGCGCCAACTCCAGCTGTCAAAAAAAACAGAAAAAAAAAAAAAGCTTTACTGTGGGTATGATGTTCTTTTAATGATGAGCAGTATTTGATTTGCACTGAACATACCTTTTGGAATTATGGCCAATAAGCTCATCCTAAGGCAGTGATGGCGAACCTATGGCACGCGTGCCACCAGGGGCACGCTGAGCCCATTCTGGTGGCACGCGTGCCATCGCCCGATCCTGCAGTTTTGGTCTGCTAGTGCAGTCGCGCCGGCAGATCAAATCTGTGTTGGAGCGGAGGAGACATTTCGGCCGATTGCTGGCCGCGTGGGAACTGAGGACCCAGCAGCACGCAGCGGGAAAGCGTGTGCAGGTAAGTTGTGTGTTGCTTTCTTTTTTTTTTTTTTATAACTCGTGTGCGGCAGCACCAGCATGGGGTGGGAGAGGGGGAACGCACATGGCAGCGTGGGGTGGGAGAGGGGGAACGCACATGGCAGCGTGGGGTGGGAGAGGGGGAACGCACATGGCAGCATGGGGTGGGAGAGGGGTAACGCACATGGCAGCGTGGGGTGGGAGAGGGGGAACGCACATGGCAGAGTGGGGTGGGAGAGGGGGAACGCACATGGCAGCATGGGGTGGGAGAGGGGTAACGCACATGGCAGCGTGGGGTGGGAGAGGGGGAACGCACATGGCAGCGTGGGGTGGGAGAAGGGGAACGCACATGCCAGCGTGGGGTGGGGGAATGCACATGGCAGCGTGGGGTGGGGGAACGCACATGCTAGGGTGGGGGTGGGGAATGCACATGGCAGGGTGGGGGAACACACATGCCAGCGTGGGGTGGGGGTGGGGGAACGCACATGCCAGCATGGGGTGGGAGAACACACATGCCAGCATGGGGGGGGGAGAACACGCATGCCAGCATGAGGGGGAGCATGCATGCCATCATGGGGGGGAAACATGCATGCCAGGATGGGGGAAACATGCATGCCAGGATGGGGAAAACATGCATGGCAGGATGGAGGAAACATGCATGCCAGGATGGAGGAAACATGCATGTCAGGATGGGGAAAACATGCATGCCAGGATGGAGGTAACATGCATGCCAGGATGGAGGAACCATGCATGCCAGGATGGGGAAAACATGCATGCCAGGATGGGGAAAACATGCATGCCAGGATGGAGGAAACATGCATGCCAGGATGGAGGAAGCATGCATGCCAGGATGGGGAAAACATGCATGCCAGGATGGGGGAAACATGCATGGCAGGGTGGAGGAAACATGCATGCCAGGATGGGGAAAATATGCATGTCAGGATGGGGAAAACATGCATGGCAGGATGGAGGAAACATGCATGCCAGGATGGGGAAAACATGCATGCCAGGATGGGAAAACATGCATGCCAGGATGGGGAAACATGCATGGCAGGATGGAGGAAACATGCATGACAGGATGGAGGAAACATGCATGCCAGGATGGGGAAAACATGCATGCCAGGATGGGGAAAACATGCACGGCAGGATGGAGGAAACATGCATGCCAGGATGGAGGAAACATGCATGCCAGGATGGAGGAAACATGCATGCCAGGATGGAGGAAACATGCATGGCATGATGGAGGAAACATGCATGCCAGGATGGGGAAAATATGCATGCCAGGATGGGGAAAACATGCATGGCAGGATGGAGGAAACATGCATGCCAGGATGGGGGAAACATGCATGCCAGGATGGAGGAAACATGCATGCCAGGATGGAGGAAACATGCATGCCAGGATGGGGAAAACATGCATGCCAGGATGGGGAAAACATGCATGGCAGGATGGAGGAAACATGCATGCCAGGATGGAGGAAACATGCATGCCAGGATGGGGAAAACATGCATGCCAGGATGGGAAAACATGCATGCCAGGATGGGGAAATCATGCATGCCAGGATGGGAAAAAAAGGAAAGCCAGGATGGAGGAAAACATGCATGGCAGGATGGAGGAAACATGCATGCCAGGATGGAGGAAACATGCATGCCAGGATGGGGAAACATGCATGCCAGGATGGGAAAACATGCATGCCAGGATGGGAAAACATGCATGCCAGGATGGAGGAAAACATGCATGGCAGGATGGAGGAAACATGCATGGCAGGATGGAGGAAACATGCATGGCAGGATGGAGGAAACATGCATGGCAGGATGGAGGAAACATGCATGCCAGGATGGAGGAAAACATGCATGCCAGGATGGAGGAAACATGCATGCCAGGATGGAGGAAACATGCATGCCAGGATGGAGGAAAACATGCATGCCAGGATGGAGGAAAACATGCATGCCAGGATGGAGGAAACATGCATGCCAGGATGGAGGAAACATGCATGCCAGGATGGAGGAAAACATGCATGCCAGGATGGGGGGAAACATGCATGCCAGGATGGGGGGAAACATGCATGCCAGGATGGGGGGAAACATGCATGCCAGGATGGAGGAAAACATGCATGCCAGGATGGAGGAAAACAAGCATGGCAGGATGGAGGAAACATGCATGGCAGGATGGAGGAAACATGCATGCCAGGATGAAGGAAAACATGCATGCCAGGATGGAGGAAAACATGCATGCCAGGATGGGGAAACATGCATGCCAGGATGGGAAAACATGCATGCCAGGATGGGAAAACATGCATGCCAGGATGGAGGAAAACATGCATGGCAGGATGGAGGAAACATGCATGGCAGGATGGAGGAAACATGCATGGCAGGATGGAGGAAACATGCATGGCAGGATGGAGGAAACATGCATGCCAGGATGGAGGAAAACATGCATGCCAGGATGGAGGAAACATGCATGCCAGGATGGAGGAAACATGCATGCCAGGATGGAGGAAAACATGCATGCCAGGATGGGGGGAAACATGCATGCCAGGATGGGGGGAAACATGCATGCCAGGATGGGGGGAAACATGCATGCCAGGATGGAGGAAAACATGCATGCCAGGATGGAGGAAAACATGCATGGCAGGATGGAGGAAACATGCATGGCAGGATGGAGGAAACATGCATGCCAGGATGAAGGAAAACATGCATGCCAGGATGGAGGAAAACATGCATGCCAGGATGAAGGAAAACATGCATGCCAGGATGGAGGAAAACATGCATGCCAGGATGGAGGAAACATGCATGCCAGAATGGAGGAAACATGCATGCCAGGATGGAGGAAAACATGCATGCCAGGATGGAGGAAACATGCATGCCAGGATGGAGGAAACATGCATGCCAGGATGGGGAAACATGCATGCCAGGATGGAGGAAACATGCCACGATAGGGTACATTTACCAGGAAGGGGTACATTTACCTGGATGGGGTAAATTAACCAGGATTGGGAACATTTACCAGGAATGGGGTACATGCCGGGATGGGGGAACATTTACAAGAATGGGCAATATGTCAGGATGGGGTACATTTACCAGCATGGGGGAACATGCAAGAATGGGTAACATTTACCAGGATGGGGCCATGATGGGGACAAATATACCAGAATGTAGGAAATCTATATCAGGATGGGGGACATGTTTACCAGGAAGTGGCCGAGGAAGGGGACATAACTACACAATGAAGTGGGAGGGGAGCAACTCGTACGTCTTTCTGGGATTTCAAGATGTTCAGACTTTGAAATGTAGATGTGGATTACAGGGTGACACCTGATTGCATTCCAGGCTAAAATCTCTGTCTAATATGCTGCAATTTTTTTCCAGAAAGATCAATCCAACTGCTGTGTCTGGAAAGGGCAGGGGCTCAGCTTCAATGTGTGGTAAGCATGCGTGAGCGTTATGCCCCCTGCTGAAGAGAAGAGAAGACAGCAAAGGTAAGATTAAAATCAATTATTTACATAATAGGATTGGTTGGCACTTCGGAAAAAAAATTGGGTTTAGGGCTACAGTTTGGGCACTCGGCCTGTAAAAGGTTTGCCATGACTGTCCTAAAGGGTACTTTAGACAAGAAAAGAGCAAGAGACAGGCGAACACAGTCCCAATTCCTATTACAAGGTATTTATTACAAAAATTTGTACATATATAGATCTATAAGGAACAAGAGATGGAGGCACAACAATAATAGTCAATAAATTACAAAATTAAGCATATAATCACGCAGTACCTGCTGAATATCTGCCAAAGATCAACCAGCTATATTATAAATGGCATAGGCTTATTATATGTCACATCAGCACATATAAGGCTGTGTAACCCAGTCCCAAAGGGGTACTTTGCACACTACGACATCGCAGGTGCGATGTCGGTGGGGTCAAATCGAAAGTGACGCACATCCGGCGTCCCTGTCGACATCGGAGTATGTGAATCCTTTTCACTACGATTAACGAGCGCAAAAGCGTCTAAATCGTATGATCGGTGTAGCATCGGTCATTTCCATAATTGCGGAAGGACCGGTGTTACGATGTTGTTCCTCATTCCTGCGGCAGCACACATCGCTGCATATGAAGCCACAGGAGCGAGGAACATCGCCTTACCTGTGTCCCGGCTCCAATGAGGCAGGAAGGAGGTAGGTGGGATGTTTATGTCCCGCTCATCTCCGCCCCCCCTGCTTCTATAGGCCGCCTACCGTGTGATGTCGCTGTGATGCCGCACGACCCGCGGACCTTAGGAAGGAGGCGGGTCGCCGGCCAGAGCGACGTCGCAGGGCAGGTAAGTGCATGTGATGCTGCCGTAGCGATAATGTTCACTACGGCAGCTATCACAAGATATCGCAGCTGCGACGGGGGTGGGTGCTAATATCGCGGGCGGGGAGGATGCCGCCGCTGCGCGCTCGCTAACGCTCAGGTCCGGCGCTGCTGCGATGGCTGCTCGGTGGCTCGAGCAGTGGGCTGGATCCGGGGACTAGAGTGGCGCTCCTCGCCCGTGAGTGAAAAGGGTAGTTGGTTTGGGGGATTTAGTCCGTGACGCCACCCACAGGTTGTGGTGAAGATGGGCACCACCGCTGCTGGTGACGGGGATCCCGGGAGCGATGGTGGGGAGCAGCTGGGATGTTGTTTTCCCCCTCCGGGGTAGGGGTCGGTTGTCCCGGGGCCCTTTGGTGAGACGGGGAGGCAGGGTTCGTGAGGTACAGGGTTACAGGGACAGCGTGGCGCGGTGCCGGATGGCACTGGTGTACTCACTCAGTAAGAGATGCACAAAGTCCTCGGTAAACCAAATGGCTGGATGGACGGGTCCCACAACCGGCTGTAGTGTCTCTCCCTGGACAGGTGATGGCGGCTGTCTTTCCCTGCACCTTTGTGTACTTGTTTGACTACGATGGATCCCCAACGGTAGTCCGCTCCCCGGTGTTTGGATGCTGGAGGAGCCCATTTGCCCGCAGGCGCTGGCCCTTGGGTCTCTAGCCTTAGGCGGTATCTGTATACCCTCACGGTGTGGGCGGTTGCCTTCTAACGGGTTTTTGGCTGTTAGGAAACCCCTGGGGTTCTGGTCACACTCGGATTTGACTATTGTCGGCGGCGCCAACGCCCGACCCCGGTCCTACAGTTCCGTGTCGATTCACCACTCCTGCAGACGACCACCACCGTCTGCCAACCTTGTTGTCAGTGCCTGGGCCACAAACCCAGACACTCCTCTCACTTCAACCTCCTAGACTGTTCTGTCTGTTCTTCCCGCCTCTAGGCCTGTGAACTCCTTGGTGGGTGGGGCCAACCGCTTGGCTCCGCCCCACCTGGTGTGGACATCAGACCCTGGAGGGAGGCAACAAGGGTTTTGTGTTTGGCTAATGTTGCTGTCTAGTGGGGGTGGGAGTGTATGTATGTTACCTGTGACGACCTGGCTAGTCCAGGGCGCCCCATTCCCCCTTGGTAAAATGCAGACCATCCGCGGGCTGCCCGTCCATCACTGGTTTTATTTTTTTCAAAACTGTAAAAACATAAATAACATGTCAACATATCAAAACACAAGCATTTTTTTTTTGTTAGGTCACTTCAAACGTTACACATAAAAGAACATTTTAATACTGATGGACGGACGGATGTCTTCCGCTCTCCCACCCAAGCAACCTAGCCCTGATGCTGCCCCTAAGAAGTGGGCAGCACCCCTTGACCCCAGTCCAGGTTCAGGCTGCCCGAGCGGGAACGAGTACGGTAACTCGCACCCGGCTGTCACTTCAGGGGACCCCATGTTCAAGGGGGACCCCTGACCCCTGGAGAATGGCCACCGGTCCTGGTGGTGGCCGGGCCCCAGCCTCCTCTGCTGCGGGCCCTTCCTCTAATCTGCCTCTCCGGAGGCGGCAACGGAATAATCAGTAAACATTGGCCCCTCCTACGAACAGCTTATCCACAGATTGAGACTTTTGGCAATCCACCCTTATTTTGTCATAGGAGATCCCCCAATCTAAAAAATCAGTTAATTCGAGCTGACATTGGCTCATCCGTAGTGGTTTCACGTCAAACATTCCTCGATACATCACGAAACGGTACCTTTCCCTGTCTTGGTTGCGCACAATGCGCAAACGTGACAAAGGGCCACACTTTTACACACCTCAGGACTGGTAGATCTTTTCAGATCAAAGAGTTCTATACCTGTGACAGCACATTTGTAGTCTACCTCATTAAGTGCCCGTGCGGCCTCGGATATGTTATGAAACAACCCAGCATATCCGGGACCGCATTAGCCGTCACAAATCCGATATTCGATGTGGCAACACATTGTTGCCCATACCACAACATTTCTTATCTGCCGGACACCGGGTCTCACAACTTAAGTTCCAAGTCATAGATCATGTTGATGTCATTCGCAGGGGTAGTAATCGCATTAAAACTCTCCTGGATAGGGAAGACAAATGGATTCACATGTTAAACACACTGGAAGCAAATGGCCTTAATCGTAAATATGAAATGGGATATTAGAGGGTTATTTACATTGGATTTTGGCCAAGGGCTGTGTTGTAGGGGACTGATGGTGATCTTATGAGAACCCCATTAAATAAATTATTGCCTAGATTCATTTACTACTATTCAGTCTGTATATATGTCCTTTAATGTAATTTAGTTCTTCATATATTTCATTTATTTTCAGTGTTATTTTTGCAATGTTGCATAGTGTCTCATATGTTAGTGTGCCGCCCCCATGCCAGCAGCCGCCGCTGCTCGGATCCGCACTTCCTAATGGGGTGGCTCAAGGGTCTCCGGACCTGGGGTCTCGCGGACTTGCCAAATAAAAGGGGGGACGTAGATGTACGGGCTAGGCTGTATTAAGCTCGTGACGCCACCCACGGTGTGTGGTGACGTGGGACCCCACTGCTGCCATTATGGAATACCCGGGGGAGATGTAGTGGCAGCTGGATGTTAACCCCTCCGTGGGTAGGGATGGTTGCTCCGGGACCCAGTGTCTTTGTGCAGGGTATGGCGACAGCAGGGGAATGTTTTGGTTACTCACAGTAAATGAACCACACAAGACCAAGGTGCTGGTGGCCAGCCACCACGGCCGGTTGCATTCAGGTCCCCACCCGGGCTGGTGATCTCTGTCCTTTTCCTCTGCACTGACTTTGTGTATGGTGGACTGCCTGGTCTGGAACTCAGGAGTCCGCTCCCGGCTGGATGTGGACTAAGGAGTCGTGCCCGCCGACACTGGCCCGTGGGATCTATGGGCCCTGGCGGTGACCTCCTATCCCTGTCGGTGGGCTGTTGTCTTCTATGAGGGACTTTGGGTGGGACAGGACCTATAATCCTGGCCTCAATCGGTTAATTAACCAAGCCGCTGGTTGGTTTCTGGTCCTGGCTTCAGGGTCCAAGTACCCCCTTTTTGTGCTATGGTTTCCGGGACGGTTCCCCAGGTCGGTACCGGCGGGCTACAACCCTGTCCCAGTCCACCTCAGATCTGCGGAGCCGTCTTCCCGTATCCTGCTGACGGAGACCACCGTCTGCCATCTAGCCAAAGGCACCAGGGCTCCAACCCTGGCACCGTTCAACTTTAACTTCCTCTGCTGGAGCTACACCTAGCTCCAGCCCACACTCCTCTCCACTTGAACTCCAAACTGAACTAAGTACTGTTTTCTCGCCCCGGGCTGTTTAGACCCCCTGATGGGCGTGTCCAACCACCTGGTCCCGCCCACTGGTGTGTCTATCTTTCCCTAAAGGAGGGATGACTAGGGTTTCAGGTCGGCTGTGTGTTTCCTAAGTGAGGGAAGGTGTTTTGCGGGGACCTATCTGTGACTACCTAGTTTTGCCAGGGCGTCATATTAGGAGCTAACAAAGTCTCTCTTTTCTTGCAGAAACGCTAACATGTTTCACCACGAGCACTCCACTGCATTTACTGCAGCCACTGACCAGACTTGAATCACTAAAGGGTTAACTGCCAGATATCCCCAAGCACACTATACCTGCCACAGGATTGCTCGTCACCTTTTACCGCCCCATACAGTTTTCACTGATGTCACATCACTAGTAACATCCTTTCCACCAGACCGGAAGTGAGGCTGAGTCCCAGTCATCACGGCAACATGGCGTGCGTTCCACCACCTCACTTCTGCGTTTCATCTACCGGACGTGACGCCATGGCACCTGCTCGTTAGTCACATATGTCGCGGGCGGGGAGGGCGCTGCGCTCACCACGCTCGGGTCCGGCGCTGCTGCTGCTCAGTGGCTCGAACGTTGGGCCGGATCCGGGGACTCGAGCGGCGCTCCTCGCCCGTGAGTTAAAGGGGGTAGTTTGGTTTGGGGATTTGGTCCATGACGCAACCCACGGGTTGTAGTGAGGTTGGACACCACCGCTGCTGTTGACGGGGATCCCGGGAGCGATGGCAGGGAGCAGCTGGGATGTTGTTTCCCCCTCCGTGGTTAGGGGTTGTTGGTCCCGGGGCCCGGTGAGGTGACGGGGAGGCAGGGTCGGGCAAGGTGCAGGGGGCGCTTGAACTGCGCAGCGTGGTGCCGGATGGCACGTAGTACTCACTCAGCCACAAATGGATGCAAGTCTCTGGTAAAACAAACGGCTGGATGGACGGGTCCCGCAGCCGGCTGCTGTGGTTTCTCCCGGACGTTGGTGGTGGCTACCTTTCCCTGCACCTTTTGTGTATCTTCGGTCCCGATGGCTTCCCACCGGTAACCCGCTCCCCAGCATGGATATGTGCCGGAGGAGCCCTTTTACCCGCAGGCTCTGGCCCTGGGAACTCTAGCTGTGGCAGTAGCTGTATTTCCCTTTTGCTGTTTGGACGGTTGCCTTCAATCGGGTCTTGGCTGTTTGGAAACCCCTGGGGTTCCGGTCACTAATGGATTTGACCTGTTTAACGGCGACTCCAAGCCTGGTCGGGGTCCGCAGGCCCTGCCGGTTTGTGCTGGCTTCACTTTGCTCCCCGGTTCGGTACCGGCGGGCCACCGCCCGTCCTCGGTCCTACGGTTACGCGTTGATCTGCCTCTCCTGCAGACGCCCACCACCGTCTGCCAACCTCGCTCTTTGTGCCCGGGCCACGTACCCGGGACACAGTCAGTTTGCTCCTCTACTACCACTTTACTCCTCACCCTTTGACCTCCCTAACTCATCTGACTTCCTTTCCCGCCTCCAGGACTGTGAACTCCTCAGTGGGTGGGGCCAACCGCCTGGCGCCACCCCACCTGGTGTTATCATCAGCCCCTGGAGGGAGGCAACAAGGATTTTGTGTCTGACTGATGTGCCTATCTCGGGGTGGGGGTATCGTGTTGTAGTACCTGTGACGACCTGGCTAGTCCAGGGCGCCACACATACATAATGCTGCTCTGCTGAGCTGTCTCTCACTTCACTGGAGTGACCCGCACATACCACACGGCGAAATCTTCACTGGTAAGTCCGGCTACCGGCCTCTTCTATGTCTGTATTTGTTACTGCCTCTGTGATTCTTCCTAATCATGCAGAAAATTCACACACAATGTGCGTTTCTTATATACAGTAGGTGCATATTTATACCCGGCTCTGCCGGAGGGGTGAATGACCGATCCTTCATTGTATTTGACTCGCTTTCCATAATCAGCATATATACTGATTTATACACCTTTATAGGTAGGTCGTTTAATCCATTTTGTCAGAACTGTACTTTGACATTTGACATGTGAACACGACTAAGCTTGACATATATTGTGAGATACTCGTGGAGGAATTTTGGCATAAATCAAATAATAGAACAACGTGTTTTTGACACATGTTTTCATCTACAGAAGGTTGTTCCTGCTTCCGGCCCGGACGGTATACCATATACCCTGAGTATCGTCATTGAATTATTGATTCAAATCACACCTTTAGGTACTATAGGCTCAGTTCCAAACTTATTACAGGTACAATCTTACCTCCATTCCTTCTTTCTTTCTTCTACTTTTTCTGCACCGTGTTATGAGACATTATGCATACCTCCAATTTAGTCTTATACCATTGTTCACATGATGCCTATATACCACAGGACCTGATTCTGACAAATTTTTCGCTTTCTCGCTACTCTGTTAATCTTCTAATACAGGATATTGAATTGGGATAACTTTAGGTTATCGTTCACATCTTCCTACATTCTGTTAATCAGGATCTTACTGGGAACTGTACCCCTATCATCCCTAAGACAAATTTTAGCCACAAAGGTCATTTATTGGTAAGAGTTATACGCATTTACTTCTCTTCTTTCATTTATGTTTATGCTTCAATATTCTCTAACTTATCCCATCTTCTTTCTTCCCCCCTTTTTTCTTTCCTTTTCCCCCCTCCTCCCTCTTCTCCCCCCTTCTCCCTTAATCTCTTCTTCTTTCCTCCTCTTCCCCCCTCCCTCTTTTTCCCCCCTCTTTTTCTCCCTCTTCTCCTTTTTTCTTTCTTTTCCTTTTTTCTCCTGTTTTTCCGGTCTAAACTTCTTTTTCTCCCTGATTTAACTTTTTCTCCCCTTTTTTTCTGTGTCGGGTAGCCGGTACTGCACCATTTTCACTCGGTATACACATTCCTTTCCATAAATCTTTCCCTTTCTTATTTAGTCCTGTGATATATACTTACTCCATTGATATATCTCAAATCACGTTTATTACGTGGTGTTGTTGTCCTTAGACCTTTATCACGTTATATATTTGTTTTCTTTAATGTAATGTATGTGTATGAATTATGTACCTGTTATATTGTGATCGGTATTGATCATTGTATTGTCTATGTGCAGATAAAAGTCTGGTCTGACGAAGGCCCATCGTCCGAAACGTCGACATCTCTGGACGTGTTCATGTTGCATGTGTGACCTTTTTTTGGTTTTTGATCAATAAATAACTCTTTAAAACATTTTTCTCTATTCCTCTATCTGGGGGTTACGGTGTGCTGGGGTTCCCGCCTGTTTTCTTTTTAAAATAGACTTATGATTGCTGCCAGCATTGCTGCGGTTAAAGGGGTGAAGGGTTTGCCTGTCAGTACTCAAACCATATGCCACAAAGTACCTCAAAATTGTCTGCATGGCTGTTGTCCCATAAGGAAACCTCTTCTAAAGAAGATGCACAAGCAGAGTAAGGACATGGATTACTGGAACCATGTCCTGTGGTATGATGAGGCCAAGATAAACGCATTTGGTTCAGATGGTGTTAGGCAGATTTTGCGGCAACAAGATGAGAACTACAAGCAAGAACAAGTCTGCTTGCCTACAGTCAAGCATGGGGGTGGGAGTGTCATGGTTTGGGGCTATATAAGTGCAACCGTCTCTGGGGAGCTACAGCTCATTGAGTGAACCATGAATGCCAACATGTACTGTGACATACTGAAGCAGAGCATGATCCCCTCCTTTGGCAAACTGGGCAGCATGGCTGTATGTCAACTTGACAGCAACCCCAAACACATATTTAAAATGACCACTGCCTTCTTAAAGAAACTGAGGGTAAAGGTGCTGAATTGGCTAAGTATGTCTCCAGACGTAAACCCTGTTGAGCATCTGTGGGGCATCCTCAAATGTAAGGTAGAGAAGCAGAAGGTCTCTAACATCCAACAGCTCAAAGACATTATCATGGAGGATGGAAGAGGATTCCAGTGGCAACATATGAAGCTCTAGTAAACTCCATGCCCAAGAGAGTTAAGGCAGTGCTTGAAAATAATGGTGGTCACACAAAATATTGGCACTTTGGACACTATTTGTCAATTTCCACTTAAGGAAAAACAAATAGAAAAAACTCCTAAAATTCAATTTTAATATAATCCGATTAAAAGGGAAGGGAATCTTCCAAAACCAAATCAAAAATCCTTTCAAAAATACAATCAGTGTCAATGTTAAAAAGCCACAAGGGAGGGGGAGGGAATCTGACCCTCACAATGCCCTAGATTAACCCCTTCCCTGCCGCGGAGGTCGACGCCCTAAGAACCTGCGCAGTTGGCGCCCCCGCTCTACGTCGACTCTCCCTCCTAGCCCTATAATGGCCCTAGGAGTTGTGAGGTGATGGTACTGTGAAGGATTCACACATTCAAATGAACCAAATTTCAAGATAACATATAGATAATATCAATAACCTATGTCCAATATAATTAATTGGAAACATGTACGGGCACAATGACCCAGAGCCCAATCAATAAACTCCAGCGGTCCCTGAACGAAACCACCCGAAGCGTTTCCCCTCATGAATCTGAGGTTTAACCAGGTTCCAATTAATTATATTGGACATAGGTTATTGATATTATCTATATGTTATCTTGAAATTTGGTTCATTTGAATGTGTGAATCCTTCACAGTACCATCACCTCACAACTCCTAGGGCCATTATAGGGCTAGGAGGGAGAGTCGACGTAGAGCGGGGGCGCCAACTGCGCAGGTTCTTAGGGCGTCGACCTCCGTGGCAAGGAAGGGGTTCATCTAGGGCATTGTGAGGGTCAGATTCCTTCCCCCTCCCTTGTGGCTTTTTAACATTGACACTGATTGTATTTTTGAAAGGATTTTTGATTTGGTTTTGGAAGATTCCCTTCCCTTTTAATCGGATTATATTAAAATTGAATTTTAGGAGTTTTCTCTGTTTGTTATTCCTTGACTGCACTTCTATTTATTGATTTACAATTTCCACTTAAGGGTGTACTCACTTTTTTGTCAGCGGTTTTGACATTAACCCCTTCACAACCTTGCATGTACTAGTACGTCCTATTTTTCGGTTGCTTCCCAACCTAGGACGTACCAGTACTTCCAGCAATTGCATGGGCACAGGGCGCTGTGCCCCTGCAATCACCGCGTGGACTTGGCTTAACCAACAGCCAAGCCCCAGCCCTCAAAGCCAGGAATGGTGCCCGCGCCATCTGTGGCTGTTTAACCCCATATATGCCGCAATCGATATTGATTGCGGCACTTAGAGGATAGGGAGAGGAATCGCCCTCCCTCTCTCCTCCAAGTGGTGCTCCGCAATGTTATCGCGAGGGTCCAATCGTTATCATGGTGACCTGAGATCATCATGATAATCTCCGGGTCATCTGACAACAGAAAGCTTGTGTGATCATGCCTGCAGCAGGATCACTTTAGCTTTCTCAGTTAAGCTCTTGCAGCTGCAATCAGAGTACTGTAAATGTAATGAATAAATAATAAAGGTAATAAAGGTAATAAAGGTAATAAATGAAAAAGTTAAAAAAAAAAAAGTTAACATATTGGAAAAAAATGTTAAAATAAACAATAAAAAAAAATTATTCCAATAGTTAGATGTGTGTAAAAAAATAAACAAGAAAAGTAAACATCTATAACAACCCGATCTATAAAACTGTCCCACTAGTTAACCCCTTCAGTGAACACCGTAAAAAAATGAAAAAAAAAACATAGCAAAAACTGTCTTTTCATCATACACCTAACAAAAAATGTGGAATAAAATGCAATTAAAAAACATATGTAAATAAAAATGGTACAGCTGAAATTGTGATCTTGTCCTGCAAAAAAACATGCCACTATACAGCTTCATGAGCAAAAAATAAAAAAGATATAGCTCGCAGAATACAGTAATGCTAAAACTGTTTTTTTCCTGTAAAATACTTTTTGTGGTGTAAAAGCGGCAAAACATAAAAAAAAACTATGTAGAAGAAAAAAGAATAAAACTCTTATCATTTTTACAGCATGGTGAAAGGGGTACAAAAAAAAACGAAACTATTCCTGAGTTGCTGTGTCTTCTTGATTATGCCTCACAAAAATCAGAATAAAAAGCGATAAAAAAATATTATGTAGCCCAAAATGGTACCAATAAAACTCCAATTCATCCCACAAAAAACAAGCCCCCACATGATTGTGTTGGCAGAAAAAAAAACTATAGCCTTCAAAAGTCAGAAATGCAAAAAAAATCTTTATTTTGTAAAAAGCGTTTTTTAGTGTAATAGTCGCCAAATGTAAAAAAATATAAATCTTCGCTGTAATTGTACTGACTTGAGGAATAAAGCTGCCTAATCATTTATACCGTTAGGGGAATGGTGTAAGAAATAAAAAAATAAAGCAAATTCTTCAACCTCTATTGATTTGTTCATTCTGCCTCTAAATGATCACAGTATGGCGAGGCTAACATTTATCCTGCTCTCTACGCTGAGCGCTTACACCAGGGATTACGTGTATGAGTGCATGCCCATAATCAGTGTTAGCAGCATTTTGGACACAGCGTGTTTTCACTTGGTCCAAAACGCTGCATTGTACAGTACAAGCATAGTGGATGGATTTATAGAACTCCCATGCCCACTGTGCTTCTTTTCTCCGCAGCGTAAACTGACATATGGGGCGGCATCCTGTCTTGTCAATTTACGCTTGCAGATAACAGAGCAAACGTCCACAGCGCCTTAAAAACCTGATCATGGGCTCAGGTAGCTGCAGTCTCCTGGGCATCCAGGACACAGCTTGTGTGGCTATTGGACACATACCTTAAATCTATGAAAATTGTTATTCAGACAATATTTCCAATGAAAAATTCACTGTAATGAGCCACAGGGAGTCACTTTAATCTCATTCTTCCCTTTGGTCCGGCAGTGTTCATCTTTTTAGGCTTCCTTTTAGGCATGCACAAAAGTGCAGTCATCAACAGTTTTATTCCCCTTTGAAAAGACGGACACAACTGAACACAGGCCAAACAGTGTCCGGAGAAAAGGGTGCTTTACACGCTGCGACATCGATAGCGATAGCTAGTAATGTCGTGCGCGATAGCACCCTCCCCCGTCGCTCGTGCGTCATTTGGTGACCACTGCCGTAGCGAACATTATCGCTACAGCAGCGTCACACGCACATACCTTGACAGCGATGTCGCTATGACCGCCAAACAATCCCTTCTTCAAGGGGGGGGGGGCGTTCCGCGTCATAGCGATGTCACTGCGGTGTCACTAAGCGGCTGGCCAATAGAAGCGGAGGGGCGGAGATGAGCGGGATATAACATCCGCCCACCTCCTTCCTTGCACATTGCCGGTGGACACAAGTAAGGAGATGTTCGTCATTCCTGCGGTGTCACACATAGCGATGTGTAATGCCGCAGGAACGACAAACAACATTGTACCTGTGGCAGCAGCGGTATTAAGGAAAGAAGCGACGTGTCAACGATCAATGTTTTTGAACGATTTTGCGATCATTGATTGTCGCTCCTTGGTGTCACACGCTACGATGTCGCTACCGGCGCCGGATGTGCGTCACTAACGACGTGATCCCGACGATATATCGGTAGCGATGTCGCAGCGTGTAAAGCCCCCTTAACTCTGCTGGCTCATTAGTGAATGAATCCATAGGGGGTTTCACCTGAACCACGTATTTCAAAGATGCAGACGGAAACCCAATGTAAGTGCTCAGCATAGAGTACAGGATAAATGTGAACTGATCCAAAATGTTCGGTATCAAAATCACCACTAAATAGCATTCAACTCAACCCATGAAAACACAAGTCTTCAGTCAGGTCCGCCATCTGTTAACGGAAATATAGGGGGCTTCCACGTTACTGGAAACACAAAGACTTTGGAAAAACATGATGGCTCCCCTCAAAAAAGAAATCCAGCAAAATCTCTGCTCCTAAATCCAAGTGCCCTCCTCTTCTGAGTCTCACAATGTTTCTATACAAGTTAGATTCACATGTTTGCCATAATTGTGGTGATGACAGCCTGCCTAAATGTATGGGGTGGAGGTTCCAGAAGCACGAGCTGGGCACAATATATGGGTACTACAATGTACTGGGCAAAATAAGGACTCATTTGCAATTCACTGAGTTTGACACCATGGGTGTTTTCCAGAGACTAAATTGTCACTATTGTCACCCATAGATGAATTCGAAGAAGGGTGTTCCAAAATTGATCACTTGATGAGATTTCTTCTGTTCTGGCACTAAGGGTCTCTCCAAATAGAGTCCGCAAACTATTCTATGAAAATTTGTGTTCCAGAAATCAAACAATACTGGACGGTCACATGTGGGGTGTATTGCTATGTTCAGGAGAAATTGTATAACACAATATGGGGTCTTTTTTACTTATTCCCCTTGCGAAAATTGGAAATTTGGGGATTTTCATGGCTCAATGTTATAAAATTCTATGAAGCACCTGGGAGTTCCAGGTGCTCACTAAACATGTAGATAAATTCTTTGAGGGGTCTAGTTTCTTGAATGGGGTCACTTGTGTGGGAGCTCCACTGTTTAGGCACCTAAGGGGCATTGCCAATGTGACATTGCACCTGCAAACCATTCCAACTAAATCTGATCTCCAATATATGGAGCTCCCTCCCTTCTTCACTTTGTACTGTGCCTCAAAAGTCATTTTTGACCACATATGGGGTACTGGTGTAGTCAGGAGTAGAGATGAATAAACCCTACAAAGTTCAGTTCACTGGTCTTTTCCGAGCCAGCCGGTGTTCGCCGAACAGTTTGTCAAACGGATTTGGAAACATACAGAGCCCACTAAATTCACAAACTTTTGTGTTGTAAAATGGCGTAGGGGGGCTGTAAAAGAAAGAATATAAAGCAAGACATACTTACTGAGTCTCCAGCATGGCTGTAACTGCTCCTGCGGCTGTAACTGCACCCACAGCTGTACTTCCTGGGCCGCTGATTATCCCTCATTCATATTTACTGCTTTCCCTGCCAAATGGCGTCTGACTGGCTGCACTCAGATTCCGCCTCCAGACAGCGCCTGTGATTGGTTGGAATCACAGACCTCGTCTGTGGGTCTATCATGGTATAAAATAAATAAATAAAATTGGCGTGCGGTCCCCCATTTATTGTTACCAGAAAAGCCGTTTGTCTTAGTTGTGTATCAAAATAAAAGGAACCATATGCAGCTTTTATATTTTTTTAATCATTTAAATAAATAAATAAAAATACAGGCATATGGTCCCCCCAATTGACTGGGGGCTGGTATTCTCAGACTTGGCAGACCCATACATATTGAACCCCCCAGCCAAAAAATAGCATCCTGCAGCCGCTCAGGACTGCCGCATCCATTAGGTATGATAATCTTGGAACTTTACCAGGCTTTGTGTTAGCAATCAGGATTATAAGAGGTTAATGGCAGCTTACAGCTGCCACTAAGCCCTAGATTAGTAATGGCAGGCGTCTATGAGACCCCCCCATTACTAGTCTGTAAGTGAAAATAAATAAACACAAACACCGAAAAAGTCCTTAATTTGAAATAAAATACAAAAAAACTCAACTTCTTTCACCACTTTATTAACCCCAAAAGACACAGATCTGACATAATCGACACAAGGTCTCACAAAAATTACAGCTTTTCTACATATGAACTGACAGCGTGTGACCATAGAACTTGACCACCCACTATAACTTCCGGCAGAGACGGAGCTGCAGTGATCAGCAGTGATGTCACTCAGGTTAGTTGCGGCCACAGCTGAAGGTTCCCAAAGCCCTCCACCTGTGACTGCAGGTAAGCTAACATCAGGGGACCTCAAAGAACTCTCACTGAGTTCACAGACCTGCATCTCCTGGCTGAAAACTATTTTTTTTTTTGCCAAGAGATGCAGATTTAGTGCTGAAATTTCTGCATCATATTTCTGCACCCAATCTGCACCTCCTGGAAAAAAAAATGCATCACTACAGCATGTGGTATGTGGTATGATGTTGTGGTGATGCGATTTTTTTGCCAAAACACTATGAGTACTGTGGGACAATTCATGCCACTGTTCTGGTGTCAGCCCTTAATTTTTAGAAATGTGGAGACTCCAAGTTGGGTCTCCAAGTTGTGTGCTGTGTGTACTGGCAGGACACTCAGAGAAACAGGCCTACTACTGTCACTCATTCACCTCTTCATTTGGAAGCTATAAAGTCTGGGCCAGACCCTATCTGGTGCATGGCCCATGCCTCATTGCTGCACGAAAAAACTATGGGTACTGTGAGGTAATTGATGCCACTGTCCTAATATCTGCCCCATATTTTTGAAAATGTTGAGACTCCAAGTTGGGTCTGCAAATTGTGTCTTGTCTACAGTGGCAGGGCTCTCAGATTAACAGGCCTACTCCTGTCACTCATCTAACTCTTCATTTGGAAGCTGTAAAGTCTGGGCCAGACCCTATCTGGTGCAGGGCCCATGCCTCATTGCTGCACGAAAACACTATGGGTACTGTGAGGTAATTGATGCCACTGTCCTAATATCTGCCCCATATTTTTGAAAATGTGGAGACTCCAAGTTGGGTCTGCAAATTGTGTCTTGTCTACAGTGGCAGGGCTCTCAGATTAACAGGCCTACTCCTGTCACTCATCTAACTCTTCATTTGGAAGCTGTAAAGTCTGGGCCAGACCCTATCTGGTGCAGGGCCCATGCCTCATTGCTGCGCGAAAACACTATGGGTACTGTGGGGCAATTAATGCCACTGTCCTGGTATCTGTCCCTAATTTTTGGAAATGTGGAGACTCTAAGTTCCAAGTTGTGTCTTCTTTGTAGTGGCAGGGGTATCAGAGGAAAATACCTAATCTTTTCACTCATCCACATCTTCATTTGAAAGCTGTAGTTTCTGAGTCAGACCCTGTCTTGTGCATGGCCCATGCCTATTTGCTGTGCAAAGACATTATTGGTAATGTGGAGAAATGTATCAAACTGTCCTAGTGTATGCCCCTAATTTTGGGAAATGAGGATGGGGACTCCTAGTTGGGTGTCCTTGTTGTCTGTTGCCTCTAGCAGTAGGGCTGCCAGACTGGCAGGCATGCAGCTACGTTTCACTCATCTACCTCTCTTACTATCATTAAGTGTGTCTAGCAATAATAGTCTATGAAGCTAATATTGCAGCTACCTGAGTGTGGCTGGGCAGAAAGGCAGTTTGAGCTGTTGCATGAGGTATGACAGCTCCCAGCCCACCAGGCCTATACCTGTCACTCACCACCTCAATATTTCTTTTGTTAATACTCTATGAAGCTAATGGCTGTACCACAACAGAGTGGCTCCACTGTAAAATGGATTGAGCTATTTTGCCAGCTTTCACTCCCCCAAAGGTATTGCCAATGCCTTTGTTTTTGTGTCTCATTAAATTCAATGAGTTTTGGATATCTTTGTTGAGCCATTCATTGAGCCATTCAGTGAACACAGGTGAAGTCGGCAAACATAAATCGAATCTAGTTGCCATGGCTTGAGATTGAGCTAAAGGCCTTAATAAAAAGGAGGAGAGATGAAGAAGATTTCCTAAGAAAAGATTAAAAGCAGCATTACCTCATTGATAGTTGTCTCTCGGCCAAGAAAATTGCCAAACAGGGACATGCAAGTGCAATGACAGTTGTAAAAATACAAAATAATGTCGTTCATCCATTCAAAAACTAAGGGGTGCTTTACACGCTGCGACATCGCTAGCATTTGCTGGCAATGTCGAGCGCGATAGCACCCGCCTCCATCGTACAGCTGATATGTGGTGATCGCTGCCGTAGCGAACATTATCGCTACTGCAGCGTCACACGCACATACCTGTTCAGCGACGTCGCTGTGACCGGCGAACCGCCTCCTTTCTAAGGGGGCAGTTCGGTCAGCGTCACAGCAGCGTCACTGAACCGCCGCCCAATAGAAAAGGAGGGGAGGAGATGAGCGGCTGGAACATGCCGCCCACCTCCTTCCTTCCTCATTTTCCGGTGGACGGAGGTAAGGAGATGTTTGTCGTTCCAGCGGCGTCACATAGCGATGTGGGCTGCCGCAGGAACGACAATCAACATAGTTACTGCAGCAGCAACGATAATTGGAAATAGGGGGGTATGTCACCGATGAGCGATTTTGAAAGTTTTTGCAACGATTCAAAATCGCCCATAGGTGTCACACGCAACAACATCGCTAAAGCGGCCGGATGTGCGTCACAAATTCCGTGACCCCAACGAGATTGCTTTAGCGATATCATAGCGTGTAAAGCCACCCTAAGAGGTGGAATTCCAGGCAAAATATCAGAATCAACAATTCAGCTCATTACACGGTCTATTAGTTCTGGCGCGACATACACGACAGTGGAGCTGGCTTGTATGCTTAGTAATAGTGAGATTGCAGAAATCCATGCAAGCATCTTGCGATGCATGTTGCACAAGTTTGAACTGGTGACCGCAAAAAGGTGAAAAGCTTCGACTTCTACTGTCCACTGTCTGTTTTTTCATCAGAAGCATTGGCTCGAGTTTGCAAAGAAAGTACAAAACGTGGACAGTAGAAGATTGGAAATTGATGATTTGGGGTGATGAGATAAAAGTCATACTTATGATTACTGATGTGCATTTATTATTAATTATGAGTCGTGCCCACTGATATTCATATCTGTAAAAGCCAATTATGTTTTGGAATTGACCACCCTCATTCTAGAATCTTCTATTCATTATGGATGAAGTTCACCACTTTTTAAAATATTTTTAAATATCTGTCAAGTATGTTATTATAGTTATGTAAATCATTAAAATCGTCTACATATAACTATTTTTTTTGCAGTCATGCTTTAGGTTTTGTAACATGACTATGTATTTAATATGTTATTTATAAGTGGGGTTTATAATCTTCTGCAATGTGTAATAAATTGGTGGCCATTATTTTGGCGATTCGCTCAAATCAATTTCCATATCGTTCAAACTTGATTGGAGCTGGTATTTAAAAAAAAATATTTGACTTGGATTTGATATGCTTCATATCAATTTGATCTTCCTTAGTTAGAATTTTAATTTACGGTATTTATTTTTTGTAAAAAAAAAAAAAAACAAACAAAAAAACAAACTACCCTAAAATGTGATGACTTAAAAAAAATCTTCTGCTTCTGATAGAATATCTTCTGCTTCTGTAGGAAAATCTTCTACTTTTGATGGAATATCTTCTACTTCTGATGGAATATTTTCGGCTTCTGTAGGAATATCTTCTACTTCTGATGTAATATCGTCTGCTTCTGTAGGAATATCTTGTACTTCTGATGGAATATCTTGTACTTCTGATGGAATATCTTCTGCTTCTGTTGGAATATCTTCTACTTTTGATTGAATATCTTCTACTTCTGATGGAATATCTTCTGCTTCTGTAGGAATATCTTCTACTTCTGATGGAATATCCTCTGCTTCTGTAGGAAGATCTTCAACTCCTGATGGAATATCTTCTACTTCTGATGGAATATCTTCTGCTTCTGTAGGAATATCTTCTACTTCTGATTGAATATCTTCTACTTCTGATGGAATATCTTCTGCTTCTGTAGGAATATCTTCTACTTCTGATGGAATATCTTCTGCTTCTGTAGGAATATCTTCTACTTCTGATGGAATATCCTCTGCTTCTGTAGGAAGATCTTTAACTCCTGATGGAATATCTTCTACTTCTGATGGAATATCTTCTGCTTCTGTAGGAATATCTTCTACTTCTGATTGAATATCTTCTACTTCTGATGGAATATCTTCTGCTTCTGTAGGAATATTTTCTACTTCTGATGGAATATCTTCTGCTTCTGTAGGAATATCTTCTACTTCTGATGGAATATCCTCTGCTTCTGTAGGAAGATCTTCAACTCCTGATGGAATATCTTCTACTTCTGATGGAATATCTTCTGCTTCTGTAGGAATATCTTCTACTTCTGATTGAATATCTTCTACTTCTGATGGAATATCTTCTGCTTCTGTAGGAATATCTTCTTCTTCTGATGGAATATCTTCTACTTCTGTAGGTTTGGAGGTTTGATAACTATAGATTGGGAAATTGTTTTCTACAAAATAAATGCCATTGCTCTATCATAACCTCCTTTTTATCCAATCAGCAGAAGTTAATAAACTCTGCACTTTTCCTGTTCCTCACATATACTATCATGTCAAATATCCTTCTACTATGACTGGTAGTAGCCTCAAGGCCACAGTGACTGACACTTCCTCTAAACTGCTGGGTAGTATACCACACACTAACTACCTCTTTTTTTTTGTTTTCTAGAAATGCATAATACAAGTGAAAAACACATCTATTTAGCTACCTGAAACTATTATTTTCAACTTTATAAAATATTCCTATATCAGAAATTCAGCTTCTTTTACATTTAGAAAAAAAATAGCTCCTATGACTAATGTAGTAGAAAAGAAATCTTTTTTAGTTTCTTTGGGTTATTCATTTTGAAAGATAAATTAGGATAAACAGTTTAAAATTTCAAACAATGATTTTTAAAAATTCAGTTCTCGCTCCTTAGACACAATACAGCATGGTAAATTAACCCCTTCACCCCCGGACGATTTTCCATTTGTCGTTTTTTGGGGGGGTGTTTCGGTCCACTTTCTTACGAGAGCAATAACTTTTTTATTTTTTCCATCAGTCTTGTTTCCGGGACAAGTTGTACTTTTAAATGAAATCATAAGTTGTAACATATAGTGTACTAGAAAACGGCAAAAAAAGTTCCAAGTGCGGAAAAATTGCAAAAAAAAAGTGCGATTGCATGATTGTTTTGGGGATGATGTACCGAGCTGACATTTTTAATGGTACCATTTTTGCGCAGATGCTACGTTTTGATCACATAATAATGCATTTTTTGCAAAATTTGCAGCAACCAAAAAACGTAATTTTGGCATTTGCAATTTTTTGGTTGCTACGTTGTTTACCGATCAGATTAATTGATTTTATATTTTGATAGATAGAGCATTTCTGAAAGCGGCAATAACAAATGTGTGCATATTTGTTATTTTTTTAGGCCCTTTAATTTTCATTGGGGCGAAAGAGAGGTGTTTTGAACTTTTAGGTTTTTTATTTTTTTTTTTATTTCATAAAACTTTTTTTTATACCTTTATTTATTTTACTAGTCCCCCTAGGGGATTATAAGGATCAGCAATCTAATCGCTCATTCATTTTTGTTGATTACAGATACAAAGCTGAAATCATCAGAAATGCTCATTCTAATAGGCAGCACTCGGCCAGCTGAAACAGGAAGTGAGTGATGTGAGCTACAGGAGTCATCACATGAACCTGTGCTACCGTGGCAACCATCGGCTCACAGTGATCACGTCACGGTGCCGCCAATGGAGCCAGGTAAGTAAACATTTAAATTGCGCTGTCACATTTTGACAGTTCCACAGGCGTACAGCAAGCTTGCAATCACCCGCGGTATGCTGGAATCCACTGTGATGGGCTCCCGGTGGATGATCACTTCCTTACACTGGGATGGAATACCACACCTCTGGATGAGGTGCAGTACCTCTGTAGCAACGGAAGCCTCAGGGGCATTAACATCATAGTGTTCTGGTGAATCCTATCCCCATATTTACTATCAACTCTGTGTCACTCAGACAGGGGTGTTTGGCGCAAGTTGTACATAATTTGAACCTTCGCATAAGGGTCCTTCACAGTGAACTTATGTTGTGTCATGTTCTTGAAAGCCTCTCTGTCTCTATAGTAATGGGCCTCTGCTGGCTGGTTAGGCAAAGTCCAGTGGTTGATTGTCTGTCCAGGGAGATGATTGGGTGAAGTTATTTCTGTAAGGATAACTGGCCTGAACACGCTACCGTCTACACCGTGTGCTCTGATCTTGAGAGTGAGATGTTGAAGGCTCAGGGGGGTGCCCCAGCTGCTTGTCCTTCAGGGAAATTGTTTGTGCCTTTGCAATTGTGCCTCAACATTTTAGGGGAGCATCATAACTTTAATCTTGTAGGTCATCTGTGGCGCCCTGGACTAGCCAGGTCGTCACAGGTAACACACACACATACCACCCCCACCATACAGTAACATTAGCCAAACACAAAACCCTTGTTGCCTCCCTCCAGGGTCTGATGTCCACACCAGGTGGGGTGGAGCCAAGCGGTTGGCCCCACCCACCGAGGAGTTCACAGGCCTGGAGGCGGGAAAAGTGACAGTTAGAAGTTGGAGTTCAGTGGAGGAGGTTGAAGTGAGAGGAGAGTGTCTGAGTTTGTGGCCCAGGCACTGACAACAAGGTTGGCAGACGGTGGTGGCCATCTGCAGGAGTGGTGAATCGGAACCGTAGGACTGGGGTCGGGCGGTGGCCCGCTGGTACCGACCTGGGAGCGAAGTGAAGCCAGCACACACAGGCAGGGCCATCGGACCCCGACTGGGCTTGGTGTCGCTGTCAACACTCAAATCCGAGTGTGACAGGAACCCCAGGGGTTTCCTAACAGCCAAAGACCCGTTAGAAGGCAACCGTCTGCACCGTGAGGGTATACAGCTACCGCCTAAGGCTAGAGACCCAAGGGCCAGCGCCTGCGGGCAAACTGGCTCCTCCGGCAACCATACACCGGGGAGCGGACTACCGTTGGGGACCCATCGTAGTCAAAACAGTACACAAAGGTGCAGGGAAAGACAGCTGCCATCACCTGTCCGGTTGCTGTGTCTTCTTGATTATGCCTCACAAAAATCAGAATAAAAAGCGATAAAAAAATATTATGTAGCCCAAAATGGTACCAATAAAACTCCAATTCATCCCACAAAAAACAAGCCCCCACATGATTGTGTTGGCAGAAAAAAAAACTATAGCCTTCAAAAGTCAGAAATGCAAAAAAATCTTTATTTTGTAAAAAGCGTTTTTTAGTGTAATAGTCGCCAAATGTAAAAAAATATAAATCTTCGCTGTAATCGTACTGACTTGAGGAATAAAGCTGCCTAATCATTTATACCATTAGGGGAATGGTGTAAGAAATAAAAAAATAAAGCAAATTCTTCAACCTCTATTGATTTGTTCATTCTGCCTCTAAATGATCACAGTATGGCGAGGCTAATATTTATCCTGCTCTCTACGCTGAGCGCTTACACCAGGGATTACGTGTATGAGTGCATGCCCATAATCAGTGTTAGCAGCATTTTGGACACAGCGTGTTTTCACTTGGTCCAAAACGCTACATTGTACAGTACAAGCATAGTGGATGGATTTATAGAACTCCCATGCCTACTGTGCTTCTTTTCTCCGCAGCGTAAACTGACATATGGGGCGGCATCCTGTCTTGTCAATTTACGCTTGCAGATAACAGAGCAAACATCCACAGCGCCTTAAAAACCTGATCATGGGCTCAGGTAGCTGCAGTCTCCTGGGCATCCAGGACACAGCTTGTGCGGCTATTGGACACATACCTTAAATCTATGAAAATTGTTATTCAGACAATATTTCCAATGAAAAATTCACTGTAATGAGCCACAGGGAGTCACTTTAATCTCATTCTTCCCTTTGGTCCGGCAGTGTTCATCTTTTTAGGCTTCCTTTTAGGCATGCACAAAAGTGCAGTCATCAACAGTTTTATTCCCCTTTGAAAAGATGGACACAACTGAACACAGGCCAAACAGTGTCCGGAGAAAAGGGTGCTTTACACGCTGCGACATCGATAGCGATAGCTAGTAATGTCGTGCGCGATAGCACCCTCCCCCGTCGCTCGTGCGTCATTTGGTGACCACTGCCGTAGCGAACATTATCGCTACAGTAGCGTCACACGCACATACCTTGACAGCGATGTCGCTATGACCGCCAAACAATCCCTTCTTCAAGGGGGAGGGGCGTTCCGCATCATAGCGATGTCACTGCGGTGTCACTAAGCGGCTGGCCAATAGAAGCGGAGGGGCGGAGATGAGCGGGATATAACACCCGCCCACCTCCTTCCTTGCACATTGCCGGTGGACACAAGTAAGGAGATGTTCGTCATTCCTGCGGTGTCACACATAGCGATGTGTAATGCCGCAGGAACGACAAACAACATTGTACCTGTGGCAGCAGCGGTATTAAGGAAAGGAGCGACGTGTCAACGATCAATGTTTTTGAACGATTTTGCGATCATTGATTGTCGCTCCTTGGTGTCACACGCTTCGATGTCGCTACCGGCGCCGGATGTGCGTCACTAACGACGTGATCCCGACGATATATCGGTAGCGATGTCGCAGCATGTAAAGCCCCCTTAACTCTGCTGGCTCATTAGTGAATGAATCCATAGGGGGTTTCACCTGAACCACGTATTTCAAAGATGCAGACGGAAACCCAATGTAAGTGCTCAGCATAGAGTACAGGATAAATGTGAACTGATCCAAAATGTTCGGTACCAAAATCACCACTAAATAGCATTCAACTCAACCCATGAAAACACAAGTCTTCAGTCAGGTCCGCCATCTGTTAACAGAAATATAGGGGGCTTCCACGTTACTGGAAACACAAAGACTTTGGAAAAACATGATGGCTCCCCTCAAAAAAGAAATCCAGCAAAATCTCTGCTCCTAAATCCAAGTGCCCTCCTCTTCTGAGTCTCACAATGTTTCTATACAAGTTAGATTCACATGTTTGCCATAATTGTGGTGATGACAGCCTGCCTAAATGTATGGGGTGGAGGTTCCAGAAGCACGAGCTGGGCACAATATATGGGTACTACAATGTACTGGGCAAAATAAGGACTCATTTGCAATTCACTGAGTTTGACACCATGGGTGATTTCCAGAGACTAAATTGTCACTATTGTCACCCATAGATGAATTCGAAGAAGGGTGTTCCAAATTGATCACTTGATGAGATTTCTTCTGTTCTAGCACTAAGGGTCTCTCCAAATAGAGTCCGCAAACTATTCTATGAAAATTTGTGTTCCAGAAATCAAACAATACTGGACGGTCACATGTGGGGTGTATTGCCATGTTCAGGAGAAATTGTATAACACAATATGGGGTCTTTTTTACTTATTCCCCTTGCGAAAATTGGAAATTTGGGGATTTTCATGGCTCAATGTTATAAAATTCTATGAAGCACCTGGGAGTTCCAGGTGCTCACTAAACATGTAGATAAATTCTTTGAGGGGTCTAGTTTCTTGAATGGGGTCTCTTGTGTGGGAGCTCCACTGTTTAGGCACCTAAGGGGCATTGCCAATGTGACATTGCACCTGCAAACCATTCCAACTAAATCTGATCTCCAATATATGGAGCTCCCTCCCTTCTTCACTTTGTACTGTGCCTCAAAAGTCATTTTTGACCACATATGGGGTACTGGTGTAGTCAGGAGTAGAGATGAACAAACCCTACAAAGTTCAGTTCACTGGTCTTTTCCGAGCCAGCCGGTGTTCGCCGAACAGTTTGTCAAACGGATTTGGAAACATACAGAGCCCACTAAATTCACAAACTTTTGTGTTGTAAAATGGCGTAGGGGGGCTGTAAAAGAAAGAATATAAAGCAAGACATACTTACTGAGTCTCCAGCATGGCTGTAACTGCTCCTGCGGCTGTAACTGCACCCACAGCTGTACTTCCTGGGCCGCTGATTATCCCTCATTCATATTTACTGCTTTCCCTGCCAAATGGCGTCTGACTGGCTGCACTCAGATTCCGCCCCCAGACAGCGCCTGTGATTGGTTGGAATCACAGACCTCGTCTGTGGGTCTATCATGGTATAAAATAAATAAATAAAATTGGCGTGCGGTCCCCCATCTATTGTTACCAGAAAAGCCGTTTGTCTGAGTTGTGTATCAAAATAAAAGGAACCATATGCAGCTTTTATATTTTTTTAATCATTTAAATAAATAAATAAAAATACAGGCATATGGTCCCCCCAATTGACTGGGGGCTGGTATTCTCAGACTTGGGAGACCCATACATATTGGACCCCCCAGCCAAAAAATAGCATCCTGCAGCCGCTCAGGACTGCCGCATCCATTAGGTATGATAATCTTGGAACTTTACCAGGCTTTGTGTTAGCAATCAGGATTATAAGAGGTTAATGGCAGCTTACAGCTGCCACTAAGCCCTAGATTTGTAATGGCAGGCGTCTATGAGACCCCCCCATTACTAGTCTGTAAGTGAAAATAAATAAACACAAACACCGAAAAAGTCCTTAATTTGAAATAAAATACAAAAAAACTCAACTTCTTTCACCACTTTATTAACCCCAAAAGACACAGATCCGACATAATCGACACAAGGTCTCACAAAAATTACAGCTTTTCTACATATGAACTGACAGCGTGTGACCATAGAACATGACCACCCACTATAACTTCCGGCAGAGACGGAGCTGCAGTGATCAGCAGTGATGTCACTCAGGTTAGTTGCGGCCACAGCTGAAGGTTCCCAAACCCTCCACCTGTGACTGCAGGTAAGCTAACATCAGGGGACCTCAAAGAACTCTCACTGAGTTCACAGACCTGCATCTCCTGGCTGAAAACTATTTTTTTTTTGCCAAGAGATGCAGATTTGGTGCTGAAATTTCTGCATCATATTTCTGCTCCCAATCTGCACCTCCTGGAAAAAAAAAATGCATCACTACAGCATGTGGTATGTGGTATGATGTTGTGGTGATGCGATTTTTTTGCCAAAACACTATGAGTACTGTGGGCGAATTTATGCCACTGTTCTGGTGTCAGCCCTTAATTTTTAGAAATGTGGAGACTCCAAGTTGGGTCTCCAAGTTGTGTGCTGTGTGTACTGGCAGGACACTCAGAGAAACAGGCCTACTACTGTCACTCATTCGGAAGCTATAAAGTCTGGGCTTTACCAGACCCTACCAGACCCTATCTGGTGCATGGCCCATGCCTCATTGCTGCACGAAAACACTACGAGTACTGTGAGGTAATTGATGCCACTGTCCTGATATATGCCCCTAATTTTTGAAAATGTGGAGACTCCAAGTTGGGTCTGCAAATTGTGTCTTGTCTACAGTGGCAGGGCTCTCAGATTAACAGGCCTACTCCTGTCACTCATCTAACTCTTCATTTGGAAGCTGTAAAGTCTGGGCCAGACCCTATATGGTGCAGGGTCCATGCCTCATTGCTGCGCGAAAACACTATGGGTACTGTGGGGCAATTGATGCCACTGTCCTGGTATCTGTCCCTAATTTTTGGAAATGTGGAGACTCTAAGTTCCAAGTTGTGTCTTCTTTGTAGTGGCAGGGGTATCAGAGGAAAATACCTAATCTTTTCACTCATCCACATCTTCATTTGAAAGCTGTAGTTTCTGGGTCAGACCCTGTCTTGTGCATGGCCCATGCCTATTTGCTGTGCAAAGACATTATTGGTAATGTGGAGAAATGTATCAAACTGTCCTGGTGTATGCCCCTAATTTTGGGAAATGAGGATGGGGTCTTCTAGTTGGCTGTCCTTGTTGTCTGTTGCCTCTAGCAGTAGGGCTGCCAGACTGGCAGGCATGCAGCTACGTTTCACTCATCTACCTCTCTTACTATCATTAAGTGTGTCTAGCAATAATAGTCTATGAAGCTAATATTGCAGCTACCTGAGTGTGGCTGGTCAGAAAGGCAGTTTGAGCTGTTGCATGAGGTATGACAGCTCCCAGCCCACCAGGCCTATACCTGTCACTCACCACCTCAATATTTCTTTTGTTAATACTCTATGAAGCTAATGGCTGTACCACAACAGAGTGGCTCCACTGTAAAATGGATTGAGCTATTTTGCCAGCTTTCACTCCCCCCAAAGGTGTTGCCAATGCCTTTATTTTTGTGTCTCATTAAATTCAATGAGTTTTGGATATCTTTGTTGAGCCATTCATTGAGCCATTCAGTGAACACAGGTGAAGTCGGCAAACATAAATCGAATCTAGTTGCCATGGCTTGAGATTGAGCTAAAGGCCTTAATAAAAAGGAGGAGAGATGAAGAAGATTTCCTAAGAAAAGATTAAAAGCATCATTACCTCATTGATAGTGGACTCTCGGCCAAGAAAATTGCCAAACAGGGACATGCAAGTGCAATGACAGTTGTAAAAATACAAAATAATGTCGTTCATCCATTCAAAAACTAAGGGGTGCTTTACACGCTGCGACATCGCTAGCATTTGCTGGCAATGTCGAGCGCGATAGCACCCGCCTCCATCGTACGGCTGATATGTGGTGATCGCTGCCGTAGCGAACATTATCACTACTGCAGCGTCACACGCACATACCTGTTCAGTGACGTCGCTGTGACCGGCGAACCGCCTCCTTTCTAAGGGGGCAGTTCGGTCAGCATCACAGCAGCGTCACTGAACCGCCGCCAAATAGAAAAGGAGGGGAGGAGATGAGCGGCTGGAACATGCCACCCACCTCCTTCCTTCCTCATTTTCCGGTGGACGGAGGTAAGGAGATGTTTGTCGTTCCAGCGGCGCCACATAGCGATGTGTCCTGCCGCAGGAACGACAAACAACATAGTTACTGCAGCAGCAACGATAATTGGAAATAGGGGGGTATGTCACCGATGAGCGATTTTGAAAGATTTTGCGACGATTCAAAATCGCTCATAGGTGTCACACGCAACAACATCGCTAAAGCAGCCGGATGTGCGTCACAAATTCCGTGACCCCAACGAGATTGCTTTAGCGATATCATAGCGTGTAAAGCCACCCTATGAGGTGGAATTCCAGGCAAAATATCAGAATCAACAATTCAGCTCATCACACGGTCTATTAGTTCTGGCACGACAAACACGACAGTGGAGCTGGCTTGTATGCTTAGTAATAGTGAGATTGCAGAAATCCATGCAAGCATCTTGCGATGCATGTTGCACAAGTTTGAACTGGTGACCGCAAAAAGGTGAAAAGCTTCGACTTCTAGTGTCCACTGTCTGTTTTTTCATCAGAAGCATTGGCTCGAGTTTGCAAAGAAAGTACAAAACGTGGACAGTAGAAGATTGGAAATGGATGATTTGGGGTGATGAGATAAAAGTCATACTTATGATTACTGATGTGCATTTATTATTAATTATGAGTCGTGGCCACTGATATTCATATCTGTAAAAGCCAATTATGTTTTGGAATTGACCACCCTCATTCTAGAATCTTCTATTCATTATGGATGAAGTTCACCACTTTTTAAAATATTTTTAAATATCTGTCAAGTATGTTATTATAGTTATGTAAATCATTAAAATCGTCTACATATAACTATTTTTTTTGCAGTCATGCTTTAGGTTTTGTAACATGACTCTGTATTTAATATGTTATTTATAAGTGGGGTTTATAATCTTCTGCAATGTGTAATAAATTGGTGGCCATTATTTTGGCGATTCGCTCAAATCAATTTCCATATCGTTCAAACTTGATTGGAGCTGGGATTTAAAAAAAAATATTTGACTTGGATTTGATATGCTTCATATCAATTTGATCTTCCTTAGTTAGAATTTTAATTTACGGTATTTATTTTTTGTAAAAAAAAAAAAAACAAACAAAAAATCAAACTACCCTAAAATGTGATGACTTAAAAAAAATCTTCTGCTTCTGTAGGAATATCTTCTACTTCTGATAGAATATCTTCTGCTTCTGTAGGAAAATCTTCTACTTTTGATGGAATATCTTCTACTTCTGATGGAATATCTTCTGCTTCTGTAGGAATATCTTCTACTTCTGATGGAATATCTTCTGCTTCTGTAGGAATATCTTCTACTTCTGATGGAATATCGTCTGCTTCTGTAGGAATATCTTCTACTTCTGATGGAATATCTTGTACTTCTGATGGAATATCTTCTGCTTCTGTTGGAATATCTTCTACTTTTGATGGAATATCTTCTACTTCTGATGGAATATCTTCTGCTTCTGTAGGAATATCTTCTACTTCTGATGGAATATCCTCTGCTTCTGTAGGAAGATCTTCAACTCCTGATGGAATATCTTCTACTTCTGATGGAATATCTTCTGCTTCTGTAGGAATATCTTCTACTTCTGATTGAATATCTTCTACTTCTGATGGAATATCTTCTTCTTCTGTAGGAATATCTTCTACTTCTGATGGAATATCTTCTGCTTCTGTAGGAATATCTTCTACTTCTGATTGAATATCTTCTACTTCTGATGGAATATTTTCTGCTTCTGTAGGAATATCTTCTACTTTTGATGGAATATCTTCTACTTCTGATGGAATATCTTCTGCTTCTGTAGGAATATCTTCTACTTCTGATGGAATATCTTCTGCTTCTGTAGGAATATCTTCTACTTCTGATGGAATATCTTCTGCTTCTGTAGGAATATCTTCTACTTCTGATTGAATATCTTCTACTTCTGATGGAATATCTTCTGCTTCTGTAGGAATATCTTCTACTTCTGAAGGAATATCTTGTACTTCTGATGGAATATCTTCTGCTTCTGTAGGAATATCTTCTACTTCTGATTGAATATCTTCTACTTCTGATGGAATATCTTCTACTTCTGTAGGTTTGGAGGTTTGATAACTATAGATTGGGAAATTGTTTTCTACAAAATAAATGCCATTGCTCTATCATAACCTCCTTTTTATCCAATCAGCAGAAGTTAATAAACGCTGCACTTTTCCTGTTCCTCACATATACTATCATGTCAAATATCCTTCTACTATGACTGGTAGTAGCCTCAAGGCCACAGTGACTGACACTTCGTCTAAACTGCTGGGTAGTATACCACACACTAACTACCTCTTTTTTTTTTGTTTTCTAGAAATGCATAATACAAGTGAAAAACACATCTATTTAGCTACCTGAAACTATTATTTTCAACTTTATAAAATATTCCTATATCAGAAATTCAGCTTCTTTTACATTTAGAAAAAAAATAGCTCCTATGACTAATGTAGTAAAAAAGAAATCTTTTTTAGTTTCTTTGGGTTATTCATTTTGAAAGATAAATTAGGATAAACAGTTTAAAATTTCAAACAATGATTTTTAAAAATTCAGTTCTCGCTCCTTAGACACAATACAGCATGGTAAATTAACCCCTTCACCCCCGGACGATTTTCCATTTGTCGTTTTTTGGGGGGGTGTTTCGGTCCACTTTCTTACGAGAACAATAACTTTTTTATTTTTTCCATCAGTCTTGTTTCCGGGACAAGTTGTACTTTTAAATGAAATCATAAGTTGTAACATATAGTGTACTAGAAAACGGCAAAAAAAGTTCCAAGTGCGTAAAAATTGCAAAAAAAAAGTGCGATTGCATGATTGTTTTGGGGATGATGTACCGAGCTGACATTTTTAATGGTACCATTTTTGCGCAGATGCTACGTTTTGATCACATAATAATGCATTTTTTGCAAAATTTGCAGCAACCAAAAAACGTAATTTTGGCATTTGCAATTTTTTGGTTGCAACGTTGTTTACCGATCAGATTAATTGATTTTATATTTTGATAGATAGAGCATTTCTGAAAGCGGCAATACCAAATGTGTGCATATTTGTTCTTTTTTTAGGCCCTTTAATTTTCATTGGGGCGAAAGAGAGGTGTTTTGAACTTTTAGGTTTTTTATTTTTTTTTTTATTTCATAAAACTTTTTTTTATACCTTTATTTATTTTACTAGTCCCCCTAGGGGATTATAAGGATCAGCAATCTAATCGCTCATTCATTTTTGTTGATTACAGATACAAAGCTGAAATCATCAGAAATGCTCATTCTAATAGGCAGCACTCGGCCAGCTGAAACAGGAAGTGAGTGATGTGAGCTACAGGAGTCATCACATGAACCTGTGCTACCGTGGCAACCATCGGCTCACAGTGATCACGTCACGGTGCCGCCAATGGAGCCAGGTAAGTAAACATTTAAATTGCGCTGTCACATTTTGACAGTTCCACAGGCGTACAGCAAGCTTGCAATCACCCGCGGTATGCTGGAATCCACTGTGATGGGCTCCCGGTGGATGATCACTTCCTTACACTGGGATGGAATACCACACCTCTGGATGAGGTGCAGTACCTCTGTAGCGACGGAAGCCTCAGGGGCATTAACATCATAGTGTTCTGGTGAATCCTATCCCCATATTTACTATCAACTCTGTGTCACTCAGACAGGGGTGTTTGGCGCAAGTTGTACATAATTTGAACCTTCGCATAAGGGTCCTTCACAGTGAACTTATGTTGTGTCATGTTCTTGAAAGCCTCTCTGTCTCTATAGTAATGGGCCTCTGCTGGCTGGTTAGGCAAAGTCCAGTGGTTGATTGTCTGTCCAGGGAGATGATTGGGTGAAGTTATTTCTGTAAGGATAACTGGCCTGAACACGCTACCGTCTACACCGTGTGCTCTGATCTTGAGAGTGAGATGTTGAAGGCTCAGGGGGGTGCCCCAGCTGCTTGTCCTTCAGGGAAATTGTTTGTGCCTTTGCAATTGTGCCTCAACATTTTAGGGGAGCATCATAACTTTAATCTTGTAGGTCATCTGTGGCGCCCTGGACTAGCCAGGTCGTCACAGGTAACACACACACATACCACCCCCACCATACAGTAACATTAGCCAAACACAAAACCCTTGTTGCCTCCCTCCAGGGTCTGATGTCCACACCAGGTAGGGCGGAGCCAAGCGGTTGGCCCCACCCACCGAGGAGTTTACAGGCCTGGAGGCGGGAAAAGTGACAGTTAGAAGTTGGAGTTCAGTGGAGGAGGTTGAAGTGAGAGGAGAGTGTCTGAGTTTGTGGCCCAGGCACTGACAACAAGGTTGGCAGACGGTGGTGGCCATCTGCAGGAGTGGTGAATCGGAACCGTAGGACTGGGGTCGGGCGGTGGCCCGCTGGTACCGACCTGGGAGCGAAGTGAAGCCAGCACACACAGGCAGGGCCATCGGACCCCGACTGGGCTTGGTGTCGCCGTCAACACTCAAATCCGAGTGTGACAGGAACCCCAGGGGTTTCCTAACAGCCAAAGACCCGTTAGAAGGCAACCGTCTGCACCGTGAGGGTATACAGCTACCGCCTAAGGCTAGAGACCCAAGGGCCAGCGCCTGCGGGCAAACTGGCTCCTCCGGCAACCATACACCGGGGAGCGGACTACCGTTGGGGACCCATCGTAGTCAAAACAGTACACAAAGGTGCAGGGAAAGACAGCTGCCATCACCTGTCCGGTGAGAGACACTACAGCCGGCTGCGGGACCCGTGATTCCGGCCGTTTGGTTTACCGAGGACTTTGTGCATCTCTTACTGAGTGAGTACACCCGTGCCATATGGCACCGCGCCGCGCTGTCCCTGCAACCCTGCACCTCACCGACCCTGCCTCCCCGTCACACCACCGGACCCCGGGACCACCGACCCCTACTCACGGAAGGGAAAAACAACATCCCAGCTGCTCCCTACCATCGCTCCCGGGATCCCCGTCACCAGCAGCGGTGGTTCCCATCTTCACCACAACCCGTGGGTTGCGTCACGGACTAAATTCCCCAAACCAACCACCCTTTTCACTCACGGGCGAGGAGCGCCGCTCGAGTCCCCGGATCCGGCCCACCGCTCGAGCCACCGAACAGCAGCCGCAGCAGCGCCAGACCCGAGCGTTAGCAAGCGCAGCAGCGGCGTCCCCTCCTCCGCCTGCGACACATCCATAGCAAAGCAACATTGGACCTCCTTTCTCGTCAATTTGGTGACCAAGGTTGCATCAGGATGTGGTTAATTTTGTGCTACCTGTAAGATTTGTGCACATTCTAAGACCCCGCATACTCGTTCGTCTAGGTCTTTCCTACCATTGCCTAAGCCTGACAGATCCCGGACACATTTATCCATTGATTTTATTACTGAAATTCCTTCATCCACTGGAAAATATTTAATTTTAGTAGTGATCGATAGGTTTAATAACATGGCACTCTTCATTGCCTTAACCACTCAATGCTAAAACTTTAGCTCAAGTTTTTGTCACTGTATTTGTCACTGAGATTGTGAAGCTTCATGGGATTCCCTCTGGTGTGGTGTCATATCATGGGACCCAGTTTGTATCTTAATTTTGGAAAGTGTTGTACTCACCTAGGGGTAAATTAATCCTTTTCTTTTGGGTTGCATCCTCCATCAAATGGTCAGACAGAACATCTGAACCAAAGTCTAGAAACGTACCTTAGGTATTTTGTATCTAATAACCAGGAAAATTGGTCATCTTACTTACCCTTGGCTGAGTTTGCGTTGAACAATCGTCACAATAAGTATACTGGTAGGTTACCAGTTTTTGGTGCTTACGGCTTTCACCCTCACTCCTGTGCCTTCAGCAGAGATGTGTGTTTGGTGGTTCCTAAAGAGAAGCAAGTTTCTCATCACTCTCCTCTGTATGGCGAGGAGTACAAATCAAAATAAAGGTTGTGGTGGATAGATATAAACGCAAGGCTGATAAAAGATGTTTGTTAGGTCAGGACCTGTGTGTGAATGATTATGTGTTGCTTTCCACCAGAAATATTTAGTTGGAAATTGCTTCTTGGAGACTAGGTCTGAGGTTTATTGGTCTGCGCAAAGTGACCATCATGATTAATCTTGTGGCCTTTTGTCTTGAGCTACCTCAAGCACTTTAAATTCATAATGATTTTCACAGGTCAGTGCTCAAGAAATATGTTGTGTTCTTGAAGCCATCACACTTACCACTGCCTCCAGTTATTGTTGATGGTAATTTAGGGTTTAAAGTGGCAAGATCTGTGAATTCTTGTTTTGTTCCCTGTTCTCTCCAATATCTGGTACATTGGGAGGGTTCCCCTGTTTTTGAAAATGGACAACTTTAGGCATGAGCCAAATGTTTAATGGCAGAGGCTATGCAGAAACAAGCTCTTTGCTTTCTCTCTGTATTTTTAAACTATGGTCTCATTCACATATCAGTATTTTTGATCAGCATTTTATCAGTATTTGAACAACAAAACCAGGAATGTCTGCAAAACATTGGATAGGTGTCAATCTTTCAGTTATAGTTTTTCTAAGTTCCACTTCTGGCTTTGGCATACAAACACTGATGAAAAAATACTGATATGTGAATGAGTCCTGAGGGCCATATTATCAATTGCTAACAGAATAAAGCAAAAATGTTTATAAGCATCTGCTCAGAGGCTTAGCTGTTAGCAGCTGCTACTCAAACTACACACTGTGTAGACGGGAAGCAAAGAACAGAGCAGAGAGTATCCTGCTGATCGGTGTGCTCCGCTATGCAAACGTGCGGGGTTGAAAAAGAACTTGTAAACACTGTGCAGCAGACACTACACTATCTAAGGCCTGCGCCACACATCCGTGCCTCCGGTACGTGTTTGGCATTTTTTACACGTACCGGAGACACGTGCTTATGTTGACACAGTAATTTTAATCTAAATAGCCTCACGTCAGTGTTTTGGCACGGAGCGTGTGTCCGTTCCGTGCCTACGTTTGACCGTGCCGAAAAAGCGCTGACATGTCCGTTTTCCACCGGCATAACGTCCTCACGGATCCATTAAATCCTATGGGTCCGTGTTTACACGTACGTGATACGGATGGCCTCCGTATGCTATCCGTGTGGTCCGTGTCCGTGTTTTAAATTTGAAGATTGTTACAATTTCAAATACTTTCAGGTGGCGTAGCTAACATATTTGTTTTGCACAAAACTTACTTGGCATTTGCAGAAGGAGTGAGCAAGCAACCAGTTGTATTTCTGTGTATTGAAAGACCTATTTTGAGCACAATTTCTGCTTCAAAATATAATAATGGCTCCACGGGTGGACACGGAGAAACTGATAACAGCTGTCGAGACTCACCCACCATTATGGGATACACGTGTTGATGGTTACCATGACAGACTGACAGTTGACCGCCATTGGCTTCAAGTTGCTGAGGAAGTGTACCCCAATAATGCATGGGATAGATGTTCGCCTTCAAAGCGTGCTAAATATGGTAAGTTTGTATATTTTTTTTATCTTTGTTTTTGTGTTAGTTTTTTTTTTTTAAATGATTTCAAACTGTGAATGTTTTGTTATTGTAATGTTTTTTTTACTTAAATTTAACTTTATGAAGAATTGGTATATGTATTAATCTATTTATTCAGTTAATGTTAAATTTTATAAAAGGTTACCTAACATTTCCAAAGTTCAATAATTAAAAGTAAACTTTATTTTGTAATATGATTATTAATTCTTCATGAAGTTAATTAATTAACAGATAAAACTGTCATGTGATTTTCAATTCCATGTGTTGTGATTCAATATTTTTTTTTTTTAAAAATTATATTTTTTTTTTAAAAGTTTTCACAATTTTTGTAAAATAACATTTCTATATCATGTCATAAAATAATACAATAATATTTCTCTTTTTTAAAAATTAATTATATTGCAAATAAAAAAACATACCTTTTTAATATCTATATCACAATTACTTCAAAGTTTATTTCTGAGAAATATTATTTTGTTATGTGTGAATATAGCAAAATGTTTTTAAGTGAACAATATATAAAACTTTTAATTTTCCTCTAATGTATTTGGCCACCTTTATTTTTTATCATTGTATATTACATTTAACAAACATTATTGTCATTAATGTGTGCACAATAATGCTGAATGTTGCAAGTGACATATTTTGTTATATTCAACAGTTGACTTGGTCAAAAGACGTTGGCGTTCAGCACGTGATCAGTACCGAAGGGAGTACAACCCTATACCATCTTCATCCAGCCAAGGCCGCAAACGCAGATATGTTTATTATGAACAAATAAGCTTCCTAGCACCCATCTTAGAAGTAACAAAGTAAGTTTTTATTTTTTTTAAATGTTTATTTTGTTCCAAACAATATTTTTAAATATTAATCACTTTTTTTTCAGAAGTTATTTTTAAAAAGATAACTGTTAAGATTGTAATATGTTATCTATTTGATTATAGAACGGAGGATAATCTCGACGATTCTGATGACCAACCAACAGCTGGTCCCTCTGCTACAGCCACCTCAGCATCAGAACAAGAACCTGGCAGAGAAGACAGTGAAAATCAAGAGATTCAACAAGATGCAGCAGCAGCAACTGAATCACATGAGGGTGGGACAGAGAGTGCACAAACCAACACCCAAGGCTCATCCACACAACAAACAACAACACCAGCAACACAATCAACACAAACAAATGTACTTCCACGTTTTGCACCACAACCTCTCCGTGCAAGAAGAATCCGCAGACCTGAGGAAATGAGATCCTTACCGGAAATAATTGACACACGCATTATTCACATAATGAACACTTTAATTCCAGAAACAGATGCCGAGCGTTTTTGTCGGTCTTTATCTACTAGCTTAACCAAAATTCCATCAGATAGGCAGGAACGTGTACGTGCTGCTATGCTTACCCTACTGTCAGCTAGTCAGGCAGAACAGGAACCAGTGAGAGTTTATGAGGCCATAGAAAATTGGCGTACCATTATGCCACAACATACAGTCCCAAACACAACAGACAATCCAAATACCATTGCAACACAAACAACAATGGCAACAGTAGTTGTCACTAATCCAGTATTACAACAATCTGGTCAACCTTCTATTTCTTCAAGTACGGTATTCCCAACACCAATTAGGCAAGGGTATGTTGCAACCAATACTGGTGCCTTAAGCACTGTACAAAGTGCTACCTCACAGCAACCCATAAACTATATGAATTTACAACCCACTCCAAGTACTAGTTACTTTACTCAACCCACAAATATTGGTGGTTTACCTAACATGTTTCCTGGTTCAACATACCCACAATCATTCATGATGCCTCATTATCCAATCTCAACTATGTTACCTACACCACACTTACAAACAACAGTCAACTATCCACAAGGTCAACAACATACACACACACAATACCCACTTACCCATGTAGACCCACAGGTGTACTCAACAACAGGCAATGTGTTGGGCCAAACCAGCATGCAACAGACTGTTCCACACACTACTGTAGTTAGTAATAGGAATGTTGTTCAGCAATCAACTGCTTCCATTCCTGAAAATACTATTTCTGAGGCCACCCAAAACAACATACTCAGCAACACTCAGGTTACTTCCCTAGAAGATCTTGTTGACTTATGATACACATTTTTGGTAATCTTTACATTCAACAAACAATGAATGTGACCAAAAAAAGAAAAAGGATTGCCAAAAATGTTTAAAATCAGAGTCTTAAAAAAAAAAAACCATGTGTGATTATATTTGGTGCCGGATGACATATATGTTTTATGCCATGGATATGTTTATTTTTTTATTAACACAATTGTACCCAACTAATTTGATGGGTAGATGAGTTCATATCTTCTCAAAAACAAGTTACAAATTATTATGTCTATGTCAATGTCCAACATGAGACAAACATAATTGGTTGACAATTTACCAACATTGCAAGCAATCTAAAAAATTTGAAAAGTTTAAGATTTGAAGTAAAGTGTCTTAAAATTTTGTTCAAAAAACAAATAATATTTTTACCTTTGTAAAAGTTAAGAGAAGATGAGCACGATTTTCATTTGTTATTGGGAAAATAACAAAAAAACATCATTACTTTATGTAATAATAGGCATATTATTAATAAAAAAATATGTTTTCAAAATAAAGATTCTGTTTCTTTTTTATATTTATATATAATATAGCATTTTTACCATAGACGATTAACATTATGATTTTTGTAAGTTTCAACAAAAACCAAAACAGGATACTAACACAGAAATGTACAAACACATACATACAACATTCAGAAATCCATGTTGTTAACAGAAATGTCAGTTGGTGATTAACGCCGTTTCACTTTAATACAAGTACGCTTTTAGCTCTTAGATTGTTTAAACTAATTAAACATTTTCATCTAAGTGCAAATAAGACATTTTAACCAAAAAAATACATAACAATGTTAACAAACATCAATATTATTATTAGCATCAAAAAAATTAAAGTAATCAGTAAATAATTTTCTAATTTGTAAGCCAGATGTCACGGAATTATGAGACATAGGTTCACCTGTTGGATTAACAACATGGTTTATCTGAGATTCATCATCAACATAAGTTCCTCCTTCATGCATCCGACAGAAATTGTGAAGCACTATGGTAGCCTTGATGACAGATTTGACAGAGTTTGGCTGCAACTGAATAGTTGTCTGATAAATGCGCCATTTGTTAGCTAAAATACCAAATGCACACTCCACATAACGTCTTGCTTTAGTTAGCCGATAATTAAAGTAATGTTTCCTGTCATCAATTGATCTCCTTGGATATGGTCGCATAACATGTTTTGATAATGCAAATCCTGCATCTGCTACCATCACATATGGTGCCAACGGTCCAGATGTACCAGGTAGGGCAACTGGTGGTGGGATCAATAATGAATTTTCTTGCAGGCGTTGGGCTAATCTTGATGACCGGAAAATACGGGAATCTGAGGCACTACCATAGGCCCCAATGTCTGCATAAATAAAACGGTTTTCTGTGTCAACCAATGCCAAAATAACAACCGAAAAAAACTTATGAAAATTGAAATAACGTGAACCAGAGTTTGGTGGTTTTTTAACTCTGAAATGCTTGCCATCCAAAGCTCCTATGCAGTTAGGAAAGTCCACAGAGTCCTTGAAGCCCTTAGAGATTTTCAACCAATCTTCTCTGTTTGGCTGAGGCATCATTTGGTCTTTTAAATGTTGCCATATCATGTCGCATGTGTGACGTACTATAACGGCAATGGTTGATCTCCCCAACAAAAAATCAAAATGTAAAGCACTAAAAGATTGACCAGTCGCCAAGAATCTATGAACACAAGACAAACAATGATTTTCTATTAGCAATATGTTTTTGTAAAGAAAACCAAACAAAACAAAACACAAACATTGATTAAAAACTGAGATGAGATCAATAAATATCAATTACACATTTCAATGTGAAACATAACACATTTGAAAAAGAATGAAAAAACAACAAATACCTCAGAGTCACCATAAATCTCTCCTCTGTGGAAATGGAAAGCCGCATCCAAGTGTCCTGATGTTGCAAATGAGGTCGTAAAATATTTAGTAAATAATCAAAACTCTCAACTGACAAACGGCAGTATGAAAAAAACTTATCTGGGAAATTCCGTAACTCAAAAAATAAAGTATGGAAATGACCATGCATAGGCCGCATCATGATTAGTGGATGCACCCACAATCTGTTTCTTCTTACATTATCATATTGCAACATGTGCCGTCTAACGCCAAAACGACGAGATATAATCCAACATAAAAACACTAATGCCTCCGTGGATAATGGCATTGCGAAAACGTTGTCAAAACACATAGGTGCTCCAAGGCAGAATACAAGCAGGAAACAGTTTATAGGTAACTTATATTTATGTCCTAATCACATACACCTATGTGTCATTTAATTCCAACTGATCACCATTATCTCAATGTGTGAAACATGTGAAACACGCACAATAAAACGGACTGCACACGGAACACACACTGACGTATGTCACGCACAGGAAAACGCACACACGTACACACGTATCACACACGATATGCATACGGACACTACACGGAGGTGAAAAACGGACAGAAAATACGGAACACGGACACAAAAAACGGACTACAGCACACGTACGTTTTTTACACGTGAGTGTGGCAGACGCCTAAGACGCAGTTGTGTCTGAACCCTCTCCTATGACCTCTGCCACTAGTCAATGGTGCACTGTTAATAACACTGGTGGAGGCAGGCTTAGCCCTGTATCACATTAAGGGGGCTTTACACGCAGCGATATCGCTAGCGATATCGCTGGTGAAAGCACCCGCCCCCGTCGTTTGTGCGTCACGGGCAAATCGCTGCCCATGGCGCACAATATCGTTAGGAGCCGTCACACGGACTTATCTGCCTAGCGATATCGCTGTTGTCAGTGAACCGCTCCTTTCTAAGGGGGCGGTTCATGCAGCGTCACAACGGCGTCACTAAGCGGCCGTCCAATAAAAGCGGAGGGGCGGAGATGAGCGGCTGTAACATCCCGCCCACCTCCTTCCTTCCTCATTGCCGGCGGCCGCAGGTAGGCTGTAGTTCGTCGTTTCCGAGGTGTCACACGTAGCGATGTGTGCTGCCTCGGGAATGACGAACAACCTGCGTCCTCAACAATCAACAATTTTTTAAAAATGAACGACGTGTCAACGATCAATGATAAGGTGAGTATTTTTGATAGTTAACGGCGTTCGTTGGTGTCACACGCAACAACGTCACTAACGATGCCGGATGTGCGTCACGGAGTCCGTGACCCCGACGATATATCGTTAGATACGTTGTTGCGTGTAACGGGGCCTTTAGTCTATCTGTGACTTATGGTCCCACTCTAAAAGGGAGTCGATGTCTTACTGCAGGATGTCTGTTGTAATCAGTTCTGTTCTAAACTCCAAGCATCTACGTCTAAAGCGGGCTTTACACGCTGCGACATCGCTAATGCGGAGTCGTTGGGGTCACAGAATTTGTGACGCACATCCGGCCGTATTAGCGATGCCGTTGCGTGTGACACCGATAAGCAATTTTGCATCGTTACAAAAACGTGCAAAATCGCTAATCGGCGACATGGGGGTCCATTCTCAAATCTCGTTACTGCAGCAGTAATGAGGTTGTTCCTCGTTCCTGCGGCAGCACACATCGCTGCGTGTGACGCCGCAGGAACGAGGAAGCTCCCCTTACCTGCCTCCCGGCCGCTATGCGGAAGGAAGGAGGTGGGCGGGATGTTACGTCCCGCTCACCTCCGCCCCTCCGCTGCTATTGGGCGGCGGTTCAGTGACGTTTCAGTGACATCGCTGTGACGCCGCACAGACCGCCCCCTTAGAAAGGAGGCGGTTCGCCGGTCACAGCGACGTCGCCGGACAGATAAGTATGTGTGACGGCTCTGGGCGATGTTGTGCCGTGTCGCTCAACAGATGGGGGCGGGTACCCACACTAGCGATATCGGGACCGATATCGCAGTGTGTAAAGTAGCCTTTAGGCCGGCGTCACACTTGCGATTGAAAAATCAGTCCGATTCTCATGCCTGAGAATAGGATGAGCTCTGTCCGAGTGTTGATACGTGTGCAATGCAATTGCAATGCGAGTCTGTGATTTTTCTCATTATAGTAGTCTGTGAGCCATCCGTATTCAATCCGTATGTGATCCGTTTTCTTCTTAGCAGCTACTAGTCATTACAGTCATGTACAGGAGCATTTACAGTGTTCTCTGCTACATGATAGAATTGTATTTAGAAAATCAGATGTCACTAGACTAGGATGGTCCGTGTGCCGTCCGTGTGACATCAGGTTTTTTTCACACCCATAGACTTGCATTGGAGAGATTGGCACAAGAAACTCTAGAAATTGCAGCATGCTGCAATTTTTTTCATAGTCCGATTTGGACTGAGAAAAAAATGCAGATAGGAGCTGCCTCATTGGCCGACTGCAACACGAGATTTTCATTCGCAAGTGTGACACTGGCCTAACTGCCAGTTAGAGTGTATTACTATCCTAGTGTGTTATTTTGTTTATCCCTTGAAATGTTAATCTCTTTGCTTTTAGTTCTTGACCTTGGATTATTTTTCTGACTACTTGACTGTCCTGTGATTCTGTCTCTGAGTTTGATCTTCTGGCATATCTCCCAACCATCCCGAATCCTGTGGGACTGTCCCGATTGGAGAGCTCCCTCCTGCAGTCCCGCGGCTCACAGCTGTTGTCTTGGCTCCTCCCCTCAGTGCTGTGAATAAATTAAATTCTCATCTGATCTGGTTTTCTGGGACAGCCAGGACTCAAACTCGTGAACTCATTGTCCATGAATGCCTCTATTGAAAAACATGGATAGATAGAGGGATACATAGATAGATAGATAGATGATAGATAGATAGATGATAGAAACTGCATCTCTTTGTAGGTGAAGGAAAGAGTCAGATTCATTTGTTCCCATAAAACTACTATAAAGAAATGAGAGAAAAAAATACAAATATATGTAAAAAAATGTATTTATTTTCACCTCTTTAGATTCAAACCAGCAACTATCAAACATGTGTCCAGCAGCCTTTAGCTGCTGAGCCACAAGGAATGATGATGTACAAGTGAGGATTTCATATAGATGAACTTACAATGCAGGCTCTGATTACACAGCAGATTACACAGGACATAGAGCTCCATTGTACAGAGCAGCTGTTCTGTGTTCTATAGGGAGTGGAAAAGATTTTTTTTTTTCTTCTAATAAAAATATTAAAATAATAAAAAAAAATACAATAATGTCCTTTTATTACACTTTTTTTATAACATAATAAACATTACAAATCAACTACGGTAATAACATGGACATGTTTGGTGTCATGTGTAATCGTAACGATCCGAACAACACAGCTATCAGATTATTTATGGCCATCGGTAAATGACGTAACGTAAAAAAAAAAGTCGGAATTTATTATTAATTTTTCTTTATTAAAACCCATATCAAATGTAATAAAAATGAATTGTTGAGGCCGTATTTACACGTAGCATAAATGCTGCGTTTTTTCTGCAAGTGTCTGCACCACAAGCGCAATAACAATCTTCTCTGATTATTGCGTGTTTGCTGTATTTTTTATGCATTTCCCCCCTTATGTGATACATGTTTGGAGCAGATGTGAATCCTGAAGCTTATAAAGAAAAAAAAACACCAACCGCGCAGTTCAGCAGCGTCTTTAGACGCAAAAGGGGCAGAAATTTCATGATGTCTCATCCACTTTGCTTGGACAATTATAATAATAATAATAATAATTATCATTATTATTATTATTATTATATAATGGAGGAAAGGCATAAAAATGCAGCAAAAAATAGATTGTGTAGTTTGGTGCAGACAGCGGCAGAAACAAAAAGATACAGAATTTATGTAATGTGTGTGTGATGCCTCTGGACTAGTCAGGTCATCACAGGGTAGTGCACGCTCTTTATCTCTTAAGTGCAGGACTCAACCCCTCTTGGTTCTGGTTTCCCAACTTGCAGCACTGCCTCCATCAGCATTCAAAATCCCAATCACACCTCGCACCACACCCTGTCAGGCACACCAGTGGGCTGCTAAGCTGGAATAGGGCCGCCCACCCCGGGGTCAGGCAGGGAGTTGGGAGGTGACAAGTCAGTGCAGTGGTAGCCCTCGAGCAGTGAGGAGCTTGGGAGAAGCTGGGAATTGGAGCTCCCAGGGGAGAAGTAGATTGGATTGCAGACGTTGGTCTGGACCCGGAGGAGTCAGAGACCCGGTGCGGGATATTGGGACTGGGTACCTGGACTTAGTCTTGGAGGATGGTCGGTAGCTCAAGTACAATAGCCGGTCTGGGACCGAAAGCACATCGGGGTACTGGACCCTAGGTCGGGGAGAGGCTTCAAGCAACCCGGCAATTAACCTGCGGAGGATAGGGCCTTTATGGACTGTCCCCACGAAGCTCAGAGATCAGGGGCACTAGCGCAATGAGGGGGATAGGGCTTTCCAACCAAAGCAGCCCACTGAAATCCAAAGCGTGAGCTCCTGAGTAGAGATGAGCGAACCGGTCGTGGTTCGGCTCGAGGTCGGTTCGCCGAACGGAGCTCCCGTTCGAGTTCGGTTCGTCGAACGTTCGACGAACCGAACTCGAACTGCATAGGAAACAATGGCAGGCATTCACAAACACATAAAAACACCTAGAAAACACCCTCAAAGGTGTCCAAAAGGTGACAAACAACTCACAACACAACACAAACACATGGGAAAGTGACAAGGACATATACTCATGCGAAAACAAAAGAGCTGGACAAGGAAAAAGAGGAGGACACACAGATATATGAGTATATGCAAGGAAACATCGATGCCATTACTGTGCAACTTGAGCCCTGCTCATTTTAGGCTTCCAATCTGGATAAATTGCCTGAGATTACCACGTACGCCTTGGGGATCTTGTCGTGTCCTGCAGCCAGCGTTCTCTCGGAACCTGTCTACAGTGCTGCTGGGGGTCTGCTGGCAGATAAGCACACGTGTCTGTCCACTGACAATGTGGACATGGCTCTCAGAGGACTTTTCTTCCCCTGGGTCAGCCAGGGGAGGCGAAAGGCACGCGTATTTTTGAGAGTGCTTCATGCAAAGCATCTCTTTCATTTTGAAAAGGGGGATCAACTGATGCCAGTCAAGTGGGGTGTGTGTAGCCCAAGTAGTGGCAACGAGGGATACTGTGGTTGGAGACCCCTCGCTGTGTTTCTAAAAGAACCAAGATGAACAAGTCATGGCTCTCAGAGGACTTTTCTTCCCCTGGGTCAGCCAGGAGACGGGAAAGGCACGCGTATTTTTGAGAGTGCTTCATGCAAAGCATCTTTTTCTTTTTGAAAAGGAGGGTCAACTGATGCCAGTCAAGTGGGGTGTGTGTGGCCCAATTAGTGGCAACGAGGGAGACTGTGGTTGGAGTCCCCTTGCTGTGTTTCTAAAAGAACCAAGATGAACAAGTCATGGCTCTCAGAAGACTTTTCTTCCCCTGGGTCAGCCAGGGGACGGGAAAGGCACGCGTATTTTTGAGAGTGCTTCATGCAAAGCATCTTTTTCTTTTTCAAAAGGGGGGTCAACTGATGCCAGTCAAGTGGGGTGTGTGTGGCCCAATTAGTGGCAACGAGGGAGACTGTGGTTGGAGTCCCCTCGCTGTGTTTCTAAAAGAACCAAGATGAACAAGTCATGGCTCTCAGAGGACTTTTCTTCCCCTGGGTCAGCCAGGGGACGGAAAAGGCATGCGTATTTTTGAGAGTGCTTCATGCAAAGCATCTTTTTCTTTTTCAAAAGGGGGGTCAACTGATGCCAGTCAAGTGGGGTGTGTGTGGCCCAATTAGTGGCAACGAGGGAGACTGTGGTTGGAGTCCCCTCGCTGTGTTTCTAAAAGAACCAAGATGAACAAGTCATGGCTCTCAGAGGACTTTTCTTCCCCTGGGTCAGCCAGGGGACGGGAAAGGCACGCGTATTTTTGAGAGTGCTTCATGCAAAGCATCTTTTTCTTTTTCAAAAGGGGGGTCAACTGATGCCAGTCAAGTGGGGTGTGTGTGGCCCAATTAGTGGCAACGAGGGAGACTGTGGTTGGAGTCCCCTTGCTGTGTTTCTAAAAGAACCAAGATGAACAAGTCATGGCTCTCAGAAGACTTTTCTTCCCCTGGGTCAGCCAGGGGACGGGAAAGGCACGCGTATTTTTGAGAGTGCTTCATGCAAAGCATCTTTTTCTTTTTCAAAAGGGGGGTCAACTGATGCCAGTCAAGTGGGGTGTGTGTGGCCCAATTAGTGGCAACGAGGGAGACTGTGGTTGGAGTCCCCTCGCTGTGTTTCTAAAAGAACCAAGATGAACAAGTCATGGCTCTCAGAGGACTTTTCTTCCCCTGGGTCAGCCAGGGGACGGAAAAGGCATGCGTATTTTTGAGAGTGCTTCATGCAAAGCATCTTTTTCTTTTTCAAAAGGGGGGTCAACTGATGCCAGTCAAGTGGGGTGTGTGTGGCCCAATTAGTGGCAACGAGGGAGACTGTGGTTGGAGTCCCCTCGCTGTGTTTCTAAAAGAACCAAGATGAACAAGTCATGGCTCTCAGAGGACTTTTCTTCCCCTGGGTCAGCCAGGGGACGGGAAAGGCACGCGTATTTTTGAGAGTGCTTCATGCAAAGCATCTTTTTCTTTTTCAAAAGGGGGGTCAACTGATGCCAGTCAAGTGGGGTGTGTGTGGCCCAATTAGTGGCAACGAGGGAGACTGTGGTTGGAGTCCCCTCGCTGTGTTTCTAAAAGAACCAAGATGAACAAGTCATGGCTCTCAGAGGACTTTTCTTCCCCTGGGTCAGCCAGGGGACGGAAAAGGCATGCGTATTTTTGAGAGTGCTTCATGCAAAGCATCTTTTTCTTTTTCAAAAGGGGGGTCAACTGATGCCAGTCAAGTGGGGTGTGTGTGGCCCAATTAGTGGCAACGAGGGAGACTGTGGTTGGAGTCCCCTCGCTGTGTTTTACATGATTTTCAAAGGGCATGACATGCCTAAGAGGTTGAGTTTCATCATCTGCAACTTGTTGGCAACAGAAAAGCTGCCTTTACACCCTTTTGAGACCGAGGATTTTCGAGACCTTATGCCCATTGCAGTGCCCGAAGAGCCGATGGCCAGTTGTCACTCCTTCTCCAAGGAAGGCGTGCCCGCGCTACCACAGTAGGTCGCACACAACCTCACTGATTCCTTGAGAAACTCTGTGTGTGACAGGGTGCATTTCACCACAGATACTTGGACCAGTAAGCATGGACAAGGGAGTTACATGTTGCTGACTGGGCACTGGGTAAATATGGTGAAAGATGGAGAAGAGTTTGCTGTACAAGTCTTGCCGTCCCCACGACTTGTGTGTCAATCCTTCCTCTGTATGTACAAGTTCCTCCACTGCTTCTGCCTCCTCAACCTCGTGTGAGTCCTCCACCTTGGCCCAAACCCTGTGTGGTCAGTCCACCCTTCCTTGTAACTGCGCCCAAGGAATCCCACACACCTCCTTACTATGCTGGCAGCAGAGCTCAAGGCCATCAGGCGGTCAAATGTTTACTTTGAAATGTAGGGGAAATGTGAGACACCGCTGAGGAATTGTGGACGGTTAGCTCTGGAGAGTGAGACCGAGTTTCATCAATGAATGTCTCCACTCAACCAGCAGCCAGGGAAGGTCGGGTGCGACAATGATGCAAAGCAGTCTGCGACCCTTCTTCAGGGCAATGTGGCACACGTGCCTTGTATGGCTCACGTGTTGAACCTGGTTGTCCAGCAATTTTTAAAACACAATCCCGGCCTACATGGCCTTCTGCAGAGGGCACGGTGTAACGCCTGCCTGGATCGACACACTCAGATGGGCTGTAAAGGATAGGCTAGAGGCAAGCCACTCACCAAGCTGGACACCCAGAACCCTGAAACCCTTTAACCCCTATACAGTGATTTGGAATTACACAGGGCCCAAGTTGATCAATACCTGTGGAAGGCTGCAGTTCCAGAGAATAGTAGTCATGCAGGGTCAAAACATTAATTGAGGAAGAGGAACAGAATGGGATGGCCAGGACTTAATCAGAAAACAAGCAGAGGTGAAATGCGGATCGGCCAACGAGGTACATAAACAGCAAGCAGGAAAAGTAGTCAGGTAACAAGCACACAAAATCATAAAACTGAACTGGGGGTAACAGTAACAAGAGGTTCATAGCTTTGTCTGGCAGTGGTCTGCAGACAGGAGGGGCCTAAAAAAGGGTGTGGTGTCTTCCCATTGGTTGTAGCTGAATGATGGTACTTCATCTGTGAGATACCCACCACCTACATTTAGCCTGTGGTTCTGTATCTGTCAAGGTAACACAACCCAGTGGGTGACCATAACCTGCGTCCACCTGCGCCGCTGGCATCGACTCCTCTCCCATCATCAGCACTATGCACGAAAGGAACACATTGTCACCTGGCGACCGGATTACAAATTGATTGAGTGGACTACGTTGGTGACTTAACAGCCGTGTGCGGCAATGATGCAAACCTGTCTGCGGCCCTTCGTCAGGGCAATGTGACACACGTGCCTTGTATGGCTCACGTGTTGAATCTGATTCTCCAGCAATTTTTAAAATACCATCCCGGCCTACATGGCCTTGTGCAGCGGGCACGCTGCTATGTGCTCACTTTCATCCTTTGCACCCAGCAGCTCAACAACTTTCATCGCTCCTGAAGTGTTAGGGTCTGGCGGTTAAACGCCGGAAATGCGATGTTCCGACACGCAGGAATTGGAATCTGCACATGTTGCAGCGTCTGTGGCAGCACCGCAGAGCCCTGCTGAAATACGGTATGATGTATACCCTGGCCTAACTTGATCCAGAGGTGGTGAAGATCACGCTGCTGGAGTGGTGTCAGATGAAGGACCTATGCACCCTTCTACACAGTTTACAAATGTCGACGAAGATGTTTAGCACTAGCGATGCCATTCTCAGCGTGACAATTCTGGTCATCTACAAGATGGACACTGTAAGCATTATTCGGAGTCAGGTGTTGGTCCAAGAGGAAGGGGAGGAAGTACAGGAGGAGTCATATGCAGAAGGGATAATAAGATGTACAAGGTCCATACGTTGAGCGGCACCTAGGCGGCAGTCATGGTGGGGGATAGGGATTAACAAGGGCGCATAGTATCAGCAAAAATTGTTGAGGAAGGTGCAGGAGCCCATGAAGAAATGGAGGACGAACTTGCGATGGGCATGGAAGACTCAGCAGATGAGTGAGAGCTTGCTCACATTTCGGTTGTGCGAGGTTGGGGGGAGAGGGCAGAGGAAGGAGACACGATTCTCACCTCTCTGCCACCAACAAACCAAGGACTTTGTCCTCCTGGATGCACAAGACACATGAGCGCCTTCTTGCTGCACTACCTACAGCATGACCCTCGGATTGTACGAATTCGAAGTAATGCTAACTACTGGGTTGCCACACTGTTAGATCCCCGATACAAGACAAAATTTGGCGAAATAATTCCAGCCATAGAAAGGGACGCACGTATACAGGAGTATCTGCGGAAGGTGGTACTGATTCTTAGATCTGCTTTTCCAGTAAACACCAGTGCTGCACAGAGTGAATCTCAACGCTTTGTCATGGATAGGAGGAAATGGGCTTTTACTTGTCCACATCTGAGGGACCGAGGGCTGGCTGCTGGGCTGAGATGACATTGAGTACGGTGTCCCTGCAGAGTTGCACTTTTGGTCATATACCAAATGAGTTGAAAAAGGACAAATGCTGGTGGAAAGGGGAACAGGTGTGTTGGAAAGGGGAAAAAAGTTTTTGTCCGTGGGTTTGGTGGTTAAGCAAAAGTAACATTTGATGAAGAAACACCATCTGTTACGGTGGGACTAGCAGATTTGGATAAGGTGGTATATACTATGTTAGCGGTATATAACGAAAATTAATAAGAAAAGAAAGAGAAAGGTATATATCCCCATCAGCAGTCAATGTCCACGGTGCTCCCAGATGGAAAAGGAGAGGTTGGCAAATGGAAGGTTAGGTGGAGGATACAGAGCTGTGTGGCTATGAAACTAATAGTTGCCTGAACCGAGTTAGACGCCACTCGGATCTAGAGACTGGGAGCCCTGTTAACGTCACAGGGTCCACACGCCCACCCAGCCCAGGAACTTCCTGTTAACATCACAGGGGCCATTGAGTACGCTGACCATGTGCATTGGGGCCACACCTGTGGACAGCAGGCGCATCAGCAGCAGCAGGCCTGTTAATGCCACTGGGCTGCACAAGCAGGACTTGTAGGACAGGAGCTGGTCTTAACCGTTCTGCGTTACCAACTGTGGTGGCGGCCTGCATCGACGCCCTATCCCTGCCTACCTCTGGCCTAAAGCCGCAATGGGTTCAACACATGGAGGTGTGCTCTTTCAGAGCATAATAGAAGACTGCGCACCTCCTTGTTGGCTCCAGCCAGTTTTATAACCTGGGTCCGCCCCAAACCAGGGTGGACCACAATGCACCTCCTGGAGACAAAAGCAGAGTGACACGTCATGAGTGGCATAACTAGCGTCCTATTTGGAACCGCAACTTCAATAATGACCTCATAGCTGCCACGACACAAACACCTCACCAGTCATCGTCTGACCATCAATAATAAGGTGACAAGTCATAGGGGCGGGCCTCTGCAAGCCATTTGGGAGTGGCCTGGCCACATCGTCAGGACACCTGATGCCCTGTGGTCTATATGGGCCCCCCACATCAGGGGCAGAGCCAAAGAGTTCATTACCGGACCTAGTTTCTGATGCAGTAAGTGCCTGAGCATGGTCAGTTGCATGAAATACAGTCTCTGAAAAAAGACTATCAGCTTTAGCATGGTGTCTAGGCGCAAAACAGGACTTAGACCCGGCACGGAATGCAAGTACCTGTGCAAAGAGGCTTTTCACACTAAGTGTGGGAGCATGCGCTGTATCCCGAAATGAAGACTTAGCCTCAGGAATGGCACAGTCAGGCTGAGCATACTCACTAGGTGAAACACTGTAGTTAGGCTGCAGCTGGGGTAAATCAGCACACGCATGCGCACTAGCTGCCTCTCCACACTTACACGTGAAGGAGAAATTGCTCTTCGCGTGTGGACTTGGAGATGCTGTCTATGAACAGAAGGAAAAGCTAAAGAAAGCCTCACTTTCTATCCCTCCGAATTATCAAATGCAGCAATGAATTCCCTGGGTTTGCTATAACATTAGTGTAGCAAAATGCATGAGGGTATCCTGCACAGGTGCTAGAAATCGCTTGGCACCAGTGGGACAATAATGAAATACAACATCCAGTTCTATGATGCCACTAAATGGCAGTATTTTTTGCTATCATTATAGCTTATTAAAAACAGAGCAGGAGGGTGTCCTGCACAGGTGCTGCAAATATCTTTGCACTAGTGGGACTATACAGAAGTCCAACAGCCACGTTTAGGATGCCACTAAGTTTCCTCAGTGTTTGCTAGTATAATGGCTTAGTAACAATGAGTTTGAGTGTGCAATGCAGGCAGACGTGCTGCAAATATCTTTGCACTAGTGGGACTATACAGAAGTCCAACAGCCACGTTTAGGATGCCACTAGGTTCACTCAGTGTTTGCTAGTATAATGGCTTAGTTATGAGTTTGAGTATGCAATGCAGGCAGACGTGCTGCAAATATCTGTGCACTAGTGGGACTATACAGAAGTCCAATAGCCACGTTTAGGATGCCACTAGGTTCACTCAGTGTTTGCTAGTATAATGGCTTAGTTATAATGAGTTTGAGTGTGCAATGCAAGCAGACGTGCTGCAAATATCTTTGCACTTGTGGGACTATACAGAAGTCCAACAGCCACGTTTAGGATGCCACTAGGTTCACTCAGTGTTTGCTAGTATAATGGCTTAGTTATAATTATTATTATTATTATTATTATTTATTTATAGAGCACCATTAGTTCCATGGTGCTGTACATGAGAAGGGGGTTACATACAAAATACATATACAAGTTACAGTAGACAGACTAGTACAGAGGGAAGAAGGCCCTGCCCTTGCGGGCTTACATTCTATAGGATTATGGGGAGGAGACAGTAGGTGGGGTGTAGATGGGGCGGCAGCTCCACACGGTGGTGGGGCGGCAGCTCCGCACGGTGGTGGGGCGGCAGCTCCGCACGGTGGTGGGGCGGCAGCTCCGCATGGTGGTGGGGCGGCAGCTCCGCACGGTGGTGAAGCAGTGAGGTCATTGAAGGTTATAGGCATTTCTGAACAGATGAGTCTTTAGGTTCCGTTTGAAGTTTGCAAGTGTAGTAGATAGTCTGACGTGTTGAGGCAGTGAGTTCCAGAAGACTGGGGATGTTCGGGAGAAGTCTTGGAGGCGATTGCATGAGGAGCGAATAAGAGAGGAGGAGAGAAGGATATCTTGGGAGGACCGGAGATTACGTTTTGGAGTGTAGCGAGATATTAGTTCAGAGATATATGGAGGAGACAATTTGTGGATGGCTTTGTAAGTCAGTATTAGTAGTTTGAATTGGATACGATGGAAGATTGGGAGCCAGTGAAGGGACATACAGATGTAACGGGGAGCCAGGGGTGCCTCCGGCCTTGTAGTCGTGGCCCTTGCTGACAGGCTTACCCCTGGCGTCGCCGTCACTGGGGGGACAGGAGGTGCCTTGGTGGGGCAGAGTGTGGTTGTGCAGGTGTTGTCCGGCGCACAATTACTCTTCAGGCATGGTTCAATGCAAATAACAAACATGTTTTATTCTTCGCAATTCTTCACACTTGGCAGTAACAAAACACAGTGCTGTGGCGCTTCCTTTAGCTGAGGGGAAGCCTGCTCTAGCGTTCCCTCAAGTGGGTGACTTGCCTGACTACTTCGCTTCACCCGGCTCCCACTTCTGGCTACCCACAGCCCGGACCCACACCGGACTGCTTCACCCTACGAGGTTCCGCCCGCTCCTGTCTTCTCCGGCTTCCCTGTACTTCAGCTGCCACACTCTGCCCCTGGCTGTTCCTTCTTCTTTCCTGTCCCAGAGACAACTGCCTGACTCACACACTTTCTTCCCTCCTAAACTGCCGGCTCCTCCTTCCCAATGTGGTGACAGCCGTCCCACCCGGCCACTAGGGGGTACCCTTAGCTCAACATACACACAATATAAAACATTTTTATTAATAACGTTTCCGGGTTAACTAGGCTTCTTGGTGAGGGGTCTGCCCACCCCTTACACACCTCCCCTCTTTAAGCCTGAGCCTCCCGGCAAGGCTCCAATCTAAAATTACAACTTTTAAAACATGTTCAATCAACTGCGAACCTGTCCAGCGCCCGGAGGCTTAGCAGCGCTCCCGGTCTTTGGTGTGCCCGGAGGCTTAGCAGCGCTCCCGGTCTTTGGTGCGCCCGGAGGCTTGGCAGCGCTCCCGGTCTTTGGTGGTCAACTCAGGGACACGGAAACTTCTCTCTCAATAACGCGGAGGAGCCCCTGGCTCAGTCCAGCAAGCAGGCTTTCTCCGGAATCAACAACTTGAACATAAAACTTTCTCCGGCTTAAACACGCCGGCATCAAACAAAACAGGCCCGCCATCTTCCGGTCTTTATGCTCATTCCGGGTGGTAGGCCCGTTGCCACTCAGCTCTCTGAGCTTGGATATATTCCGACAGGGACTGCCCGGGTAGTCGGCGCAGCCTCCGGAAAGGCTCATGACTGGTGAGCTGCTCTGCTATTTCAGCCTCCGGCTTGGGCTCCTCAGCCTCTGACGGGGGTGAGGGGGTCGCTGCGCGGGACGGTGGCGGGCTGCCCATAACAATCATCGGATGGGTTGTAATGTTCTGGTTAATCGTCAGTACCAGCGAGGTTCCTTTCTCCGGGTCGGTACTCTGCACGGGCATGACTGCTGGAGCTACAGCTAAGGTATGTCGGGGTCCGGGAGGCTTCAGCCAGCGCCGGTCTTCGTTGTACTTGTCGCCGGGCCTGGTGCTCTTCCCATTCCACCTCCTGCTGCCATTGGGCAGCCTCCTGTTCGGTGGGCGTACGATGCACCCCCACCGCAAACAAGCCCCGGCAGCCCACTTCCCTCAGAAATCGTACCTTTTCCCCTGGGTACAGGGTATGCAGCCGCTGCGGGAGGCCTTCTGTATCCAGGTTGACGCGATTGTAAAAATAATCGTCACCGGTTTCTCCATCTCGGATAAAGCCATATCCCTCTCTCTGATTGAATTTGACGACCACTCCGGTGGTATACTGGCCCTCAAACTCTTCGCCGCGGGGACCCGCCATGATCTCCCGGGCGACGGTTTCAGCGAGCAGCCGCTCTTGCACTGGGTCCGGCTAAGGTGATGGGGATCTTCGGGTCGGTAGGGGAGACGGCAGCACCGGATCCCAGTAGAAACCCCAGTCGTCTCTCTCCAATTTCCGGGCGTATGTCTCTGCCGGAGTCCGTATTTGACTAGGTGTTTCGGACCCCACCGCGGCTGGCGGGGGTCCCTCTGGGCAGGGATATGGGGCTCCCAGCATCCGGCTCCCCGACGGTAGTTGGGCGGCATAGGTCGCCCGGACCTCTGTGGTGGTCGCACCGGTCTCCGCGTCCCACGTCGTGAGCCAAGTCACCCTGGTGGCTCATCCCGGTCCTCCGGGTACAGCCGGCAAGTAGGCAGGGAATCCCTCCGCAGACACCATCTGCTTCTGACGGCTCTCGTCCAGATTCTCCATTTTCTCTTCAGCGCAAGTCCTCAGTAATGGCGTCAGGGTCAGTGGCGAGACTAGAGGAAGTGGAGGCGGGCTCACTTTTCCCGCTCTTGAGGATGCTCCACCCTTAGTCTCACACCACAGATCGACCCCTCCGCGACGGCACTTCTTTCTTCTTACAACACCGCCCACTGTACATGTCTTCGTTCGTGCCCTGGGACCGGCACCTCCCCTCTTTGGGCGGAGCACTCCGAACTTCTTTTTCGGCACCGGCCAGCCCCAGGCTCTTCTTTTGGCGCCAATTTTTCGCGTGCTTTCCGTTTCTTCACAGACGACGGCCACCTTGCCGCCATCTTGTGCCCGGTCCAACGCCTCAGGCACTGTTTCTTCTTCCCACCATGGGACTGTAAATCTTCGCTGAAAGTCCGGATCAGGGGCTCTTGGCACCACTTGGTCTCCATCTTCTTGGAGCGGGTCCCCTTGCATACGATCCGGATCCTGCTGACTACGCCAAATGTAACGGGGAGCCAGGGGTGCCTCCGGCCTTGTAGTCGTGGCCCTTGCTGACAGGCTTACCCCTGGCGTCGCCGTCACTGGGGGGACAGGAGGTGCCTTGGTGGGGCAGAGTGTGGTGGTGCAGGTGTTGTCCGGCGCACAATTACTCTTCAGGCATGGTTCAATGCAAATAACAAACATGTTTTATTCTTCGCAATTCTTCACACTTGGCAGTAACAAAACACAGTGCTGTGGTGCTTCCTTTAGCTGAGAGGAACCCTGCTCTAGCGTTCCCTCAAGTGGGTGACTTGCCTGAGTACTTTGCTTCACCCGGCTCCCACTTCTGGCTACCCACAGCCCGGACCCACACCGGACTGCTTCACCCTACGAGGTTCCGCCCGCTCCTGTCTTCTCCAGCTTCCCTGTACTTCAGCTGCCACACTCTGCCCCTGGCTGTTCCTTCTTCTTTCCTGTCCCAGAGACAACTGCCTGACTCACACACTTTCTTCCCTCCTAAACTGCCGGCTCCTCCTTCCCAATGTGGTGACAGCCGTCCCACCCGGCCACTAGGGGGTACCCTTAGCTCAACATACACACAATATAAAACATTTTTATTAATAACGTTTCCGGGTTAACTAGGCTTCTTGGTGAGGGGTCTGCCCACCCCTTACACAGAGAGGAGAAGCGGGGTGGTAGTGAGGCGAGAGGTGGATCAGTCGGGCAGCAGCATTAAGGATGGACTGAAGAGGGGCGAGCGTGTTAGCAGGGAGACCACATAGGAGGATGTTGCAGTAGTCGAGGCGGGAGATTATGAGAGCATGCACTAGCATTTTTGTAGATTGAGAATTGATGAAGGGGCGGATTCTGGAAATATTTTTGAGTTGAAAACGACAGGAGGTGGTGAGGGATTGAATGTGTGGTATGAAGGACAAGGCAGAGTCAAAGGTCACTCCGAGGCACCGAACTTTGGGTGCTGGGGAGAGCGTGATGTTATTTATTGTAATAGATAGATCAGGTAGAGAGTGTAGGTGAGATGGAGGAAAGATGATCAGCTCAGTTTTGGCCACATTGAGCTTTAGGACGCGAGAGGAGAAGAAGGAAGATATAGTAGATAGGCACTCTGGGATTCTGGACAGCAGAGATGTGGCATCTGGACCAGAGAGGTAGATCTGAGTGTCATCGGCATATAAGTGGTACTGGAAGCCATGGGACTTTATGAGTTGTCCCAGGCCAAATGTATAGATAGAAAAAAGTAATGGTCCCAGGACAGAGCCTTGAGGGACACCAACAGAGAGAGGACGGGATGAAGAGGTTGTGTGGGAGTGGGAGACACTAAAAGTGCGGTTGGAGAGGTATGAAGAGATCCAAGAGAGGGCGAGGTCTCTGACACCAAGGGAAGAGAGGATCTGTAGTAGGAGGGAGTGGTCAACAGTGTCAAAAGCTGAGGATAGGTCTAGAAGTAGGAGTATAGAGAAGTGGTTGTTAGCTTTGGCAGTAAGTAAGTCATTTGTGATTTTTGTCAGGGCAGTTTCAGTGGAATGATGTGGACGGAAGCCGGACTGTAGGTTGTCAAAGTGAGAGTTAGAGGAGAGGTAGGAGGAGAGTTCAGCATGGACGTGCTGTTCCAGGAGTTTTGAGGCGAATGGGAGTAGCGATATGGGGCGATAGCTGGCAGCAGAGGTTGGGTCGAGGGAAGGTTTCTTTAGGATGGGTGTGACTGTTGTATGTTTAAAGGCAGAAGGGAAGGTACCAGTCGTTAAAGATAGGTTGAAGAGATGGGTTAAGGCTGGAATTAGGATAGTGGTGAGGTTGGGGAGGAGGTGGGTTGGGATGGGATCACGTGCACAGGTGGTGAGGTGCGCTTTTGAGAGAAGATGTGCAAGCTCTTCTTCGGTGATAGTAGAGAGGACGTTTATGGGGGAGGAGCAGTGGTCTGTTATGTGAAGGGGTTGTGGTGGTTGAGCAGAAAAGACTTGTCTGGTTTGGTCGATCTTTTCTTTGAAATATGTGGCAAATTCTTCTGCGGAAATGAGGGAGGTTGGAGGGGGCAGTGGTGGGCGAAGGAGGGAGTTGAAAGTATTGAATAACTGTTTGGGGTTGTGTGTTAGAGAGGATATGAGGTTTCTGAAATATTCCTGTTTAGCCGAGGTAAGGGCCAAGCGAAATGTGTGAATTGCATTTTTTAATGTGGTGAAGTCTTCCTGGGAGTGCGTTTTCTTCCAGCGCCGCTCTGCGGCCCTAGACACTTGCCGAAGCTTTTTAGTGAGGCTGTTGTGCCAGGGTTGTCTATTGATTTGCCTCACTCTGCCATGCACAAGAGGAGCAACTGAATCAATAGC